>NW_004443940.1:19213165-19237300 GCF_000243295.1 Trichechus manatus latirostris | reverse complement strand
GAGCGCCCGCCGCTTCGGATCAGGGGCCTCGGCGCGGATTGCCGCGCCCGCCGCGGGCGCTGCTGGCGTTCCCCTGGGGCGGGAAATACCCCGCGCCGCTCCCCTGCGCCTCCTCTAATCGACCTACATGGAAAGACAGAAATCCACGCTGAACTCTTTATTCTGCCCCACGACCTACCCCCACAACCCGCCCCCCTCCACCTCGAGTTTCTTAGAAACGTCGAGGTGTGGCCTTCCGCCTTTCTTGGGACGGGGTCGCGGTCCCTCTGCGTGGCCTTCGCCTCACCGCAAGATCAACCGACTCCAAATGCCCCCAATTTACCCAGGACCTATTATACCAGATACTTCCACAAGATTCCACCTCCCCTTTCGCCTTCTCAAAGTAAACGCTGTCCACAATTTCCCGAATAAATGTCCTTTCAAAGGTTAATGGTCACCCCAACAACTCCACTGGGCTTTATATTCAGGCCTTTACCCCACCCCGTCCTCCAAGTGTTCCCCTAGCTCCAGGCCTTTTCCCAGGTTCTTATCACTCTGGCCCTGCAATTGATGCTAGTTGACAGAGATTTCCTCTGTCTCTGTGTGTGTGTGCGCAACGTTAAACCAATAAAATATGATCTACAAGAAAGGGAATATCTTAGAACATTAAAAATAATAATAAAGGTCCTCAATCATTTGAGTGCTTATGTCTTAATTTTAGAAGGATTTCATTCAATTTTGAAACTACTCTTTTCCTAAAAGTATCTTAGTTTCAGACATTTTATACAACACTTAGTATGTTTTCACAAACCGAAAGTGAAAATGTAACTCTATTACAGTTGGAGATTGAAAAAAAAAAGTTGAGGTAAGTTTCACTTCTAAGACATCACTTTGAGAGCTGCAAACATAAACTATTTGTAAAATAATACATTTCCCACGAAAGAACTAAAGTTGGGAAAAGGGAAGAAAGCAACAAAAAAAAATTGAGAGGAAATTCTTACATTATATTTTCCTAAATTCAGTTCTCTACAATTTCAGAAGAAGAAGGATGAGATAACCAATCCTCAATATTAAATAAATAAAATGATAAAGAAGTCCTCATAAACCCCTGATTTAGTACATAACCAGATGGGTTTAAATTATGAAAATATAAAGGAAAAGGTTAACAAAATTCCACGGAAAGCCAGAGAATAAAATAATTTCCCTTTAAGTCTAGAATCAGTTCATAGATTATACTAAGAGATGGATTTAGCAAGTTCCTGCATTTTTGACCTGCAGCAGGAAGTCAACAACAGCTCAAAAGGTACCTTAAGCTTGACTGGTGTCGTTTCATTAAAAAAAAAAAAAAAAAACTTTTATTCATACCCCACCTTGTTCCAAAAAAGATTTCAAGTTACTCTAGCTGGCAATTGAATGTAATGATAATAGCCTTCAGGTGTCCTCCAGGCACCAAAACAAGACAGACTGGCTTGCTTTGATCATTATCCGTCTGTAAATAACATGCCATAGGAAGAAAATACAAATTGGTTATGTGCTTAGTTCTTTCAGAGATCCAGCGTAACAATTACTTTTGCTTTTCCACAGAACAATTTATAATCATCAATCTAAACAGAAGAGTAAATACTGATGAACAGGTTAGCCATAAATAAATAAAACGTAAACCAGACAAGTAATTTCATTTAAAGGTAGATAAATGTCAAATAATTATGTTCACTTGTTGTCACTTGAATCACTTCAGCATTAGAAAGTAAAATCAGATCACAAATAAATATATGTGTATTTATTATTAGTGTGGGTTTCCAGAAAGTACAGATGACAGAAAATTAAGAAAAACTGATAGAAGCAAACATAAACAGAATACTCAGCTACCATATTACTATTACTGTGTTTGGCATATTTATTGTGCCTGTTAAGAATCACAGAAAGGTAAAAGTCACAAGAGTCATATTCTCATCAGAGGGAAGATGGGTAAATTTTCTAATGCCATGTCACCTATAAAAGGCCTATGCTTATGTTTACTATATGTTCACTATATGTTCAGTGTATATTTGTGTGTGTGGCAGTAGTGAGGGTAACACATGTCTACTCAGTCAATGAACATTGTCATTTTTAATGACTTACTTAGCAGAAACTATACATCCACATGCTAATAGAAATACAGAAGGTAAAGGGAGCACTTGTAGAAGGAACAAGTAGAAAAACCATTTTGCAATATAATAAGATATGAGCACTAATACCTCTTTTTTCTCCACAATAACAAGCCTTGAATTTATCAAATGGAAACCCACTCAAGTTCTCTAACCTACTCTCCAGCTAAATATGTATAATTATGTTAGTATTTACTATACATAAATTCTCTTTGATAAGCAAAAATCCTCATGCACTTATGAACTGGAAGTATTATACTGATAGCAGTTTCATTAAGATTTTATTTTTTGATACAATGTCCTGAGTTATCTTATCCATCATCCTTAAGCTATTTTAAAATGTCACAATATTTTAACATCAAAATTTATAACAATATGACCCTAACCTGAAACTGTTTTGTTATTTCTTCATATACAATGTAGAGCTATATTTTATATAGGAAACTTTCCAATTTAGTTTAAGGATAGTATAAGACATTAAAATGTCTTATTAAGATATGGCTATAAGCACCACTAGAAATTTTATAGTATTTTCAGTTAATTAAAACACTCTCAATAATTTGGGGGGTAATATACAAATTTTCAACATAACATCTGTTTCTGTCTTCTAAATCAGTGCTTTATTACTTTGGAAGTAATTATTAACATTGTTAGATTTCTCCGTTACATTTCTTTATTTTTTTTTAAATAATATTGTATTTTTGGTGAAAGTTTACACAGCAAATTAGGTTTCCATTTAAAAATTACTACACAGATTGTTCAGTGACTTTGGTTACTGTTACATTTCTTTTTGACACTGGTAACCTAAATTTCCATTTCAATCATCATTACAATAGCAGTTACCATTTACTAAGAACTTGCTATGCTCCAGGTATAGAGAAAACCAAGGTTGTTCGGTATATATTAGGTTTCCATTGCTGTATACACAATTCAGCAGCTTAAAACAACACACATTTATTATATTACAGTTTTTGTGGATCAGGCGTTCAGGCACAGCTTAGCTTGGTCTTCTACACAAGGTTTTGGAAGGTTGCAATCAAAGTGTCACCCAGGCTGCAATTTCGTCTGGATGCTTGACTAGGGAAGAATCTGCTTCCAAGCTCGCTCAGACTGTTGCATTTCCTTGCAGTTGTAAGACTGAGAGCCAGGCTTCTTGCTGGCTGGATACTGCCCTCAGTACCTAGAAGTTGTCTGCGGTTCCTTGACACATGGTTTTTCCCAATGTGGAAGCTTACTTCATCAAGTCAGCAAGCAGAGTCTCTAAGACGAGTCTGACAGCAAGACAGAATGACATCCTCTCACCTTGGCCATATTCTATGGGTTAGAAGCAAGTTACAGTTCTACTCACACTGCAAGACTGGAGATTACACACAGGCATGAAAACCAAGAATCCTTCAAGTCTGCCCTCCACCACTTGTGGTGATTAATACCACAGGATTTGGAGTTTGGCTACATATGGATTTGCGACTCAGCTATGTTACTCTAACCTTAGTTTCTTCATCTGCCAGACAGGAGTAATAGCCTTTTTATACTTTATGTTCCTCCCATGTAAAATGGGGCTTATAATAGAGTTGTTGTAAGGATTAAATAAACATCTTACCACGGTACGTGACAACATGCAATGCTCAAAAAACACTTGCTAGTTTTCTTCCTCTTTCTCCCGCCCCTTCCTTCCCCTCTTCTTATTTTGATCTTGGCCTATTAGAGACCCCTAATGGCATTTCTACCCTTTTAACTGCTACTTTTTCAGTCTGTGTCCCAAGTACATATTGTGTGTCTGTGTGTGTGTGTGTCTATCTGTACCTAGGGCCTTTCAAAATCAACTCTAGTATCAATACCCATTGCCGTCAAGTCGATTTCAACTCATAGTGATCCTATGGGACAGAGTAGGACTGCCCCATAGGGTTTCCAAGGAAACTCAATGGCAACCGGTTTGGTGTTTTTTGTTTTTAATCTTTATGGAAGTCGACTGCCCGCCTTTCTCCCACGGAGCAGCTGGTGGGTTCGAATCCCTGACCTTTTGGTTAGTAGCCAAGAGCTTAACGCTACACCACCAGGACTCCTTCTAGTATCAATACCTTTTAAAATACAGCTGGTGGTATTGCAGAAGTTATCTCCAACTTGAGTCTGGCAAAATCAATAAAATGATAAATCCATAACATTAGGAAGAGAATTATTAGACATGAAGGCTCTGAGAGTTTAGAGAACTTTGCTGAGATTGGCTTTTCATGCCATCCTCATCATGTTCATCCCAGCTCTGCCACTTTCTAGTTGAGTAACCCTAGGCATGTTACTTAAGCTCTCGAAAGCTCAGTTCCTTATGGGGCTGATAATATCACCCAATTATAGATGTGCTGTGGGGATTAAATTTAAACTACGCTTAAACAGTATAGCATAGTGCCTAGCTCATAGTGCTTAAAAATGTTAGCTATCATAGTTATTGTTTTCATATTCACTATCTCATTGTTATTAGGAAGCCTGCCCATTTTGTAAATGAAGCCCACAGAAAAGGAAAAGGCATGTTACAGATGAGGTGAATGAGGTGAAATATGAGAAGCCACAAATTCTCAAAAGTTCCCATAAGTCAAAGGGCCTCAAGCCAGATAATTAGTCAGAAGGTACCAACAATGGCAAGTCAGAAACTGGACAAATAGGAGCTGGGGCCAAGGTAACTGTGAGTAATGCAATCCAAGACACCAACAACAGAAGAGCACATGAAACAGATAATTCCTACCTCAGATGAAGCCTTTTATATACTTCTGGCTAGAGCAAGAATTCAACCATACAGCATATCTAACCCAGCACTTTGAGTGGGAAATGTCTAAGTCATATTGCTATTGGAAAACAGTGAATAAGTTATTGAGCAGACTGGAGAAGTATGGCAATCCTCAGATATCCTGACCAGGGATGGATTACCCAATAAGCAAGCTAAGCACGTGCTTAGCATATCAACAAAACAGGGACACCAGTTGTCCAAAGCAAAGACCTATAGATGCCAAGCAGACAGGACATAAGGAAAAGCGAATGCCACAGTTGGAAGGGAAATGGTGGGGCACTAAATGAAATTGATACCAGCTCTAGCGTGTGAGGATGAAATGAAGTTCACGCAGGGTTACGAGGACACCCACGTGCAAGGTTGCTTAAGCTATGAGGTTACTTGAACACCTTCGTTGACATCTGTCCCCTACGGTCCTCTCCCGTGTAGCAGGTCTCTTGGGAGTATATTGTTTCTTTCTAATAAGCAAGAGGTGGGGGTGGGCTGTCGAATATAACTCTTGCTACATTCATCCAATATGCAACTAGATCTTAGGTGAGCAGTTACTGGGCGAGGACAGATTATATTGATAGGTAAGTGTTCTGTGGTCCATTTTGAGAGAACCGTTTTGCACATCCACGTCTGCTGATCCAGCAGCTCCATCCAGGACGGCCAGTGGTGATCTTTGCTTACAAACACAAGGGTATGTTCTTGTGAAAATTCTGGTAAACGACTAATGGGAACTTCAGGCCCAGATGACAAGCAAAAAAGTGAGGAAACTCAACTAAGTTGACCATTTGCAATGAGTTCAATCAAGGTACTCTGTAACTGTGCGTCCTAAGTTTTGTAAACAATAATATTTGTAACTTTAACTTTAAAATATGTTTGGCATACATGCGGACACAATCTAGAATACATTTAATATAATACTAACATGGGTAATAATTTAATCTAATACTACTATAGCAAACGTCCAAAAAATACTGGAAAAACTAATATTTACCTAACATGAAAAGTTTTAATTTATGTATCAAGTGAATTTTGTTTTTTATTGTCTGTTGCCAGGACACAGTGCTTGATATTACTTTATTATGCTAATAAGTTATTAGGCACATTAAGAGGACTCAAAATTCAATATTTATTTATTGTGCAAAATATGTTTCTGTTTTGCAGTAATGAGTGTTTCTTAATTTATCTTTCAAGAAAGCAACAAAGGGCGTTTATCAGAACATTACATTTATATTTTATCAGAATATTTATATATCTCCGTGTAAGTAAATTGAACAATTCCTCGAGGAAATAAATGAATATTTAGATAATATAAATTATTTTATTTTCTATTTCCCTTCAGACAGACTTTCTTTTAAGAAATTGATTAATATGGTTATGACTTGCAAAACAAACTTGCTCGTGGAGAAGTCGTGCTATTGTTACATCAACTATGTACATATCTCCAAATATGGGAGTTGAACACAAACAAATAAAATGTACTTTTTATAAATTTTGTATACTGTAACGATTATATTTTCCTTTTCATTTTGTACAGTCTGGTATAACCTCACATTCAGTTCTTTTTGGGGGGCCTCATAGGAACGCGCCAGCAGCACTATAATCACGTGACTTGTGACAGATCTGGTCCTGCCCTGCGCAAAGCGAACCAAAACACGTCTTCAGATTGAGCATACTCCTGTATTTGCATCATACGCCTTGTGATCCCTCTCGCCCCTGTCAGGTATTAGCAGTGGTCCAATAAACTGTGAAGACTCAGCTTCAAAAGACGGAAAGTGACTGAGCAAGTTTTAAAGCATTATTTCAAGAGGAAAAATACTCGTGGAGACCTATGAAGGGCCCACCAACAAACACCCTGCGACAAATGAATGAAATTATTTCCACCTGCCTTGTAAGTACTATTTCTTTTGACTGTTTCAGACTTGAAGAACAAAATTACATGTTTAAATCAGTTTTTTTTAATTGTGGTTTAGATGAAGGTTTATAGAGCAAATTAGTTTCTCATTAAACAATTAATATGCATACTATTTTGTGACATTGTTCGCCAACCCCACGACATGTCAACACTCTCCCCTTCTCGACCTTGGGTTCCCCGTTGCCAGTTTTCCTGTCCCCTCTTGACTTCTTGTCCTTGCCCCTGGACTGGTGTGCCTATTTCGTCTCATTTTGTTTTATGGGTGAACCTCAGGAGTAAGTGACTTCAGTACTGAGTTAAAAGGGTGTCCGGGGGCCCAAATCAATTTTTTTTTTTTTACTTACTAATTTTAAAATATAAATTTTTGTGTTAACATCCAAATTCAAATGTAAATTTTATAAATTTTATTATTTTCAATTATTCAAATTTATTTGCTACAGTATAACTAAATTTAAAAAGTGACTTAATTTTATATCCAGTTAAAATGAAATAGCAACAACTAAGTGGAGGGCAAAAACGAAAGCTCGCAGAAGATAAAAAGAAAAGGATTTGTGAACCCCTAAAGACAATTTCAAAATTAACTTCCTTTTTAAAATGTAATGAATCAGAAGAGACTTCTTCTATTGAATGCTAGAGTTTAATGGGTACAAATCTTTGTACTGGTACCACTAGTGCTGAAATTAATAATAGCAATACAAACATAACAGAATTTGTTCCAAATTCTGCATCCATTCCTTGCTGTAATAAAAAATTAATAATGGTGTAGAAAGTGAAACTACTTTAGAATCTGAAATTGTTGGATCTGCAGACTCCATAAATAATAGAAATACAGATCCTGCTTTGTGGAATAATTTTTCTTCTAATGATGTAAATTATTGGATCGAAAGAGGGCCAAATGATTTCCAGCATCACAGTGGACTATTTGAAAATTCATGTCAAAAATTTCTGGATGGTAAACAAACAAGGTTCTGTAGCCAGAATATATATCTAGGGTGCAAAGCTAATGGTGAAAATCATAAGAGGGAGTGGCTACCGTATTCTCCATCAGTCAGCTCTATATATTGTTTTGTTTGCAAAACTGAGATTCTAGATGGGTTAGAAAATATTGCCGAAGACCAGACACAAAAAGGAGATACCAAGAGAGAAGCTGAAAACATCGTCAACAAAATGCAAACACAAGAATATGTATTCATGTTGGTAATGTGAAATAATGTATTGCAGCATTTTCATGGGATGAGTCAAGCTCTCCAAGATTCAGAAGTAAATGTAAAGACATGCACAGAACTCTACCAGTCATTAACTGGGTATTTACATAATTTAAGAGAAGATTTTGAAAACGCAACAAAACAAATACTGCCAAATACTGATTATCAAGCAGCTCATCGATGCAGAAGCACTAGAAAGTAACAAGTAAATGATGGAAGTGCTCCAGAAGTATTGAGTGCGAGAAATCAATTTCACATAACCACATACTACACCATCACTGACACTTAAATCTTGCATGAAGAGATAGGCAAAAGTGAAGCTCCAGGAGGTAAGCTAGATAACTTGGATCTTCTAAAAATTAAACACTTATGCTCATGAAAAGACTTCACCAAAAGAGTAAAAAGAGAACGTACAGACTGGGAAAAAAAATTTGACTATGACAAATCCAATAAATGTCTAATCTCTAAAAGCTGCAGGAAAATCCAACACCTCTACAACAAAAAGACAAATAATCCAATTAAAAAATGGGGAAAGGAAATGAACAGACACTTCACCAAAAAAGACATTCAGGTGGTTAACAGACACATGAGGAAATGCTCATGATCACTAGCCATTAGCGAAATGTAAATCAAAACCACAATGAGACACATCTCACCCTGGCATTATTGGCACCTATCAAAAAAACAAAATAACAAATTTTGGAGAGGCTTCAAGATTGGAACTCTTATGCACTGCTGATGGGAATGCTAAATGATAAACCATTTTGGAAAATGATATGACGATTCCTTAGAAAGCTAGAAACAGAAACATCATGTGATCCAGCAATCCCACTCTTAGGAATATATCCTAGAGAAATAAGAGCTGTCACACGAATAGACATATGCACACCCATGTTCATTGCAGCATTGTTTGCAATAGAAAAAGATGGAAACAACCTAGATGCCCATTAACAGATGAACAGATAAACAGATTATGGAACATACACACAATAGAGTACTATGCCACAATAAAGAACAATGATGAATCTGCAAAGCATCTCAACATGAATGAATCTGGAGGACATTATGCTGAGTGAAATAAGGCAATCACAAAAGGACAAATATTGTATGAAACCACTACTATAAAAACCCATGAAAAGGTTTATACACAAAAAGAAACAATCTTTGATGATTACAAGGGAGGAGAGGGGTGGGGATGGAAAAACACTAAATAGACAGTAGATCAGTGATAACTTTGGTGAAGGATAAGACAGTACACAATACTGGGAAGCCAGCACAACTTGTATAATGCAAGGTCATGTAGGCTCCGTGGACACATCCAAACTCCCTGAGGGACCGAATTGCTGGGCTGGGGGCTGTGCAGACTGTGGTCTCATGGAACATCTAGCTCAGCTGGCATAACATAGTTTATAAAGAAAAACATTCTACATTCTACTTTGGTGAGTAGTGTCTGGGGTCTTAAAAGCTTGTGAGCCGCCATCTAAGATATTCCACTGGTCTCACCACTTTGGGAGCAAGGGAGAATGAAGAAAACTAAAGACACAAGGGAAAGATTCGTCCAAAGGACTAATGGACCACAACTACCACGGCCTCCACCAGACTGAGTCTGGTACAAACAGATGGTGCCCGGCTACCAACACTGAGTGCTCTGACTGGGATCACAACAGAGGGTCCCGGACAGAGCTGGAGAAAAATGTAGAACAAAATTCTAACTCACAAAAAAAGACCAGACTTACTGCCCTGACAGAGACTGGAGATACCCTGAGAGTCCGGCCCCCAGACACCCTTTTAGCTCAGTAGTGAAGTCAAGTCATTCCTGGGGTTCACTCTTCGTCCGAAGATTGGACAGGCCCATAAAACAAAACAAGACTAAAGGGGCACACCAGCCCTGGGGCAAGGACTAGAAGGCAAGAGGGAATAGGAAAGCTGGTAATAGAGAACCCAAGGTCGAGAAGGGGAGAGTGTTGACATGTTGTGGGGTTGTTAACCAATGTTACAAAACAATATGTGTACTAACTGTTTAATGAGAAGCTAGTTTTTCTGTAAACCTTCATCTAAAGTACAATAATACAAAAAAAAAAAAAAAAATCACACAGGACCTAGCACATAGCAAGCACTTATTAAATGTCAGTTATTTTTAATATTACTATAGAAAAAAGAACGGCAAAAGTGTATGAAAGTCTTTCAAATAGATTTTCTTTCTTAAACAACATGGATATACCTGATGAAGAATGTATGAAGGCACCCAAGAAATTAGTGCAGGCTCATTCTGGTGACTTCAACACAAACCTCTATAGAGAAGCATGACAATTTCATTCTTACATGAGAACTAAGTTTACAAATTCAGGAAAGACAGATTTTACTCATGTAGGCATGTGTGATTCCATAATAGAATATAAAATACAATGTGTATTCCCCAATGTTGAAATTGCTTTACCCATATTCTAACCTTAATGATCACAAACTGCACAACAGAACACTCATTTTTGTCTCTAAAGAGACTCAAAAACCCTAAGCGTATAACGATTCAAGAAAGACTCGATTCATTATCCTTATTATGCAAGGAAGTAGATATTGTTTGGCAGTTTAACTGAGACAAAATCACTGAAGAATTGTAAAAGCATAGAATAGAAAGAAATGTTTTTAACTGTAATATGTTAGAGATGAAAGTCAATCTAAAAATAAAATATAGTAATTTGTTCTAATATTTGTTTTCTGATCATTAAATTTTCTTTTATGACATCTTTTCATTTGTTCATTTATAATTATAGATTCCTGATAAATGTAAAATTGTTTTCAAATGGAACCATCTCCCTAGAGCTATAGTTATATATAGCATTTTTAAAAATCCCGTTATTTTATTCTTGCTTTATGTAGTTTTATACAATATTTGGTTCTTTTATTGTTTCATTTGGTTCTTTTATCTATGGAGGCTTTGTTTAACAAACTAAACTGTAAATATTTCCAATATTTTATTGTTGCTATTGTACTTTTTAAAACTTCTCTACAGAATCTGGAACAGTACAAAACATAGTAGACTCTGAATAAACATTTTTTTAATTAAGAAATAAATATGAATTACTCCCCCCTACCCATTACCCATTGCCATCAAGTTGATTCCGACTCATAGCTACCCTCTAGGACAGAACAGATTTGCCCCATAGGGTTTCCAAGGAGTGGCTGGCAGATTCGAACTGCTGACCTTTTGGTTAGTAGCCATAGCTCTTAACCATTACACCAGCAGGGCCCCTACTCCCCCTTAGTACATGTTAATTGGTATAATGGATATTAATAGTTTATGAAATTAATGGATATTGAAATCATTCTTGATTCTTTCATATCCCACATCTAATGTGTCAGCAAATCTTAATAGTTCTACCTTCAAAATACATGTAAATTGAACATTTCTCACCACCCACATGGCATCCACCCTGGTCCAAGCCATCTCACCTGCAGCGACCCTGACTGCAGCTCTTGGGCTATACTGCTCACTGCAGGAGATGCCATTCGCAGTGACTTCAGGGTGAATGATGCATCCTGGGATTGTGCAGTGCAGCAGTCCTGCTTGCCTGAATTATTGCAAAAGCCTTCTGGCCCATTTCCCTGTTTCTGCCTTTGACCCCATCAATCAGTGGCATCACTAGGTGTTACCCAGTGTGGTAACTCATAGTGTTACCCTCTTCCCCGCCATGGACTGCCTCCCACACTAGACCATACAGAGTCCTTAGTAATGTTTATTATCAACTTAATTATAGAATAATATGTTGCTAAATATAGTTGTAAATTGCTTAAATGTTATATTTCTTAGATTATATGAATACTAACAACAAAATTGTTTTGTAAAATCTTTCTACATTGAATTACAACATTATTAGTAACTGCATGGAAGCCTTTTTTTAATTCTTCTCCTTTTTCTTTAATTACTACTTCATCCTCTAAAAATTAGTGATATAGGTTCACAAATACTAATTAACACAATACTATAGCTAAAACACCAGAAAATTTGACAAATCGGTGACTATAAAAACACCAGCAGCAACGAAAACAACAGCGCATGCTTGTAGCGGGTGCAGACTGAAACCATGTGATTTGAAGCATCTTTGTAATTGAGTAATAATGACGGCTCTGACTGGAGCATATTACAAGGTTCAAAAAGTAAATTAATATAGAGTTTTAGCCTTGTGGGTATATCGATACATGTAAGCTGGGCTTATGAAAAATGTTTTTGTTGTTATAACTAACTACAGGAATATTTTTATAAAAAATGATAAATTTTTGCTGAAACACTGCACAAAAATTTTATAGACAGTCATTCTGGTGTCACCCCCTCTGACAGTGTCATCCAGTGCAGTCTGCACCACCCATGCCGTTGTAGTGACACCACTGCCATCAGTCTATTCTCAACACAATAGCCAGCTTGATCCTATTAAAGCTTAAGTCAAATCATGTCATTCCTCTGCTTAAAACTCCCCAGGGGCTCCCATCTCATTCAGAGAAAATGGTAAAGTCATTTCAAGGCCCTAGGTGACCTGGTCCTCCTCTTACTGCTCTGGCTTCATCTCCTCTTGCTCCCTCTATATTTCTCACTCTGCTCTAGTCACGTTGGGCTCCTCACTGTTTCTAGAACATGCCAGGCATGCTCCTGTCTCCGCATTTGCACTTGCTCTTCCTTCTGCCTGGAATGCTTTTCCCCCAGATATGCACATGGCTGACTCTCTCACCTCCTTAAGGTCTTTACTTAAATTTTACCATCTCAGTGAGGCATTCCTTGATGCTTATATTTCTAATTACAACACCATGCCCTTTTCACTGTTCCACTTTCTTTTTCTGCTTAGCCTTTATCATCATCTAAAAAACCCATTGCTGTGGAGTAGATTCTGACTTATAGCAACCTTATAGGACAGAGTAGAACTGCCCCATAGGGTTGCCAAGGAGCGGCTGGTGGATTCGAACCACTGACCTCTTCATTAGCCTGAGCTCTTAACCACTTTGCCACCAGGGCTCCTCATCTGATCCACCATAATTTTACTTATTTATGGTGTTTTTTGTCTGTCTTTCCCTACAAGAATGTAAGCTCTATGGGAACAAGGAATTTTGTCTGTTTTGTTTACCACTTTGCCCCCAGTGTCTGGAACAGCGCCTGGTGCAAGGTAAGAGCTTAATAGAGACATGCTGAATGAATGAATGAAGGCAGAGTGGCTTTTGTAACTACAAACCACTATCTTCCATACACTAACAGAATGAATAACCAGTAAATCTTAATATCATAAAAAAATGGCCACTGACTTGTTATGAGACTTGAGATTTTTGTAAGCTACTAGTAATGTTTAGATTTATGATGAAGCTGATAGCCTCAGATTATTTTACAACTGGAGCCTTTTAAGTAATTACTATTTAAAAAATTATTATTTAAAAAGTACAAAATTCTATAATAAAATAGAACTGTAAGGACAGAATAGTCAAGCATTTATTAGGGGGGAAAAACATTTTCATCTAGAACTTCTCTAGGAAAAGCAGAAGTTTCATTTAAAACTTCTCGAGGGAAATCACAGACAATTCAGGAGCAATACATTTTTAGAAAAACAGAAGCCATGGTTGGCCTCTCAAGGGAGTTTCTCAAGAACCACCTTACACCAACTGGGTACGTGAGTCAACACCAGTCATTGCTCATTAAAAAAAAACAAAAAACCCTAAGCAACAGGAATACAAATTCTTACACCACTATATAATATTTTTAAATAGAGAAAAAAAATCAAACAGTGAGGAAATATTTTACAAGCAAAATAAACAGAGACAAAATAACACTGGGTAACATGAAACCAAGAACATTTCTCAACGTAATCCAAAGTAAAAGGTTACTATAACAATGGATTGCAATTATATAATGGGCTTTCCTTGGCCACCAAAATGCATTATAAAGGTTATTTAATTCTCATGTCACTGTCTGGTCACTTTGGTCATCATTGCACCAGGCAGTAAAATCTCTGCATTTTCTAGCCCTGTTCTCTTTACTTCCATGAATTCCTGAGCATTAATAAAAACAAGCTTTCAGTTAGAATCTGTTTTCAATTTAGAATTCTTACTTCCAAAAATCTTAAAAGCTACCTTGTCTTTAAAATAGCATTTTTCCCTTCCATATTTTTATTTGTTAGCTTTTAAGGCTCTGCATAAAATAAAAATAATAAACTCGAAAGAAAACGTCGTTGAAATTAAAGACTTTTGAACAGAAAAGTCGTCTCATTTTACAGGTGAGGAAATGGAGGCACAAAGAGCTGAAATAGACAATGTTTTAGTGGTGGCAGCTGATTTCCAAACAGAAGCTCAGCTTGAGGACTCCCAGTCCAGTGCTCTCTCTCCTACACCCTCCAGCTGGAATGCTACAACAAGTTACCAAAAAGCAATGAATTATATTAAGTGGACTTACTTGTTATTTGAATCAAAAAATAATCATATTCTACCACCACTGCCACCAAATGAAGAAAAGCTAGGGCTTTCTCTAAAGTGTGAAATATGAAGCTTCTCATTACTTGTAAGGACAAAATATCTTGTAGGGAAGATTTTACTTGGTAATAGGTATGTGGAGTCCTGATGGCACAGTGGTTAAAGAGCTCAGCTGCTAACCAAAAGGTTGACAGTTCAAATCTACCAACCGCTCCTTGGAAACACTATGGGGCAGTTCTACTCTGTCCTATAGGGTCACCATGAGTTGGAATCAACTCGATGGCAACGGATTTGGATTTTTGGCAATAGATATTTAATAACTTAAGAAATGATCAGTGTAGACTAATTTATCATTTTAAATATTCTTATCAGTTCACAAACTCAAGAGACAGTTCCCATATTGGGCTGTAAGAAGTCGGTATTTTTAGAAAATGTAGAGCTTACTTTTGTGTATTCCTCACTTATACCTAGGCAAAAGCCCATTTCTGTTCTTCTAAGCTTATCCCAACTTTACTTTGCAGTTCAGTGTGCACAGCAAAAGAAAGGGTAATGTGAGCATAAAAGACACATTTACAAAACAAGTATTTCTGTGTATATTGCAAATTGAAAGTCAGACTACTGACAGCTCTTTCCACAGGTCCGTACAACAAGCTTACGTCAAATCAACGAGCAAACAAAAAGCTTGTGTAAATGACTTTGTCTTTATGATTAGACTGGCTCACTGATATATGCCAGTGAGTGCTGCTTTGATTCCAAGTGGTCAGCATTATCTCCCTGGTTAATGGCATCCAAGAAGGAAATTGCTACCCCTACTGTCTGCCTAATTCCTTACTGCCTGCCTGAGCTGTCTGCATTTTGCCCCAATGTGGTAGAGGCAACCCCAGTTAAAGTCACTACTTGTCTCCAGAATGAGGCATATCTTTGTCAAAACTGTGACTCCTCTTAATGGGTGGAACCATTATTCTGATTCGGACTCTAAATGTCTTATCTTAATGAAAAGATAGGAAAAATATTCCTACACCAGTACTTCCTCCACCCCCTGGCACTCATTCTCATTCTCATTCTCAAGGAGACATCCAGACGTCCATTCACACTCAACAAATATTTATTAAGGACTTTCTGGGACCTAGATGCTAGTGGAAGCAAGACTGATTCGGTTCATGCTTTCATAGAACTCACAATTTGGGGCAGGGTAGAGAGAAAGTATAAAAGAGAGACATTAAAAGCTAATACTTCATATGAATATTACTAATACAAATATTAATAATTCATACACATAATTATATGAATCGTTCAACTGCAGTTGAGATACGTGTCAGGGAGAGGTAGCAAGAGCTATGAGAGCTTATAAAGGTGAGTGTAGTTTAATGTAGCTGAACGCAGAATCCTTCTCCAAGGAAGCAACATTTACACTGAAAGATGAATAGGAATTCGTCAGGGAAAGGGATTGGTGGTGGTGAAGAGTCCCAGGTAGAGAAAAAAGCCAACAGAAAGAGACTCTGGAGCAGAAAGGAGGTAGGTAAGCAGAAGGAGCAGAGAAAGGGCCAATATAGCTGGGATGCAATGAGGCAGGAGAAGTAGGCAGAAGCCAGATGATACAGAGAGCTATAGATCATGTTAGAGTTTGAACTTCATTACAAGCTTTTGTAGGGCTTTGGGCAAGGAGATGACACAAGCATACTTTTAACAGATAAGGCTGGCCACTCTGGAGAATGAATTAGTGGAGGTAACCAGGAGAAGATGTGGCGTGAGTAGTTAGAAGGTATCAGGTGGTCCAGGTATCAGGCTAAGGTGGTGGTGATAGAGACAAAGAGCAGCAGGCTGATTCCAGAGGTATGCTAGGAGATAGAATTGACAGTATTCAGTGATTAGTTAGACAAAGGGGCTAAGAAATAGGGAAATGTTAAGGATGATTCCTAGGTTCCTGACATGAGTAACTGGGAGGATGGTGGAGCCATTTAATGTGGCAGGAAACTTTGGAGGAGGAAAAGATTTGGCACCATAGGTTCAGTAATCAACATGTCCAATCTGGGATGTCTATGTGATAAACTAAGGAGCCCTGGTGGCGCTATGGTGAAGCGCTCAGCGGATAACTGAAAGGTTGGCAATTCTAATCCACCAGTAGCTCCGCAGCAGAATAGACCCGGTGATCTGCTCTTGTAAAGATTACAGCCTAAGAAATCCTACGGGGCAGTTCTCCTCTGTCACATGGGGTCGCTATGAGTTGGAATGGACTCAACAGCACACAACAAACCAACACATGTGATAACTACCTGAACATGTTAAGGAGGCAGCTAGATAGATGGGTCTGTAATTCAGAAGAGAGACCTGAATGAAGATTTAAATTCAAACATCGTCAACATCTAGTTAATAATTGAAAGGACAGATGTATATGAGATTGCTTAGGGAAAGTATGTAGACAAAGTAAAGAAGAGAAGGGAAGAGGGCCTTTGACCGGCTACAGATCCATGTAACAGCATATATCAAATCAATGAGCAAAGAAAAAGCTTGTACAAATGGCTTTCTCTTTATGATTAGACTGGCTCACTGACGCATGCTAATGAGTGTTGTTTTGATTCCAGGTGGCCAGCATGTCCCTCTGGTTAATGGACTGGTCCTGAAAGGAGGAAGAATAACCAGGGGACTCTGCGAAAGACGAGTTGGAGAGATAAGAGGAAAGCCAGGAAAAGGAGGTGATTTTTTTATTTTTTAAGAAGCTAGGAGATCATAGATCTTTTTTCATTCATTGGGATGGATATTTGATGAACCCTTTCAACTTCGAGATTCATGTTCTTCAGTTCAGTCCCTGTGTGGAGCAAATGGTTAAGCATTCGGCTGCTGACCAGAAGTTTACAGTTTGAACCCACCCTAGAGGTACCTTGGAAGAAAGACCTGGTTATCTGCTTCTGAAAGGTCACAGCCATGAAAACCCTATGTAGCATTTCTACCCTGCAACACATGGGGTCACCACGAGTCAGAACCAACTCAACAGCAACTGGTTTGGTTTTTTGGTTTTGCTTAGTGACTGGGAGAAGAAAGATGAGGAAATTTATTCTGGGTGTTGCCAGAGCAGAAGTAATTTGGTCTGCTAACAGTAAAACCCCATATTAACCAGAACCCAATTAAGTGACATCAATTAGTACCTCCAATTACACACACACACACACACACACACACACAAAGCAGAAAGAGAAGGAGAAAGGATATGCCCTCAGTATAAAGACACAAATGACAACAACAAAATAATATCCTGGGTACACTCAAAACGGCAACTCGAGGCACATGTCCTGCTTTCCACAGCATCGTCATTTCAGAAATAAAGTGACTCAGAATTCTGAATCATGCAACAAGATTGAAAGATAAAAGGATTTAACCAGAAAATTCATTGAACCAGTATATGTCATTTTCCACAAGTTGTGGTTAAGCAGTGTTAATACCATAATTGTAGTCAATCGCCTAGAAGTTGTGTCTAAGTCTGCAGGTTTAATATTCTTTAAAAAAAACAACTTTGCAACAGAGTGGGAGAGAAATGTAGAACAAAATTCAAACTCATAAATAAGACCAGACTTACTGGTCTGATAGAGACTGGTGGAATGCCTGAGACTATGGCCCTTAGACACCCTTCAGACTTGGAACTGAAATCACTCCCTGAGATCACATTATAGCCATACAGCAGACAGGCCTATAAAATGAACAGTAACACCAGTGAGAAATGTACACCTCAGAACAACCAACTATATGAGACTTAAAGGGCAGCATTTGCCCAAAAGCAAAGTTCAGAAGGACGGTAGGGACAGGAGAGCTGGGCGAATGGACATGAGGAACCCAGGGAGGAAGGGGCGAGAGGGCTGACACATTCAGGGGTTTGCAACCAATGTTATGAAACAAGCTGTGTATAAATTGTTGAATGGGAAACTAATTTGCTCTGTAAACTTTCACCTAAACAACAATAAAATGTCAGAAAAAAACAAAAAAAACTTTGCAAAGTTGTTGAAGGAACAACTTATACTATAGCAATAGACTAGAAGTGGAAGAGCATTTTTTTAAAAAGACCAGAATTTTTTTTAAAAGACCGGAATCCTCAACATGCAGCTGGAGCAGAAGATCCTGGTGCGTCTGTTTTCTGCTAAACTGCAGGCTGCCTCAGTGATCAGGTTTCAAGTTTCACTGCAGCATCTGACTCAAAGTGATTATTTAGGCTGCAAAAGATAAAAGAGCATAAAGGAGTATGAGTGAGATACTGAGCATTGCAATTACAGAGGGCACATGAAAATTGATCTGTTCCCCCTTTTTATCTGGTTGAACAAGGCAGGAACAAGAGAATTCGAAATAAATTTTAATGCTAATGGAAATACTGGAGAAGTATGACTTCATGTGGCATTTTCAAAGGGGGTACTATTTACAATGGAAAGGGGGACATGGAGAAAAATACTGAAATAAAAGAATATATATGCATTTTTTAAACTGAATAATCACGCATATTAACATTTAATGACGAACAACAAAATCAAGTTTTAGGTATAGAGCCCAAGAACTTTCAGACTAACACTGAAAATTCTGCTGGAAGAATACAATAGCTCTTCTAATAACAGTAAGTTTGGAACCAAATTAACATGGTGAGTGTCTTGGTTATCTAGGGCTGCTATAACAGAAACACCACAAGTGGATGGATGGCTTTAACAAAGAGAAATTTATTCTCTCACAATTTAGGAGGCTAGAAGTCTGAATTCAGGGTGTCAGCTCCAGCGGAAGGCTTTCTCTCTCTGTTGACTCTGGGGGAAGGTTCTTGTCATCAATCTTCCCCAGTCAAGGAGGTTCCCAGCGCAGGGACCCCAGGTCCAAAGGACGCCCTATTTTCCTGGCTCTTGTTTCTTGGTGGTATGAGGTCCCCGTGTCTCTCTGGTCACTTCTCTCTTTTATATTATATCTCAAAAGAGATTGACTTAAAACAAGCTAATATTGTAGATTGAGTCCAGCCTCATTAACATACCTGCCTCAAATCCTACCTCATTAACAACATAGAGGTAGGGTTTACAACACACAGGAAAATCATATCAGGTGACAAAATGGTGGACAATCACATAATACTGGGAATCATGGACTAGCAAAGCTGACACATATATTTTGAGGGGACACAATTCAATCCATGACAGTGAGCAAAATGGCCAACATGTCAAATAATAAAAATAATAGCTGGTGCATTTACAGCTATTGTTGAGGCCTACTTTCCAAGGCATCTCTGGATGGGTTTGAACCACCAATCTTCCAGTTAGTAGTCCAGCACTTAACCATTTGTGCCACCTGGGGACTCTGGCATGTACAGCTATTTACCCATTATTTGTAAGAAAAATGCTCTGAGTTCTGTTTTGTTTCTCCTTTTGCTTGGATTGCCTTCCCTGGGCCCCTTCCTACCCTCCTCATCCTTAACTCTACACATACAAATTTTATCTTCAAAGAAACCAAAAAACCAAACCTGTTGCCATCGAATTGATCTGACTCATAGCGACGCTATAGGACAGAGTAGAACTGCCCCATAGGGTTTCTAAGGAGCAGCCGGTGAATTTGAAACTGCCAATCTTTTGGTTAGCAACCGAGCTCTTAACCACTGTGTCTCTTTTAAATGCTTTTTAATCGCGGAAATGATCTCTGACCTCACTACTAAAAAACGATCCTCTACTATTAACTCCTTATCCATACCTCTCATGTGACACTACTTATTTTCTGCCTTGAAATATGGATATTCGGGAGTCCCTGGGTAGCATTCAGCTGCTAACTAAAAGGATGGAGTTTCGAGTCCACCCAGAGGTGACTTAGGAGAAAGGCCTGGCAATTTACTTCCAAAACATCCGCCACTGAAAACCCTACAGAGCATAGTTCTACTCTGACACACATGGGGTTGCCATGAGACGGTATTGACTTAATGACAACTGCTTTTACATGATTTTGCATTTATTCATGACTAGTTTCCTCTACTAAACCAGAAGTTCCTCAAGCATAGGATTCGTAATTTGTCTCTGTATTCTCTGTCTTATCACTAGTTTCTTCTACAGAATAAACAACCAACAAGCATTGGCAAATTATTATAGATTTTTAATGAATAGTAGGAATGGAGTTGCATTGATGTAACTTTTTCATATCAGATCCTCTTGACCAATGTCTCATATTTTCAGAGGCTAAAGATGCAGTTCTTATGACTCCACAGACTAAGCATTGCAGGTATTCAGTCAGCGTACAATATACGTATATGTTCCAGAACCTTTATAAAAATTAATTTTATAAATTTAATTGTATTTTACTGCCAGAGAGGTCTTGCTATTTAGAGGAACCATATATGGGACTCTCTTGAAATATTTTGCTCATTCTAATTTAAACATTGTAATCTTCATACATGGGGTTTCCTTTTATTTACTTTTTATGTATTTATTTTTATTTTTTAAAAGTATTTTTTTTTCATAGAGTAAAATTCCCTCTTTTTATGGACAGTACTATGAGTTCTGACAAATGCAGAGTCACCTAATCAAGAGACAGAATAGTGCCATCACCTCAAAAAGTCCCTTGTGCTGTCCCTTTGTCAGCCCCTCCTTTTTCCCATACCCCCTGGCAACCCCTTTTTTGTTCTTCATCCCTATAGTTCTGCTTTTTCCAGAATGTCATATAAATGGAACCATACAGTATGTTGCCTTTTGAGTCTGGTTTCTTTTACTTAGCACAATGCATTTAAGAGTCATTCATATTGTTTTCTGAGTAGCTTTGTTTTATTATTTAGTGTTATTCCATGGTATGGAGGTACTGCAGTTGAAGGATATTTGGGTTGTTTCCAGATTTGGGCTATTATGAATAATGATGCTATAAATACTGGTGTACAGATCTGTGTGTGAATATATGTTTTCATTTCTTTCAGTTAAATACCTAGAAGTCAGATTACTGGGTCATACAGTAAGTGTAACTGTATACAAGTTGCCCAGCTGTTTTTCAAAGTCGCTGCACTGTTTTGCATCCCCAGCAACAATGCATACGAGTTTCAGTAGTTCTGCATCCTCACCAGCACTTGGCTATTGTAAGTTTTGTTTTTAAAAGCCATTCTAGGAGTGTGCGCTGGTATCTCGTTGTTGTTTTAATTTGCATTTCCCTGATGACTAAAGACGCTGAGCATCCTTTCATGTGTTTATTTGCTATCCATATATCTTCTTTGGTGAAGTATTTTTTTCAAATCTTTTGTCCATTTTTTAAATTGCGTTGCTTATTTCTTATGGTTTGCCTTTGTGTAAATTTTTTTTTGATCACACAATTGAATTTGCAAAAAATTTAGAAAATATGTATAAGATAACGAAGAAAATTTAAACCATCCGTGAATTCACAACTTAAAGGTAACTATTTTAACATTTGGTATATGTGCTTTCAGACTATTTTTCTATGTGGGTATACATGTTGCAGACACATAGCCTGAATTTCTTTGGTTGCACCAGCCTAAATACAAAAAAAACACAAAAACGAAAAACAAACCCATTGTCATTGAGTCGATTCCGACTCGTGGCGACCCCATGTGTTACAGAGCAGAACTGCTTCATAGGGTTTCCTTGGCTGTAATCTTTACGGAAAGGAACCCCGGTGGTGCAGTGGTTAAGCATTCAGCTGCTAACCAAAAGGTCGGTGGTTTGAACCCACCAGATGCTCCATGGGAGAAAGATCTGTCAATCTGCTTCTGTAAAGATTACAGTCTTGAAACCCTCTGGGGCAGTTCTACTCTGTCCTATAGGATCTGTAATAGTTAGAATCGACTCAGTGGCACACAACAACAACAATCTTTATGAAAACAGATCGTCAGGCCTTTCTTCTGCGGTGCTGCTGTGTAGGTTCGAACTGCCAACATTTAGGTTAGTAGTTTGTACTACCCAGAGACTTTTAAATGTACAACCAAGGTCACATACATAGTAATAACTCAAATATTACTGGTTGCACAGTGGGCCCTCAATCCCTTTCTATACTCTGCACACAAAATTCCAGCAGTGTCTACTACTTCAGGTGGGAGATTGGAGGGTTCTTTGACGGAGAAACTAAATGGCCTCAGAAAAAAATACCCTCACATATTGGCATTTGGTAGTCTGCCATTAAAAAGGCTGGTGTACCTACTGATCACCTAAAAGAAAGCCCACCATTTGACCTCCTTCCCTCACCCCAGTAAGGGCTTTCAGTTTACTTTTTTAGTTGATTTTTCTCTCATTTCAAAAAAGAACAGAGACCCACAAATCACCAAACAGTTGAGCAAAGCTCACAACATTAGATGTAACAGATAAACAAAGAAGGAACTTGGAGGAAACAAAGATGATGCAGGGCAAAGAGGAAAACTTAAACAAAAACTTTGGAAATAAAAAATATGACTGCTAAAATAAAAAGTCCAAAAGAAGAGTGGGTGAGGAACATTGAGGACATCCTCCCAAAAGACAAAGAGTGGAAACCAGGAGAAAAAAGGCTAAGAGACTGGAAGAACCAATCAGCAACTCCAATGTTCAGGTAGTAGGAGTTCCAGAGAATATATAACAAAAAGGGGAAAAGAAATACAGACAGTCCCTGGGTTACAAGCATCCTGTTTACATGCAACCTGTAGTTACAAACCAACCCACATAAAGCATATTATATTAAAAAATTGAGGTATATACAATGGTTTGTAATAACAAGCGGGTGCTACTTTGTGACACACATCAAAACATTATTATTATTATAACTGTATTATTAAGTTCAGTATTTCCTGTGTCCTTCAGTATACTGAATGGTGCAGGAAGCATCAGAAGAAAATGGAAGAAATATACAAAGTCACTGTACTAAAAAGAATTGGTTGACGATCAGCCATATCAGGAGGTAGCGTATGATCAAGAACTGATGGTATTGAAGGAAGAAGTCCAAGCTTCACTGACAGCATTGGCAAGAAACAAGGTTCTAGGAATTGATGGAATACCAATTGAGGTATTTCAACAAACATATGCAGTGCTGGAGGTGCTCACCCATCTATGCCAACAAATTTGGAAGACAGCTACCTGGCCAACCGACTGGAAGATTTCCATAGTTGTGCCCATTCCTATGAAAGGTGATGCAACAGAATGCGGAAATTATCAAACAATATCATTAATATCACATGCAAGTAAAATTTTGCTGAAGATAATTCAAAAATGATTGCGGGGGTACATCAACAGGGAATTACCAGAAGTTCAAGCCAGATTCAGAAGAGGATATGGAACGAGGGATACCATTGCTGATGTCAGATGGATCTTGGCTGAAAACAGAGAATACCAGAAAGATGTTTACCAAAGGATTTGACTGTGTGGATCAAAACAAATTATGAATAACATTACTAAGAATGGGAATTCCAGAACACTTAATCGTGCTCATGAGGAACCTGTATATAGGCTAAGAAGTAGTAGTTCGAACAGAACAAGGGTATACTGTGTTGTTTAAAGTCAGGAAAAGTGGGCGTCAGGGTTGTATCCTTTTACCATACTTATTCAATCTGTATGCTGAGCAAATAATCCAAGAAGCTGGATTATACGAAGAAGAACGAGGCATCAGGATTGGAGGAAGACCGATTCATTAACAACCCGCAATATGCAGATGACACAACCCTGCTTGAGGAAAGTGAAGAGGACTTGAAGCACTTACTGATGAAGACCAAAGACTACAGCCTTCACTATG
>NW_004443940.1:19204185-19213065 GCF_000243295.1 Trichechus manatus latirostris | reverse complement strand
CAAACTCTTCACCATTGAGTCAATTCTGACTCATAGTGACCCTATAGGACAGAGTAGAACTGCCCCATAGGGTTTCCAAGGAGTGCCTGGTGGATCTGAACTTCCAACCTTTTAGTCAGCAGCCATTGCTCTTAACCACTATACCACCAGGGTTTCTGATGTTGTCAAGGACTTCATTTTAGTTGGATCCACAATCAACGCCCATGGAAGCAGCAGTCAAGAAATCAAACGGTGTATTGCATTGGGCAAATCTGCTGAAAAAGACCTCTTTAAAGTGTTAAAAAGCAAACATGTCACTTTGAGGACTAGGGTGCGCCTGAGCCAAGCCGTGGTATTTTCAGTTGCCTCATACACATGCGAAAGCTAGGCAATGAATAAGGAAGACCAAAGAAGAATTGATGCCTTTGAATTAAGGTGTTGGCAAAAAATATTGAATATACCATGGACTGCCAGAAGAACAAACGAATCCATATTGGAAGAAGTACAGCCAGAATGCGCCTTAGGAGCGAGGATGGCAAGGCTTGGTTTTATGTACCTTGGACATGTTATCAGGAGGGACCAATTGCTAGAGAAGAACATCATGCTTGGTAAAGTAGAGGGGTTAGTAAAAAAGAGGAAGACCTTCATCAAGATGGATTGACACAGTGGCTGCAATGATGAGCTTAAGCATAGCAACAATTGTGAGCATGGCACAGGACAGGCAGTATCTGTTGTACATGGGGTGACTATGAGTCGGAACTGACTCAACAGCACCTAACAACAGCAACATTATTATGTTAAAGATGTTTTAGTGTATCTGGAAGTATTTCTTTAATAATTTGTAAGCATAGAAAGGTACACTATATACTATATAGTAAGATAAAATTTGAATAACTGACGTTACGTACAAACCATACCTAACTGTTCTGACTTACGTGCAAATTTGGCTTGAAGACAGATTTAGGAACAGAACTCGTTCATAATCCAGGGACTGCCTGTATCAAAGAAATGCAAGAAAATTTATCAGCACAGAAGAACATGAATCTTGAAGTTGAAAGGGTCCACCAAATATCCATCCCAATGAATGAAGAAGGATCTCTACCAAGGCACATGATCATCAATTGTCAGAGCACTGGAAATAAAAATCATAAATGCTCCCAAAGAGGGAAGAAATGATTGTATCAAAAGGAAGGAGAAACAGAAGAACTTAGGCTTCTCAACAGCATCACTGAAGTCTAGAACACAATTGAGTATTACCTTCAAAATTGTAATGAAATTATTTTTTAGCTAAGAATTTTATATCCAGCCAAACCACCAACAAAATGTGAGGAGATTAAATTTTCAGAGGTCCAGAGACCCCAAAATTTACCTCTATGTACCCTCTCTTAGCGAAGGATGATTTCAGGAATCCAACAGTGAAAACCAAGAAGGAAGATGACAAGGGGCCCAAGAAAGGGAGGATCAAACATAGTGGAATGGTGAGAGGAGGTCCTGAAATCGCGGCCATGCCCAAGCCTAGGCAGCAGTCAGCTGTGATTTGATCAAGAGGACAGAGGACTATGGGAGGGAGGTCTTGAGAAAAAATGGGACTGACGGATGGTTTTGTATTTGGAGGTTTGGAAAAAAATATTGCTAGCCATTTCACATTTGAAAAACCTTTACATAGTCATCATTTTGTAAATACTGACTACTGGATTACTCAAAAACATTTTTTCCTTGTGACATTTTTACCAAAAAGTCCTGCCATATGACATTTAACAATTACGATAAAAATGTAGTAAGAGGATGTGGTGAGAGGAAGTGGAGGTGAAGTTGGGTAAGAAAACTAAATCCTCATCTACTCTAACAGGAAGTCAATTAACAGTGTCTTAAACCGATAAATAAACCAAGAAATAGCTGAATGAGCAAAAGATTTAAATACAAAGAGTTAAATAGTAGATGAGATAGCTAAAAGAGTTGAAAGTTGCAGCTCTGGAGAGAGGCTTGGGGAAGGGATGGAGCAGGGGTCCACTGTTTCACCATTAAGTCTTTCAGAATCATTTAATTTTTAACACCATGTGTATATATTACTTTGAATAAAAAAATAAATTCAAAAATATTTGCATGCCGTCTTCAGACAGAATTGGAATTATTGGATCAAAAGGTCTAAACATTTTTTCGGTTTTTGTTATATACTGTAATAATTATCCACTCGAGAAGCTGTAATAACTTACACTCTGACCAGTAGTATATGGCAATACCACTTCCCTGCATCTTTGCCAATCTATACTATTTTTTAAAAAAAACACCATTATTTGAAGTACATTTTCTTTAGGTGGATCCTACCACTACCTCTCTGTCAGTTTGCCATACTGTGGTGGCTTGCACGTTGCTGTGATGTTGGAAACTATGATGCTGGTATTTCAAATACCAGCAGGGTCATCCCTGGTGGACAGGTTTCAGCAGAGCCTCCAGACTAAGACAGACTAGGAAGAAAGGCCTGGTGGTCTAACTCCAAAAATTAGTCAGTGAAAACCTTATGAATCACAATAGAACATTGCCCGACTCTCTTGCTTTGAATATATCCCTCATCAGGAGGGATCAGTCGCTAGAGAAGGACATCATGTTTGGTGAAGTAGAGGGTCAGTAAGAGTGAGAGAGACCCTCGGTGAGACGGATAGACACAATAGACGAAATAATGGACCCAGACATGCTGGTGATTGTGAGGATGATGCAGGAGCTGACAGTGATTTGTTCTGTTGCACATAAGGTTGCCATGAGTTGGAGTCTACTGGACGGCAGCTAGCTATTTACTTGTAACTGAAACTAAGTGGCATGCTGTCATTTTCCTTCCTGTTTGGTTGAGTTCCTGGCTTAATACTTGATGAAATGATGACTCTTCTTTATGAGCACATGTCTTAACATCTTGACTCTAGATCTAGAGGGAGTGGACAAATTGCCTTCACTGAGAAGTAACATGAAACATAACATATTCCAAACTAACTTAGTTATCTGCTCGCCTGAACAAGTGCCATTTCCCAACTTCCCTATTTCTATTAATGCCCCTAGGATTTCTTAACCCTTTTCTTCCGTATTTAGTCATCTAATTAATTAAATTCTACTCCACTGAAATTCTCATACCCATTGTCTTCTTTCTATTCCCACCCTTACCACTCAAATGTTGCTTTTGCTTTCAGGAGAATTTTGTTAGATATTTCTAAATTGTCGCTCCAAAAGGTTTTATATGAATTTATATTCCCATCAACAGGATAGGAGAATGATTGTGCCCTCAAACTCTCAACAAACTTGTTAGGAACAAACTCTTTGATCTTTATCAATCTAATAGGTGAAAAATGGATTATACCCCATTGTTGTTTTGATTTTCATTGCTTATGTATGAATGAGGCAGGGTCCCTGGTGGCACAGTAGTTAAGTGCTTGGCTGCTAACCGAGAGGCTGACAGTTCAAATCCACCAGCTGCTCCTTGGGAGAACGATGTGGCAGTCTGCTTCCATTAAGATTTACATGAATGAGGCAGGCTCCCTGGTGGGACAGTGGTTAAGGGCTTGGCTGCTAACCGAGAGGCTGACAGTTCAAATCCACCAGCTGCTCCTTGGGAGAATGATGTGGCAGTCTGCTTCCATTAAGATTTACAGCCTTGGAAACTTTAGGGGGCAGTTCTACTCTGTCCTGTAGGATCGCTATGAGTTGGAATTGACTCAATGGCAACGGGTTTGGTTTTGGAAGGAGCCCTGCTGGCACAGTGGTTAAGCACTTGGCTCCTAACCAAAAGGTCATCAGTTCGAACTCACCAGCTGCTCCATGGGAGAAAGACGTGGCAGTCTGCTCCCATAAAGATTACAGCCTTGGAAACCCTATGGGTCAGTTCTACTCTGTCCTATAGGATTGAGTTGGAATTGACTCGAGGGCAGTGAGTTTTTTTGGTTTTATGTATGAGTAAGTTGATTATCTTTTCATTTTTAATGGCTATTTATATTAATTTGTCTTTTCCCTTTTTGTATATTATATTTGTTTTTTATTGATTCATATGAGTTCTTTATATATTAAGAATCTGAACCTTCATCTATCATATGTGTTAGAAAATGTTTTTTCAGTTTGTCTTCTGCCATTGCTTATGGGCTTGATTTTTATTTTTTACCATATGACATTTTAAATTCTAATGTAATTAAATGCATCTGTGTATCAGTCAGGATTTGGTTTGGCTGTGGGCAACAGAAGAGTGGCTTAACAAGAAAAAGGTTGATTTTCCTTTTCAACAGAAGTTCAGAGGTGAGCAGTGCAGGATGGTATCAGGACCCAGTCTCTTTCCGCTTTACTGCTTTACCATCATAGGGAAGGGCTTTTGTTTCCATGGTAACAAAATTGCTGCTGCACCTCCAGGCTTCAGAGTTCCAGGCAGGAAAAAGGAGGAAGGACAAAGAGCAAAGGACAAAAGCCTTCCTCTGAGAGGCTTTGCCTTTTTATTCGGAAGGGAAGCCTTCCCTAGGGATTTCTGCCTACACTAACATGGACGAGCTCGGTGCCAGGGCACTGGCAATGCCAACTTTTCACTTTATAGCCGTTACAGTGGAAGGCAGGGAAGAAGGGACTGGAATGGGTGTTGAAGCTATCACCATTTTTTTAATTTAAGACTTTTGGTTGTGTGTCCTTCTCCATCCTAAGTTAAAATTTCATCCTTTTTTTTTTTTTTAAAAAAAACAACTTTTTATTATAGAAACATTCCAATACACAAAAGTAGAGAGAATAGAATCGTGCATTTTTCTGTGTCTATCACTCAGCTTGAGAAACTACTACCATTCTGTATTTTTGTTTCATGTTCAGCTTTAGTACAATCTTTCAGCTTTCTAAATGGCTGTACTAACTTACACATCCCCCCACCCATGCAAAGCGGCAGAGTTATAATTGTTCCACATTCTTGTCCTCACTTGGCATTGTCAGTTGTCGAAAGCTGGGTTCCTGGAAAGTAGACTCTGAGAAGGAGATTAGCACTCAGGAAGTTTATTAGGAGGGGCTCTTGGGATCTACACCTGTGGAAGGGGAGAGGAGGAGGCAGGATTGATGGGACAGAGGGAGATGTTGAGATGTGATGCCGTTTCAGCCAAGGCTGCAGCTGACCCCACGGGGCGCTCTCAAGCTGGGATGACCCTTCAGAGTGCTTTCTGGGTGGGGGTGAAGGAGTTGATCTTACATCTCCATGTCAACTAATAATTGGATGTAGGTTGCCCTGGGAAGGGGGTGGGACCTTGGGCAAGGCAGTATTTTTTTGACTTGATGCATTTCTCAGAGAAGCTGACAGTGAGCAGAGGTTATCTGCCAGCAGCACTTCTAGCAAGCAGCTGCAGGAATAAGAGCTTTCCTGAAGACATATCTGGGTGGCACATCATTGCATCCCCTACTATCTACTCCCTGTGCTGCCTAGGTCCACTCCTTCATGTTTATTCTGGGAGCTGCTGCTCCAAGATTCCAGTGAGCCACTTTTTCTGAGGGCAACTTAAAAGAGGAAGTTTAGTGGGCAAACTACAGTCTCTGCCTCTGCAGTTGGTTTTGGGGCTCCAGCTGACTCATTGCTTCCCTCCTCTGCTGTCCATTGCAGATTCTTGTCACATTCAGCTAGCTTCTCTGCCGGTCTTGGTGACTCACCTGGTATTGTAACCCATACTTTCATCATTGAGGGGTCTGTCTCAACCCCTGGTCACTATGCCCTTTTCAGACAGTGGCTGCTACACTTTTCATAAAAATTGTGCAAGAGAGTACCAAGAAGCATCCAAGTGGATCGTCTAGGGTACTAAATTTATTCCTCCATGCCTGCATTATGTAACAACAGCCTTACCACCTTTTGAAGATCAGGGCCAATTACCCCCGCCAAGATGTTGATTCCTTTTCTTGCCTGCTGGTCCCTGGGCATGAGGCGCCTAATGTGCCCAGGTAGCAGGAATAGTTATGGTTCAGTGGGATTCTTGATGTGTCTCCTGGTGGAAGCGTTCCTCCATTGGGAACCAGGACTTCTCCACAGATTCAGAGTTGCAGTGACAGGAAATACAAATTCCCCAAGAGGGTCACCGGGAGTGATGGTAAGCAGGCCAGTTCTGTGTTCACCCTTGGCTCCCAGACCCATGCACTGTCCCAACTGGGGACACAGCATCATATAAAGTTTAATTTAAAGTATGGCCTGCATCCTGGAGAAAGGTGCCCCATCCTGGCAAGATATTGCCTCTGAGTTGATGTTCAGCTGTGCCTCTACAGGCTGTTCGTGGATGGCAGCTTCTGGGAGGTGCCATATGAGATATGACCCGAGACCCACAGCTGTGCCCACTCCCCCATCACAGTGCTTCTCTTGGTCAGATGCAACATGATATGGGATCTCATGTTAGTGGATCAAACACTCTGAAAGGCCTCAGTGAGTGGTGCTGGCTGAGCTTCTGTGGGCAGGAAAGGTAAATCTACACCCGTGGTATATGTTGATTTTAGTAAACTAAATGACTACTATTTCCAGGATAAAAGGGATTTAATATAGTCAATTTGCTACAAAGTAGCTGGTTGCTGTCCTCAAAGGACAGTGCTATGTTGGAGGGTCAGCTGGTAGGTTGAACTTTGGCAGCAGCAGTGGTCATGGTAACTGGGAGCCCATGCTTTGGGACCTTGCATAGCCTTCACCCCTGTCACCATGGCTACTCTGTTTATTGTTCTTGCTGTTAGTAGCCCTCAAGTTGGCTTGGGCTCAAGGAGACTTTATGTATAACAGAATGAAATGTTGTCTGGTCTTCTGTTATCTTCATGATTGTTGGTATGCTTGAGTCCATTGTTTCCTGTATTGTATCAATTCATCTCATTGAGGGTTGCCCTCTTTTTCACTGACCGTCTACCAAACATGGTGCCCTTCTCTAGTGACTGGTCTTTACTGATGTGTCCAAAGTAAATGAGTCAAAGTCTCACCAGCCTTGCTTCTAAGGAGCATTCTAACTGTATTTTTTCTAAGACTGATTTGTTCATTCTTCTGGCAGCCCACAGTATATTCAATATTCTTCACCAATACCACAGTTTGAATACATCAGTTCTTCTTCTGTCTTCCTTTTACATTGTCCAGCTTTCATGTGCATATGATGTGATTGAAAAGACCATGGCTTGGGTCAGGCATACATCAGTCATCAACATAACATCTTTGCTTTTTAGCGCCATTTATATGCCTATCATATTAGCACTGGAAGTTGATGGTGGAAGCTGGTTGAAGTCAATTGGCCAAGTCATTTTGTCTCCTGGTTGTTTAGTATCTCTTCTGTGGTAGATACTCTTTTGGTGGTGTTGATGTGCAATCTTCACATCCAGTTTGTACATGCTCCTACATGTCTACCCTACCCCAGAACTCCCTGTTTCTGATCTACCAATTTTTCTTCCCCCAGGCCCTTGAGCAGCTGGCCAAGTCATTTACCACTGCTCATGACTGAGTATATTCTAACCACAGGCCACTTCTCTTTCCACACAAAGTGGCTGACAGCACAATGAAATAAGTATTTATTGAAGCACCTATTCGGTGGTTCCCAATGCCAGGCCTATGTACCCCAGCCCAATTAAATAAAAATCTTTAGGGGATAGGACCCAGGCATCAATGCTTTTTAAAGTTTTCCAAGTTTTTGATTCCATTCTTCATCCAAGGTTGAGAACCACTGCCCAACTAGAGAGATTTTGATTCAGAGGACTGAGTCGAGGCCCACATATTTGCATTTTTAACAGCTGCCCAAAGACAGATGATTCTGGTGCAAGGGGATCAAGGAGCTAACTATGAAGAAATGATATAGGTAGACTTCTTTCAAGGAACTTAAGTCTCATAGAGGAGCAAGTTATTTTAATTGTTGACAGGAGGAATTTTAAGGAAGAGTGTTGAAGAATCATCGCTAGAGGACTTTAGCAATCGGATAACCCATTAGCCTCTATGATTAAATTAAAATCTGTACTTGAAGAAAGGGTGGGCTTGAGTTGCTGTGAGACACTAAATAAGCTTATATTTAAAGCTCTTTGTAATATATTTGATTCTTTTTAAGCCAGATTATACTATCAAGAACGTTTTCAAAAGAATCAGCATAATTAAAATTACAGAAGGCTTTCTGCTGTCTTTAAATTCATGTTTTTAATATTCACTATGGGCTTTCTTTTTCTGCTAAAGCCCGCAGACAACTGGCAGTAGCAATTCTTGTTGTCTAGAGCATTGCTTCTCCAACTTTAATGTGCATAAGAATCATTTGGAGCTGTTGTTAAAACATGGATTTGGATTCAGAAGGTCTGGGCTGGAGCCCAAGATTCTGCATTTCTAACAAGCTCCCAGGTGTTGCTGATGTTGATGTTGCTGATCCTGGGTTCTCATTGTGAATAGCCAAGTTCTAGGGCCTCTTGTCCTTTCCCTTTAGCCCACACGTCACCTTGTAACAAATTCAAATCTGGGAGGTGAATCGACTTAAATAAATGAGAAATTAAAATATAGTCAAGTACAAAATTTAAAAACCATTAAAACTGTGACCCCAACTCTCCACATTGATTGAGACTCTCCATATTCTTTGATTTCAGTAGTATTATTGTCACTCCTTGACCTTCTATCAATTAACAAGATTTAAAAAGATGTATCACTGAAAATGAGTCTTAAACAACTTATCTGATGACACTTCAAATCATTACAAGTCTTTTGGAAAACTAGTAATCTATGTTGACAAACATTAAGTTTGTTTACTAGAATTGTTTTAATGTTTGACCTCATATTCTCATGCCTCATAATTTATTACAAACAATCAATTTAGTTATACAACAAATATTTGCTGAGCATTGACTACATGAGCCTCTCTGTAATGGATGGTGGACTAATTTTTAAAAAAGGGAAAAAAGCACTTTCTACGAAGATACCTATTTTAGTACTAA
>NW_004443940.1:19202098-19203487 GCF_000243295.1 Trichechus manatus latirostris | reverse complement strand
GCACACTCTTCACAAGTATCATTTTATGTCTTACAGTCCAGTCTATTCTTTGTCTGAAGAGTTGGCTTTGGGAATGGTTTTAGTTCTGGGTTAACAGAGAGTCTGGGAGCTATGTCTTCTGGGGTACCTCCAGTGTCAGTCAGACCCTTAAGTCTGGTCTTTTTACTAGAATTTAAGTTCTGCACCCCACTTTTCTCCTGTGCCATCAGGGACTCTCTATTGTGTTCCCTGTCAGGGCAGTCATTGATGGTAGCTGGGCACCATCTAGGTCTTCTGGTCTAGGCTGATGGAGTCTCTGGTTTATGTAGCCTCTTTGTCTCTTGGGCTAATATTTTCCTTGTGTCTTTAGTGTTCTTCTTTGCTCCAAGTGGGTTGGTACAAATTGATACATTTTAGATGGCCGCTCGCTAGCTTTTAAGACCTCAGATGCCACTCACCAAAGTGGGATGCAGAACATTTTCTAAATAAACTTTTTTATGCCAATTGACCTAGATGTTCCCTGAAACCATGGTCCCCAGACACCTGCACCTGCTAGACTATCCCACGAAGTGTTTGTTTGTATTTAGGAAACTTGTTAGCTTTTGGTTTAGTCCAGTGGTGCTGACTTCCCCTGTTTTGTGTGTTGTCCTTCCCTTCATCTAAGATAATTCTTTGTCTACTATTTAGTTAGTGAATTCCCCTCTCCCTCCCTCCCCACCCTCGTAACCATCAAAGAATGTTTTCTTCTGTGTTTAAACCTCTTCTTGAGTTCTTATAATAGTGGTCTTATACAATATTTGTCCTTTTGCGATTGACTAATTTTACTCAGCATAATGCCTTCCAGATTCATCCATGTTATGAGATGTTTCGCGGATTCATCATTGTTCTTTATCTTTGAGTAGTATTCCATTGTGTGAATATACCATAATTTGTTTATCCATTCATCTGTTGATGGGCACCTAGGTTGTTTCTGTCTTTTTGCTAATGTGAGCAGTGCTGCAATGAACATGGGTGTGCATATATCTATTAGTGTAATGGCTCTTATTTCTCCAGGATTTATTCCAAGGAGTGGGATTGCTGGATTGTATGTACTTCTATTTCTAGCTATTTAAGGAAGAACCAAATTGATTTCCAAAGTGATTGTAACATTTTACATTCCCACCAGCAGTGTATAAGTGTTCCAGTCTCTCCACAACCTCCCCAACATTTATTATTTTGTGTTTTTTGGAGTAATGCTAGCCTTGTTGGGGTGAGATGGTATCTCATGGTAGTTTTGATTTGCATTTCTCTAATGACTAATGATTGTAAGCATTTCCTCCTGTATCTGTTAGCCGCCTGAATGTCTTCTTTGGTGAGGTGCCTATTCATATCCTTTGCCCATTTTTAATTGGGTTATTTGTCTTTTCGTAG
>NW_004443940.1:19192111-19193503 GCF_000243295.1 Trichechus manatus latirostris | reverse complement strand
TATTTGAGAGACAGTTTTGCTGGATATATAATTCTTGGCTGGCAATTTTTTTCCTTCAAGGCTTTATATATGTCATCCCATTGCCTTCTTGCCTGCATGGCTTCTGCTGAGTAGTTAGAGTTTAGTCTTGTTGACTCTCCTTTGTGGATGACTTTTTGTTTATCCCTAGCTGCTCTTAACATTCTCTCTTTCTCTTTGGTTTTGGCAAGTTTGACTATAATATTGGTAACTTTCTTTTGGGATCTATCTTGTGTGGGGTTCACTGTGCTTCTTGGATAGATATCTTGTCATCTTTCACTATATCAGGGAAGTTTTCTGCCAACAAATCTTCAACAATTCTCTTTGTATTCTTTGATATCCTCCCCTGTTCTGGTACTCCAATCACTCGTAGGTTATTCCTCTTAATAGAGTCCCACATAATTCTTAGGGTTTCTTCAATTTAAAAAATTCTTTTATCTGATTTTTCCTCACATAAGTTGGTGTCAAGTGCTTTATCTTCAGTCTCACTTATTCTGACTTCTGTTGCCTCAATTCTGCTCCTATGACTTTCTATTGAGTTGTCTAATTCTGAAATTTTATTGTTAATACTCTGGATTTATGTTTGCTGTCTCTCTATGGATTCTTGCAACCTGTTAAATTTGTTGTTATGCTCTTGAATAACCTTCTTAAGTTCCTTTATTACTTTGTCTATATGTTCCTGGACTTATTCTACATTTTGCATGATCTCCTTCCTGATTTGTTGAATAGTTCTTTGTATTAATCTTTTGAATTCTACCTCTGGTAATTCCAAGAAGTTCTCTTCCTCCATAAAGTTTTTTGATTCTTTGCTTTGGTGGCTTGCTGAAGCCATCATGGTCTGCCTTTTTATGTGATTTGGTATTGCTTGTTTTCTCCTAGCCATCAATAAGTTATTCTATTTATTTTATGTTTGCTTACTGTGTCTTAGCTTCTTGTTTTGTTTTGTTATGCCCAAATAGGCTGGTCATGTGAGCTACTTTGATTACTGGCATCTTTGAAGCTCTTACATCCTGTCCCCAGGTGGCTAGAGCTGTTAAACTAGGTATGTGAGCTCACGAGTCCATTTACTTTTCTTGTGTGGTTTCAGCTCAAGTGTCCAGGTCGTCGGTCACTAAGTGTATGGTGCAGGCTCTCCCCTACAGTCCTAGATGAGCAGAGGTGATTGGAATAGGCAGGTATCTGGCTGCTGTAGGGGGTCATGTGCTGATGAAGGCAGGGGGATGACTGCTGCCCCTGAGTGTCTGGGTGGAAGGCATGTCCTTGTTCCCTACAGCACGTAGGTAGGTGGGTTTTGGAGCCAGAATATGAGCACCCAATGCTGTTGGCTGTAAGGACTGGGAGTTACCACTTATTCTTGGACCCCTGTCATGGGTG
>NW_004443940.1:19144219-19191643 GCF_000243295.1 Trichechus manatus latirostris | reverse complement strand
TTTGTTTTTTTTATCTGCATTGTAGGTTAGACGCTTGTACTTATCTTTCATGGATCAAGTGACTTTTCTTACTGGTTCTGGAGGTTTGAGCCAACTCTCCACCGCTCAATCTCTCCTGATGTGGTAAATGCGTTCCAGGCACCACTGCTTGCCTCACCACGTGCACCAGCTGATCCAGCCTGCAGGATCAGGGTGGCAGTTCCTGCTGGGTCAGGTCTGGCAACTCCTCGCTGCTTCTGAACCATCTCTCCCTCCCAGTCCAATTCCTGAACTTTGTCTTTGATGTTCAGGGCTCCTAGATTGTCATATATAATCTATTCACCTTTTTTGGGGAGTCTTTGTTGTAAGAGGGACCACAGGAAACACCTGACTACTGTGCCGTCTAGGCCCGACCTCCCTAAAATTTTGATTTTTAAAAGCTTATTTGAAAACGATGCACACACACACACACACACACAAATGTGTGGCAGTAGCCAATACTATTACGGTTCATTATTTCTTTGACTATTGATGGACGTTTTTTAAGCCTTCTCTCACTCTAACAAAAACATTTTTGTCATTTCCTGCTTCTATAGCCTGCTTCTTCCTGTCCTGAATACAGGTGGGCGACATCAGGGTGGTAGTGTAGAGTTATCCAGTGATTTACAGTGAGGAAAATAAGTCAGCTTCCTTAAGAGCTTGGCAAACGTTTTCATCTCTGTCAGCAGTGTAGCACTGTCAATGCCACAGATCCTAACCCTTCTTCTTTTGGCTGTTCTTGCCCAGGTGTTTTTTTGTTCTTGGTCCTATTTTTCTCATATTGCAAACTTGTTGGATATTAAATATTTAGTTGTAAATGTCAGCCTACTTATATTTGAAGCTTAAGTAACATTGGAATCTTTAAGCAATTCTTTATGTTTGGTAAGTTCCCAGACACAAAGGCATAATTTAGGGAGGAGGGTGACAGTGGTGGGCAGGGAGATGATGCTAGCTTTTTTGCGGGGAAGATAATGGTGAGCTGAACTTATTTGTAAAAGGTGTGTGTGTTGGGTGTGTGTGGGGGGGTAGACCACAGCTGCTGGTGGGTGATGAATGGCATCCAGGTGGGGGTGGGTAGCATAAAAAGGGATGCTCTGGAGTACAGGGTTCCCTGGGTAATGCAAATGTTTAAGTGATTGGCTACTAACTAAAATGGTAGAGTTCTAACCCACCCATAGGAGCCTCAGAAGAAAGACCTTGCGATCTGCTTCCAGAAGATCACAGCCATGAAAATACTATGGTGCAGTTCTACTCTGCACACGAGGTCACCATGAGTGGGAATTGACTCCATGGCAACTGGTTTTTGTTTGGTTTTGGGAGAGTATGGGGAGTAAAGTCACAGGCCCTGTACCAGCACCTCATTCCTGTTTGTGTTTTTCCTTAGTCTTGAAAATATTCTTCCTTTTCTTGGGCACACTGTCTGAACCATGAAGCCTGAGAACCAATGAGCAAGCAAACAAAACTTTCTATAATGAGATAGGCATTGTACTAGCCCTGGCCCCCAAGGAGCAATTTGGGATTTTGAGAGGAAGTCAGGGTACAGGGCTCAGGAATGCCATCCTGAAAAGTATCATTTTTCATTTTCCTTTCTTCCTTTCACCTGCAGAGACTGGCCAGAGCAGTGGTGAATAGATAAAGATACACAGAACTAGAGGGGTTGAGGAATAATAAGCCTGTCCACAGCACAGATTGTCTGCAGGCCACTATGAGCCAATTTGAAAATCATTGCTGCTGAGCGCTGAAGAAAGGATGCTCTTTTATTCAGAGAGTTACAGTAATGCCAGTTCCTTCTGGGCACCATTCACATGGATGAGTTTGCCTCTTTGCCCTTCATGACGGCACTTAAGAGGAATGTCGCCTGGTTTGCCCTTCTCTTTACACTCCTGACACACAGGTGAAGGCAGGTGGGGTTGTGCACACATTCATTTTGTATGGAGAAAGTGAATATTTAGTGACCTTGGGGTGAGGGTGGGTGGGTGGAACGATGCTAATGTATTACACCAGGTGGCAGTCTTTCCCCGGGAGAGAAGGAAGAGCTACTGGGACCTAATGCAAAATTGGTTTTGGTTTTATAGGTTTTCCTTGATACAAGAGTCAGGTGATTTATTTAGGACCTGAGTTGAGATTGGCTTTATCACACTGGGATGAGGAGCAGGGACCCTGGAAAAGGGGGTGTGGGCCCACTTGGCGAGGCTTAGTCCCACGGCCAATGACTGACTAACTCAGTGGCTGCCCTCAGGGAGCCTGGTCAAGTTCAGACTCCAGTGGCCAAACATGGTGGGCAAAGGCATCATTTGGAGGCTTAGAAGGGGGCTCCGAGCAAGAGTACCTAAGGAAGGTTCAGAAATGTCCCGACAACATAGAATTGGAGCAGATCAAGAATTATCCTGCTGTGTCATAAAATGATACCCATGAAGAGTGTGCTTCTTAGCGCAAGTAGATACATGAGACTAAACGGGCAGCTTCTGTCTGGACGTGAGATGAGAAGGCGGAGAGGGTCGGGAGCTGGTTGAATGGACACGGGAAATCAGGGGTGCAAAGGAGGAGTGTGCTGTCACAGTACAGGAAGAGCAGTTAGGGTCACATAACAATGTATGTATAAATTTTTGTATAAGAGACTAACTTGAAATGTAAACTTTCACTTAAACTACAACAATAAACAAAAAGAAGTAATACATTTCAATGTAAAAAAAAAAAAAAAAAGAATTATCCTGCTGTGTACTGTGAGGGAGGGCGTTTGACAGCTGAAGTCCCCCCTATTCCAGAGCTGTAAAGCAGCCTTTTAAGTTAATCTGCCAAATGTTTTGTTGAGATTATTATTAAGTTATTCGTATTCAAGTTTGCAAAGTACTTAGTGGAAAGAAAGTCAAGGTTGGCAGAGAATCCTGACACTGGGCAAATGTCCAGTTTTGTTTTGTTTTCTTAATGGTAGAATTGTATTTAATAGTTTATTGAGAAGGTACCATGTAGAAAACAATCTTATTCAAAACTTGGTGTGAATGACAAGGCATTTATTAAAGTCCCTGCTGATGGATCTGTTTTGTACCTAAAGAAAATAGGGGTGATTAGAGAGGGATAGGAACATACAGAAATCAAGGGACTAGTTGTGACTATTTAATTAAAATTAAAATGAAAAATTCAGTTCAAATATTCACTAGCCACATGTGGCTGTCGTTGTTTCGCGCCGTCAAGCCTATTCTGACTCACAGCGACCCTGTAGGACACAGTAGGCTAGCAGCTACCATATTAGATAGCATAGATTATTCAGCATTTCTATCATCCCAGAAAGTTCTACAGAATAGTGCTGGACTAGAGGAAAACCAGGGAGAATTGCCAGATGAAATGATGGGTGGTTAAGAACAAACTCTCCCTGTAATACTACTTATTAAATAGTCATTCGAAAGTGTGGCAGGAGGATCTCATATAGTCTTCATGTCGGTCCACAACCACAACAATAACGCCGCCGCCGTTTGTTGAAACCTTGCTGTAGGACAGGCACTAAGGCCTCTGTTGTAATAGTTCATTTGATCTTTGCAACAACCCAGTGAGGTGGGTACTATCATTTTCCATATTTAACAGATGAAATGAAGACACTGTGACAGACAAGGGTTTAAGTAACTAATCCTTGGTAACCTGGCTTGTAAGGAACAACTGGGATTCAAACACTGGTCTTTATGGGTTGTAAGAATTAATTTATCGGGAAGGTATGTAAAATGTCTAGCATACTCCCTATGTGAGTAAAATTTGCTTTTAAGCCACTTCCCCCTAAGGCAGACCCGACTCTTAGATTTTTTGTCACATAATTGTCTTTCTGGCTGAAGAAGGCTTTATGCCAATTCTGATAGAGTAACAATGATCCCCTGTTAGCCAGGATGTGAGCCACTTCCTTCCCCTTGGAGCAGAATCTGCTGTCTGTACAGTGGCGTCACTAGGAGGGGTGCGGGGGGCGTGGACCGCATTGGGTGACACTGTCTGAGGGGGTGACACAAAATGACTGTCTATAAAAATATCCCTGTAGTTACAACAACAAAAACGTTTTTCGTAAGCCCAGCTTACATGTATCAATAGACCTACAAGGCTAAAACTCTATGCTAATTTACTTTTTGAACTTTCTGACGCGCTCTGGTCAGAGCTGTCATTACTACCCAATTACAGTGACACTTCAGATCATGTGGTCTCGTCTGCACGCGCTACAAACATGTGCTGTTGTTTTCATTGTTGCCGGTGTTTTTACAGTCGCTGACTTTGTCAAATTTTCTGGTGTTTTAGCTACATTATTGTGATAATTAGTATTTATGAACCTATATCAGTAACTTTTTTGAGAATGAAGTAGTAATTAAAGGAAAAGAAGCAGTGATATATGGGAACTAGGATTTATGGGTAACATTAGTACATAAAATATTTCTAAGGATTCTGTATGGGCCTGGTTGGGAGGAGGTCCATGGGGATGGGTGACACCATGAGTTACCGCACTGGGTGACAGCAACCCCAGTGACACCGCTGTGTCTTTACAAGGCAAGCTGGTTTCTCAGAAGCTCACCTTTGTAGAAACAAGCTGATTTGGGTGAAATGTTTGAAGTATAATATTCTTGTTTAAGATTGAAAATCAAGACTACAAGTATATATGGGAAAATGCTGTTCTCTCTAGGTGGTGAGATTATGAAAAAATAATTTCTCTTTTTGTTCGGCTGGGTTTCACAACTTTTCTACATGAATACATGTAATAATTTTTTTTAAATTTCAAAGCCAAATACTACATCGTAAATATTGTTCATTGACTAAATACTTTAATACTAATATCCAGTTTAAAAAAAAAAAGTTATTTTAATTGAGTACTAAATACTTAGCCCATGGCAGGAGAAGTGTGGAATTCAGTGTAAGGTAAGAAGGGCACTGGACAATGTACAGGAACTCAGTACTCTTCTTTGGACCAAGACTTGGTTATTCTGTGTCCATGCCCCTATGAAAAACCAAAAACTGTTGCCATCAAGTCGACTCCAACTCATGGTGACCCCATGTGTTTCAGAGTAAAACTGTGCTTCATAGGGTTTTCAATGGCTGATCTTTTGGAGTTCAATCATCAGGGCTTTCTTCCAAGACACTTCTGGGTGAACCTGAACCTCCAACTTATTAACCATTTGCATTACCCTGGGACTCCTATGGACCTTCGATTTATGTCAGACAGTTCAAGATGCAGCAGTCTGGTTGATTAAAAAAACAGGAGAGATCTGTGAACCAGCATTCTACTTTTGTCGTCAGTCAGCACCAAATGGTTTCTAAAATCTCATAAACTTGTATATGGAAGGAGAAAGGGGATAGTTCCAAACTACAATACCTGTGTTTGTCCTTCCCAATTAAGACTCATTATGTAGGAGAGATGTTACTGAGTATGTTGTAAATGTAAACAGTATGGGGGCAGGGGGAAAGAGATTGAGAAATAGTCAATGATTGCCAAGGTTCAATTCTTCTGTAAAATTCTAAGATTTGTGTGATAGTTTTAGTTCAGTAGTATGCCTTTATATACTTTTCAAGTTAATCTTCTTTAATTAAATTTGGCACGCTGCTAAAGGATATCTTGCTATACCTTTAGTTAAATCTGCAGATGAGTCTACCATCTTGAAATAAAATGGTAGCCAAAAAAATTCTCAAATATTTAAGTGTTCTGAATGAGTACAGTTCACAAAGTCACTCACTTTATTGGCAAAAGAAAGGGATTTTAAGTACAAAAGAGAACTCGGAGGAAGAATCAAGTGATAATTCGTCACAAAAAATCAAGAATTCACCCCACTTCCCTCACTTTCGCACCCCTAACCCTCACCCCCATTTAAAAGCAGTTTGCGGTTACTTTTTAGTGTAATCTAAGTGAGGTGGCTGCTGAGTCTTAAAGCTAAGGAAAACAAAAGCCATATGAATCCCCAGCAATCCTCTGTGTAGGCAGGCAGTTTGAGATGAGAAAGAGTTAACAGGAAAAGGGCAACAGATTCATTCCACAGGTGGTGTATGCAGCTGTGTAGACTTGGGTCAGACAAGCCCCTTCTCAGAAAGCAAAGAAATAATTCAGTCTTGTCCACTCTTTCTTTCCAAGACGACAGACCTGGCAGCCTTAAAAAGACAGAGGCCTGGAATCCAGCTAGGTTCTTTTATGTTTCCTGTTTGACTGAAGACAATTTGAAGCAAACACAATCCTAAGATTAATTCACTTAAAAAAAAAATAAAAATTTTATATATACACATACATATGTGTGTGTGTATATATACATATATACATATATGCATTTTATATTGCCTGACAATACTAAATAATCCACCTTTGCAAACTAAATTTCTTTGCTGATGACTTGGAGATACCTGTTTGTCTCCTCTCTTCTGCTTTTCATAGTAAGATAATATTTCAAATATATATACAGATTTTATATATATATATATATATATATATGTATATTTGCTTGATGGTAATAACCAAGCTTGTGTCACTGATCTGACACCATAGCACGTTTGTTCTTGTTCTCGCACCACACTCCTTTTTTCATAAATAAGGCGGCATTGAGACATCTGCTGTATAGACCTCGCTTTATAAGCGTATCCTCCACTCTGTCTTACTCCCACCCTCTGACTCTACGTGGGCTTGTGCTTTGCTCCAGTGTCCCTGGAGACCTGCAGGAGCAGCTGGACAGAGGAGCCTGGAGTGGCTGCTCACACAGCTGCGTGGACTATCTCAGAAAGCAGGCATACCATTGCGTTCGTGGGATGAAGAACTTCAAGAATCTTTCTGTTTTTTCTTGTGGACTTTCAGTGCAAAAACTTGAGTTAATCACCTCCCTCAGCTCCCAGTACACTATCGTCATCCACGTGAGGCCTTTTCTGTTTTATTTTACTTTATTATTTTCCGCCTTCACCCCCAGCACTGGCAGCCACTGTAATGTATTTAATATGATCTTGGGTATACATGTACCCTCAAGTTGTTTTTTTTATATAATGTTGCCTTATTAACGTATGTGTTTAAATTCCATATTGTTCAGAGGCTCTCATTCAGTTTCTTGCTTTTTAACCCGATTCTGTTTTTAAGTTTTATCCATATTGCTTTACACACATCTAGCTAATTTCTTCTAAATGCTGCATGTGGTTGCATGTGTCTGATATTTTTAATGTATCCATCCTCTCAGTGATGGGTCCCCAGGCTGCCTCTCATTTCCTTGTACCACAAACAACCCTGTGATGAACATTTTCATATATGTCTCCTTATGAACTTGTGTGGAGAGGGATTCCTGGTTATAGGGCATACACGTGCACGTGTGCACACACACACGTACACATAATTAATACTGCCAAAGTACTCTTTAGATTACTTGTACAGCAGCACACGAGGGTTGTCATTTTCCCATAACTGCCAAATACTGCCCAACTTTCTAATTTTTGCAAAACTATTGGTTGTAAGATGGCATCTCAGATAGTTTTAATATGAATTTCTCTGTTTACTAGTGACATTGAACTTCTCTTAAAAATCTTTCTTTAGGAATTTGGGTTTCCACTTCCGTGAACTGCTATTTTCACCTTTGTCACTGTTTCTATTGGGTGCTTTATTTGACTTGCAGAGACTCCCTGGATATGCCAGGTTTTAATTCCTTGTTGGTTTGAAATATCTTCAGTATTACAATGGTTTGTGGCCTTCCAAAGGGTCCCAATAAACAGATATACAGTATATCTGTAGTATTAAACTTCCTTGGGGGGGGGAATAATAAGAAATATATATATATATATATATAAAGGCTCCTTCAGGGAACAATAATGAAAAGAAATTGAGAAACATTGTCCTAGAGAAAGTAGCTGCTCCCCGCATCCACTATTACCCACTGTTCCTGTATTCTTTGCCCCTGTTTCTGGTTAATATACTCTATATTAAACTCTCCCTGCTCACATTACCATGTGGCTTCTGTCTCCTGGGCGCTGATGGATACAATGCACTTGACTTCTATGGAAAAAAAGGCAAATAATAATTTAAAATATGCTAAATCAGAGGCTGAGTTAAAAAAAAAAAATCCTAGGACATTTATGATAGAGCCTATAGAGATCAATCTCCAGCTACTTACATCTTGTGTGGAATGATGATCTCAGAACCATGACAGATTCTGAATAATCAAGGACAGGCTCTTAGTCTTTGATTCTTACAAATCAAAAGATTCATAAAAAGTGGGCTTGAAACAATACAGGCTTTCTGGGTAGCCTTTGACTGGTAAAATGAATACTATAAACAGTAAACATATTCATTCATTTATAGCTATTTTAGTAAGTGTTATAAATGCTAAGCTCTGTAGTAATAATGATTACAATGATAATAATAATAACCAATATTTATTGACCACTTACAATGTGCCAGAACTGTTCTGAGACCTTAAAATTCCTCTGGCAACAGGGCTGATAATGGATAGGAGAAAGCCCAGGGTAACAGCAGGGAAGCCGGTTAGGAGGTTACTGCAGAAGTCCAGTGAGATAATTTTAATGGTGGCTTGGAGTAGAGCAATAGCTGAGTAGATAGAGAGCGTGCTGCCGACTTGCTCATGCCCAGACCAGAAAGGTCTCTCTTAGCCACCAACCAGTCCACACCAGAGCGGCCATTCAATTCACTACCAGAGAAACAGGGCTGGAAATGGAAGGAGAATTTTTGTTTATAAAGCTCCGTCTATATGACCAGTAGTATGTTAGACAATGTTCGGGAGGGCCGTGGTGGTTCACTGGCAGAATTCTCATCCTCCACGTGGGAGACCTGGGTTCAATTCCTGGCCAATAGTGCAGCCACCACTCATCTGTTAGTGGGGGCTTGTGTGTTGCTATGATGCTGAACAAGTTTCAGCAGAGCTTCCAGGCTAAGATGGACTAGGAAGAAAGGCCTGGTGACCTACTTTTGAAAATCAGCCAAAAGAAAAGCCTGTGGATTAAAATGGCCTGATCCCATTGTGCATGGGGTTCCTGTGGGATGGGGTCGACTTGATGACAGCTAACAACAATAATAATGACATATTTTGAGTGCCTTATAACCTCTTATAAAGCTATACAACTAATAGAAGAAAATCTTTGTGACTTTGGGATGGGAAAAAACAACTTAAATCAGACCCAAAAAGTACAAGCTGTAAGATAAAATTCTAACCGATTTGACTGTGCCCAAATTAAAGATTTTTGTTCAGTGAAGGCCATCACAGACAAACTTATGCAGACAGAGGACAGACTGGCAGAAAATATTAAGAAGCTATTTCAAACCACATTCTGGTATATACACATCACAAACACCCAGAAATTTGTAAAAAATACAGGCATATGTTCAATAAAACAAATTATTAATCTTGTATGTTGTTATTTGCATGTGAAGTTTATGCCTTTGACCACTATCAACTAGAATTACACTTGGAGTTATTTTCTAGAGAATGGAAGTGAATGTCTGATTTGTCACATTCGCCTCCCTCTGGCTTACAGCTGGGTTTGGCCAATGGGAGCCCTTGCGGAAGACGGCGGGAGTGAGAAGAGAGAAGTCAAGGTATTTACTCCCCTGGCTTTTTTTTCAAGAGGTTGCCTCTGGCTGGCTGTGTCCCTTGAGTAAAAGTCACTGCTCCTCTCAAGGTGCTCCAATGACACTCCCTTCCAGCTTCTGATACTCTGCCTGCCTCTTGTCTCTTAGAGCCTACGGCTGTTGATCACTTCGCTGCTTCTAACGCCTAGTTCCTAGACTATACTTTGTGATTCCATTACACATCCCCCACCGACCCAACCCGCATTTCCCTTGTAAATGGTTCCTTTGAAAATAAACCCTCCTCAAATTATCTTAATACAAGTGTGCCATCTGTTTCCTGTTGAGACCCTGACTGAAAAAAAATCAATCAAAATTCATAGTGCATAGTAACACTTGAGGCTTAAAAAATCTGAAGGGCTACCATTTTCTCAGACTAAGTAACTCACCTCACGAAAGTCACTCGTAAAATCATTTCCCCACAACAACAGCTACTGTAGATAAAACTACCAGTTGCTGAGAAGTTGATTCCGACTCATGGCAACCCCCACGTGTGCAGAGTACAACTGTTCCACAGGGTTTTCATGGCTGTGACCTTTTGGAAGCAGACTGCCAGGCCTTTCTTCCTGAGGCCATCTGCTTCTTCCCGTTAGCAGCCTAACGCTTACCTGTTTGCTTCACCCAGGGACTCCTCTATAATCTCACCTGTTGCTGTCGATTCCAACTCTTAGTGACCCCACAGGACAGAGTAGAACTGCCCCTGCAGGGTTTTCTAGGCTGAAATCTTTACGGGAGCACTGTGCAGAGGTGTAGTAAGGTATGGTGGGTAGGGCGTGTGCCCTGGATGCCTCGTGAGGAGGGGCGCTAACGAGCAGTTTCCATTGGCCATCACCAGAGATCATTCACCAATTTAAAGCTAAATGTCACAGGCGCTATTTCCCACCGACAGATGGCCACATCCCCCTTGAGGAGGGGCGCTAACGAGCAGTTTCCATTATCATTCAGCAATTGAAAACTAATTGCCATAGGCGTTACTTTTCGTAGCTAAACTGCCACATCTTTCTCTCACGGAGTGGCTGGTGGGTTTGAAACGCAGACCTTGAGGTTAGTAGCCGAGCGCTTTATGATCTTGGTTCTGTATCTTTTTTTTTAAACCAGAGGAGTTCATTCTAGGTTCAGAAAAGCCGGAGTTGGTACTTCCGCCCTCCCTGTTGCATTTCTTTCTTCTGTTTTCAGGGCTCTCTCGATGCTAATCTCTCCCACTATGAGGAACACGGATCTAATCAGTTCCAATATCTTCATGAATTTGCCTAATATATTTCCAGGAATATATGCATTTTAAAAGAGGAATCCGGGATAAAAAATGAACCTTAAACAGTAGAGTCAGATCCTGTGACACGTCATCTATTGTGACTAAGAAGAGGTCTCGTTTCCCTGCATCTTTGTTCTAAAACACGTCACCCAGAGCAAGAGTTTTAAAGCCTCTGCTCTGGTGTTTGTGCAGCTGTTCAGAACTTTCCAATGTTATCAGTTATTTAAATTTGTTAGCACACATCAAGGGACAGCTTAGTTTTTCAGTCTTGAAAATACAAGAAATACCTAAAGGTTGTTGGTGGTTGTTTGAGAGCGTGCGTTGAAAAATCATTTATGTTGCCCCGTTTTTACTGGTTGCCTCTGATCAGCCCTGTCTCCTCAGCCTCATTTCAAATGAAAGAAATCAAGTAAACAAGCTTGAGCAATCAAGGGGCCCTAAAACAGCGGGGGACCTGCAACAGGTAAGCACACACAAACACATGTGCAAACTGTTCAGACTTTACACCTGGTGAATGAGGCCGACAATTTATACTTTGATCTGACTTGATTATTTGAAAAAGCTTCTTTTCTGTGGCATTGATATAGACTCTAGTCCCATCTTTCGGCCAAGTTTCTCACCAGAAAGCCCCATTGATCATGATTCCTTTGCATAGAAACAGGCAGAATTGGGTTTCTTCTCAATGGTAAACTAATAAAATGGTATCCCTTTAGAGCTTGTTGAGTTAAAAAAAAATATTACCTTCTTCTCTCTTCTGGTTGGAATTAGTTGGCTTCAGTCTACAGATATTTATTGAGTGCTTACTATGTGCCAACCAGTTGCCACTGAGATTGGCAATAAACATATAAACCAACAAATACATAATATACTTTTCAGGAATTAAGGGCTATGAAGAGTTATAGAGTGATATGATAAATGGTACCCAAGCCCTGATGGTACACTGGTTAAGAGCTTGGCTGATAAACAAAAGGTCTGTAGTTTGAATCCACTAGCTGCTCCTTGGAAACCCTATGGGGCAGTTCTACTCTGTCCTATAGGGTTGCTATGAGTTGGAATTGACTCAACAGCAACGGGTTTGGGTTTCTGGGGGGTGCAGTGTGGCTACTTAGAAAGGCTGGTGACATCTGAATTGAGACCAGAACGCTGAGAAGAAGACAGCAGTGTGACAGGCTGAGGAAGAGTTCTCTTAGCAGAGAAATAGTACATGCAAAGGACCTGGGGTAGAAATGAATCTGGTGTGTTTGAGGGCAGAAGGAAAGGCAGTATGGCTGGAACAGAGTAAGATGGAAGGCTTAGAAGGAAATAAGATGAGGCTATAGAGGGAGGCAAAGCCACATCAAAGAATGATGGGAAGCTATGGGAAGATCCAAGGCCAGGAAGCAGGGAGGTGATATGATCTAATTTATATTTCAAAAGATAACTCTGCTTAGTGGAGAATGGACTGTAGGAAGCCAGAGTCAGAGGGACCAGGGATGAGACTGTGGCAGAAGTCCAGGTGACACGTTGGTGGCTTGACGTAGGATATTAGAACAAGGCTGCTGCTGGTCCATACAGTGCCTTTATGGAAATTAGAAAAAAGCTCCCCCTCCCTTTGGTGGCCCTGAATAGCAGGTTGATACAATGCAGGGTATGAAGAAAAGAGAGGAAACCAGAATGACTCAGGTTTGTGCCTGAATAATTGGGTGGATAGTGGAAGAATCAGTAGTTGTTTTTCTGAGGTTCAGTTTGAGGTCCATGAAGTTTTCACATGCAGTGAGTGCACCCATGTTACCACATGAAAACTCAGTAGCATTTACCACACTGACGTTGGCTTCCCTTCAGCTGGCGCTGGAAACCTTATGCTGATGTAATGGAGATAACATTTGTGAGATATTAAACCAGTGTATTTTCGTTCCCAGCAAACCCTCGTTGTCCACGTGGCTCCCCCACCTATTGAGTCAATGGCATACTTTGAGTCACGGGGAGAAAAAAACTCAGCGGAGAACCGGTAAGTCATTGGTTAGTGTTTCAAAATAGAACTTGAAAAAATTCATAGCAAGACAATAGTTTGAAATCAAGTGCTTTTGAAGAGCAAAAGCTAGACTTTGTAGAAAGAAAAAAATGTATTTGTATATACTAATGAGGCAGAGCTTGGAGGACTGCCCTTTAACAGATCACAGATAGAGCGGGGAAGAACACAGGATATGATGTCAGCGCTGTTTTCCCATGACTGAAAACGGAGATGAAGTTTAAGCAGCAGGCAGGAAGTGAGGAGATTCAGAGGGTATGAGTGCAGGGTTGCCCCAGATGAGTGGAGGGGGAGTCCTAAAGCAGAAGACGTGTTCACCCTGCTTTCCATTTGGGATTGGGGCAGCTACAGAGAAGCAGGCATGTTGTGGGGAGGCAAAGAGAGGCCTTGAGCTAGTGCTTCAGCTTCCCCTGGTGTGTGCCCAGCGTGTAGATGGTCCAGTGGGGAAAGAGGAAGGCTGACAGGATGAATGGGCTGGAAGAGGACTGGGCTTGGGCCTAGAAGGTCAGGGTGTGTGATCTTTGCCACTGAGGGCTATGGCAGGGACGGTGGCTATCAGTAACTGAAATCAACACAAGCCCAAAGGCCAGGAGAGACCAATTCCTCAGCAAGGGAGGCCGGAAGGGCCTGGAGGATGCAGGCGGCCCTCCTCTGCCTCTGCCCTGTAAGCTTCCCCTCCACCAGGGTGACAACTTGGGAAAGGGAAGGGGGACAAGAGAACCCTTGGATGAGGGAGAAATGCTGAAAGACTGAGTGATTTCCCAAAGGAGACTTTTTTTGTTTGAATTACGGTAAAAAGATGTATAACAAACATTTGCCTTTCAACATTTTTTCATGCGTACAATTCAGTGACATTAATTACATTCATCATATTATGTGCAACCATCACCACTATCCACTTCCCAATTTTTCCATCACCCTTAGCAGAAACTTAGTGCTTCCCTAAGCAATGACTCCCCCTTAGCCCCTGGGTATCCACTGAGGAACTTCCAAAGGAGACTGTTTTAAACAGAAAGTGACTGAGATGCCTTTACCTGTCAAGATCAAGTGCTTTCCACCTTCGTCAGGAATGAGGTCTTTCCGGCAAGAAGTTACTCGAGACAATAAAGTTACTGTTTTTTTTGGTATATCTGGTTTTTAGTGTGTACATTTCAACCTTGCTACATTAGAGGGTCTGTATTGCTACAGAATGAAGAAAACTCAGCTTGATGTACCCTGCCTATAGTAAGAGTGGGAGAGGGAGAGGGAGGGAGGCCAGGAGGGAAGGGAAGAGGGGGAGGAGACGAAGGATGAGGGGCGGGCAGGAGAAGGAATGATTCTGTCAACAGTGGTTGCCTCCAGGGAGGGGGATGGAGTCATTGTTGGCAGACAGAAGAAGGAAGACATTTTTCATTGTACACCTTTTGAGTATGTACTGCATGCATGCATTAACTATTCAAAAAATAAATTAAAATGAAAAAAAAATGCATTTCCTGAAATGAAAAAATGCAGATGCGCCAAAGTCTGACATTCAATGCTTGACAGTTAACATCAGATACTGTTCATCTCACCAGGAATCTTTGAGTCACTTCCCCCTCCTCAGTGCACCTTGTGGCTGTTCTTTTCACCTGTGTTAACGTTGGCTTTATACATAAGCTGTCTTGTCTGCCCAGGTAGCCCATGCCCCATCGGTGTTTTGTACACAAACACAGCACCGCACATTCTGTCGATGTGCCATCCCTGTGAAAGGGGAAAACAATCCTACAGACCCAGTCAGTTTTGCCTGTGGTCCTGGATGGAAGCACAGGAAGGACTGACGAGGAGTATTTGTGCCCACTCTGGTTATTCCCACCCGTTTGCCATCATGTAGCAAGAGGGAAGTTGTGGAAGACCTGGAACACTGAAGTCAAACTCTCTAGGGTTTACCTCTGCCAACTACTAGCTTTGGGTCCTTGAGTGAGTCTCGAGTTTCTTTTTCCACACTTTGGAATTAATACCAACCTCACTGGGTTATTCTGAAGATTAAATAAGAACTTTGGTAAAAATACCTACCACAACGCTGACACTGTTCTGATTACCCCCAAGCCCACTCCAAGAGAACAGAGACTAACTTTTGTAAAGTCGTGCACCCAAACTCAGCATACCTCTTCTGTGTTTTCCTGAGTTTCTACCCAAGATGTAAGCCCCTCCATTCATCTATGGTATCCCTTCCTTTCATTTGCATCCTTCCCTGTGTGCTTGCTTCCTTGACCCAATCTCCCTCTGCTCTACTCTGCTCTTTTATTAATTAGTACGTTTTCACTTGCAAGTAACTGGAATCTGAAGTCTAACTGGTTTAAACTTTAAGGGGATTTATTGGCTCAAGTAACTGAAAACTCAGCAGTAGAGAGGGCATTGGGGTTGGTTGCTCTCGCAGTTCAGTTACTAGGACACTGTTTCTTTCTGTCTCTCCTCTCTGTGTCAGCTTCTGTCAGTGTCAGCTTCATTCTAGGGCTGGCGCCCCTAGTAGTTACAGACTTGATACCAACGGCAATTGGGCCTACGTACTTCCTCATTATGTCCAGAGGGATTGAGGAGAGAGTCTTCAACCACCAAACAAAAATCCTGTCCTCCCATTAACTGGAAAAGCCTGAGGCAATCATGGTGACTGGGGGAATGCCATGTGCTGATATGCTTAGCCCTGGATTATTATTCACCCTTAAGCCAATCACAAGGGAGGTGGGACTTCTTGTTGTTAGGTGCCCTCAAGTCAGTTCTGACTCATAGTGATCCCGTGAACAACAGAAAGAAACACTGCCTGGTCCTGTGCCAAACACAATTGTTGCTATGTTTGAGCCCACTGTTGCAGTCACTGTGTCACTCCATCTCGTTGAGGGTCTTTCTCTTTTTTGCTGACCCTCTACTTTACCAAGCGTGATGTCCTTCTCCAGGGACTGGTCCTTCATGATAATATGTCTGTGATGGTTAAGGTTGTTATGTCAACTTTGCTGGGCCATGATTCTCAATGGTTTGGCAGTTACATAATGATGTAGTTTGGCAGTTATGTAATGATGTAGTTATCCTCCATTTTGTGATATAATTAACTACCTTCATGATGTGATCTGATGTGATCAGCCAATCAGTAAGTTGCAAGGCGAGTTTCCTTGGGGGTGTGGCCTGCATCCAATATATATGGACATTCTGGCAAAGCTCACTGGCTTTTGCTTGCTCTGGGTCCTGCATTTAGATAGTCATCATCTGACCTCTGGTTCTTGGGACTTACGCCAGTGGCCTGCCATATTGCCTGCCAATCTTGGGATTCATCAGCTTCTGCAGCCTGTGAGCCAGCAGCCTGCCATCTTACCTGCTGATCTTGGATTCATCTATCCCTGCAGCTACATGAGTCAGGAGAAGCCTCCAGCCTGATGCCTGACTCATGGAATTTACCAGCCTCTACAACCATGTGAGCTATTTCCTTGAGATAAATCTCTCTCTCTCTCTCCATATATATATGTGTATGTGTGTATATATATATATATCTCCATGCTTCACTGGTTTTGCTTCTCTAGAGAACCCAGCCTAAGACAATGTCCAAAGTAAGTGAGATCAAATCTCACCATCTTCGGTTCTAAGGAGCATTCTGGTTGTACTGCTTCCAAGACAGATTTATTTCTTCTTCTGGCATTCCATGATATATACAATATTTTTTGCCAACACCGTAATTCAAATATATCAATTCTTCTTCAGTCTTCCTTATTTGTTGTTCTGCTTTCTCGTGCATATGAGGCAATTGAAAATACCATGGCTTGTGTCAGGCACACCTTAGTCCTCAAGGTGACGTTTTTGCTTTTTAACACTTTAAAGAGTTCTTTTGTGGCAGATTTGCCCAATGCAATATGGCATTTGATTTCCTGACTGCTGTTTCCATGGGCGTTGATTATGGATCCAAGTAAAATGAAAGCCTTGACAACTTCAATCTTTTCTCCGTTTATCATGATGTCGCTTACTGGTCCAGTTGTGAGGATTTTTGTTTTCTTTATGTTGAAGTGTGATCCATACTGAAGGCTGTAGTCTTTGGTCTTCATCACTAAGTGCTTCAAGTCCTCTTTGCTTTCAGCAAACAAGGTTGTGTCATCTGCATATCACAGCTTGTTAATGAGTCTTCCTCCGATTCTCATGCCACGTTCTTCTTCATATACTCCAGTTTCTCAGACTGTTTGCTCTGCATACAGATTGAATAAATATGGTGAAAGGATACAACCCTGATGCATACCTTTCCTGACTGTAAACTAGGCAGTATCCCCTTGTTCTGTTCGAACAACTGCCTCTTGGTCTAGGTACAGGTTCCACATGAACACACTTAAGTGTTCTGGAATTCCCATTCTTCGCAATGTTATCCATAATTTGTTATGATCCACACAGTCGAATGCCTTCGAATAGTCAACAAAGCATAGGTAAACATCTTTCTGGTGCTCTCTGCTTTCAGCCAAGATCCATCTGACATCAGCAATAACATCCCTCATTCCACGTCCTCTTCTGAATCTGACTTGAATTTCTGGCAGTTCCCTGTCCATGTACTGCTGCAAACGCTTTTGAATGATCTTCAGCAAAATTTTACTTGTGTGTGATATTAATGATATTGTTCGATAATTTCCACATTGTTAAATCACCTTTCTTTGGAATGGGCATGTATATGGATCTCTTCCAGTTGGTCGGCTGGGTAGCTGTCTTCCAAATTTCTTGGCTTCCAGCGTTGCATCCATTTGTTGAAACATCTCAGTATTCCGTCATTTCCTGGGGGCTTGTTTTTAGCCAACACATTCAGTGAAGCTTGAACTTTTTCCTTCAGTACCATCAGTTCTTGATCATATGCTACCTCCTGAAATGGTTGAAGATCGACCAATTCTTTTTGGTACAGTTACTACCATGGTTAATTTAGACCAGTCGTTCTCAACTGGGAGCAACACTGCCCCCTTAGGAGTACCTGGAAATGTTGCCATGACTGGGAGTGCTACTGGCATTTAGTGGGTGGGGGCCAGGGCGTTAGATGTCCTGCAGTGCACAGGACAGTCTTGTACAATGAAGAATCGGCCGGTCCAAAATGCCAATAGTGCCCCTGCAAAGAAGCAATAGCTTAAATCACCACAAACACCCTGAAGGTGGAGATTCAGTTTCCCCTGAAGTACATAGGCCACATGGGGGTAGGATGGTTACCTGAAAGAAAATGACTAGACACTCAGCTCCTTCCTAATCTTTACTGGCTCCCTTCTGTATTAAATCCCTACTCAGACTATTACCTATTACTTTACCCTTTTGACAATATCATTTATTTCCTAACACAACTGTCATTCTCTTGTACCTACCCAGTGAAATCCTGATTGTGACAGTGACTCTTGGTACCTCCCAAGATCTGGGCTTCTCTTATTTCTTGAAAATAGGAACTCAGTAATTTAGCTGGGCACATTGCCATACATAATAAAGACTATATTTGTCAGCCTCCCTTGCAGCTAGATGTGCCATTGGATTCAACTGTGGTCAGTGAGCTGTAAGTAAAAGTGACATATGCCCTTCTCCTGGTCCTCAGTCATCCTACTGGCTACAATGCAAACAAGATGGATGGAGCGGGAGAAACCACATAGGACCATGACATGGAAGCCCAATTCTGAGGATGGCAAAGCAAGGAGCTAGAATCTGGATTCCTGACATGACAGACCTCTGTTCCAGCCTTAGTTCTTCAACCTACACTTTTAGGTAAGAGAACAATCAACTTTCATGTTTAAGCAACTATTATTTGAGCTCTTTTGCCACTTGCAGCCCAATATAATTAATAGAACAAAACTGGATCAATCTAACTGCCTCCTTATATCAATACTGCGGGTTCTAAAGGCTAATGGTCAAATCACCTGACTAAGCAGATCAGTGCCAATGTAAAGTATGTTCTCCAACCTCAACTGGGCCCTCAGTGCTGCCTGGTGGTTTCTTCAATTCTCTCCAGTAGCCATTCCAAATTCTTCATGCTCCTCAAACTTTACACTTCTCCTTCTTCCACTTCCCTTCAAGCAGCTGATCTCACTTCTTATTTCAAATAAAAAATATAAGAAACTATTAGATAAGAACTTCCCCTCAACTGCCCATCTCCACAATTACTCTATCTACACCCATTCGTTTTTTTCTCCAGTTACAATACAAAAATGTGTCTTCTCCTGTGGAAGGCTAATTCCTCCCCTGTGTTCTAGATCCTATTCCCTCCACCCAACTCAGGGACTCCCCTCTATACATTATCTTCCTTCCCCACTCTACTGGCTCCTTCCTTTCAACTTTTGAACATCCTTGAGTTGCTCTCATCTGTGAAACAAATAAAGTAAAAACACAAACTTTCTTTCAACCCTGCATCCCCTTCTAGTTCTGTTTCCCTCTCTCCTTCCCACCCTCGCTTCTCTCTTCTTTATAGCCAAACTACTTGATTTTTCTGTGCTTCCACTTCCTTATTCCTTGGGATCTTCTCAGCCCTCTGGAGTATGGTGTCTGTTCCCACTGCTTCATGACAATGATGTTGTCAAGGTCACCAACACTTTCCTTGTTGCTAAATCCAATGGATATTTCTCAGCCCTCATTTTGCTCCTGATACGGAGACCCTAAAAGCAGATGAGGTGCCTGGCCAGAGTAAGGGAGGATAAGATAGCGTCTAGGCCTGGAATCCATTTTGTCTAGAAAACCTGTGGAACCAGAAAACTGAGCTGGTTAATAATTATAAAGAGTAAGGGCAGTTTTCCCTGCTATCTGGTATCTAAGGGAATGTTTCTTTTTGTAACTAAGTCAAGAATGAATGTTGTCAGTTTGTTTCCAAGGAACTTTTATGTAACCTCTATGTTTCCAGAAATGAATGTCTGGCAAGTGTCCTGTAAACTCCCTATAGTCACTAGATAGTAACTAATCAACGAAGCACATATCACCAAGTGGTAACTAGTCAACAAAAACTCTTTAAACCAATCATTGTAAAAATCCCATTTTACTTTGTCCCACCTTTGACTGACCTCAATCACTGTAAACCAATCAAAATATCGTAGCCCCCATTCTTTATTTCAGACCTATAAAAATATCTTTGTAATTGTTTTTCCTTGGTCTCCACGGTTCCATTTTCATGGTCTGTGGAGATTCCTGGTTTAAACCATCTTGAAACCATTTAATAAATGTCTTTATTTTAATTCAATTTAGACTATGAGTTTTTTTCATGCTACAACAGTCCTCAGTAATGTGACACTGTAGACTACCCCTCCTTAAAGCATTCTCTTCCCTTAGCTACCATGCCATTGATCTCTTCTGGGTTTCTGCATCTGTCTTTCTCCGACATCACCTTCTCAGTTTTTGGTATGAGTTTCTTTTCTTCCACTCTTTTCCTTAAATGTTAATCTCCCTCAGGAGTCTGTCTAGGTCATAGCTTCCTGGGAGATCTCACTCATCTGTAGGACCTCAGGCTGATGATCCCTAAATCTATATGTCTAAGGCACATCTCTTTGGGATTTCAGACTCATATATCCAACTGCCAACAGAATGGCATCGTGGATATTTTATAGTAATCTCAGATTATGCTCATCCTCCTCTCTTCCGCTATAAACCTTCCCTTCTGTTATTCCAATAAAGTGAATGCACTACCACCCATCTAGTTGCCCAAGACAGAACCATGTTGTTGTTGTTGTGGCTCCCCCGTTTATTCAATTGGTCATAAAGTCCTGCCAATTTTACTCTTAAATATGGCTCAATCTATCCACCTCTGTCCACTCCCACTGCTATTATTCGTATGGAGTTCCCATTATTTTTCATTGGGACTATTCTACAACTTTCCAACTAGACTCTCTGCCTCCAGTCTTATACACCCTAACCCATTCTCCACAGTGTAGCCAAAATGATCTTTTAAAAGTATAAATCTGATCTTGTCGTTCCCCAATTCCCTAATGCCATTAGGATAAAACTCAACACCTTAACCTGGCTTATAAAAGCCCTGTCTGATGTATCCTGCCTGTGTCTTTGGCCTCTTCCTTTGCCACTCCCCTCCTTTAACTCTCTGCTCAGTTTCAGTTCCTTAGATATGCCATACTCTCTATTGGTGCTGAGCCTCTGCACAAGCTAGTCCCTCTGCTGGGAATCCTTTTCCCACTGCCTCCATCTGCCAGCCTGCTCCCATCCTTGGCTAACTCCCCTTTCCTTCAGGTCCCTGATTGATGTCTCTTCCACCTAGAGAGCCTTCTCTGACCTCCCAAGTCTGCGTCAGTGCCTCTCCTGCGTGCTCTCAAACTATTTTTCCTTCTGTCGTAGCACATACCGTGCCATATTGTAATTGCTTGTGTATTTACTTGCTTCCTTCTACTAGAGTTTAAGCATCGTGAGAGTAGGGACTGTGCTTATTTAATTCTTCTTTACATCTTCAGTGCCCCTCACTTAGTAGATGCTTGATATATTTTTATTGAATAAATGAATCCAAAGTAGGTATTTGGTATTCAGTACATTCTTCTCTTTCAAGTGGATAAACATGTTTGACTAGTTAGGCAATTAAGAGATGTTCAGTGTAACAAACACTCTCACAGTGAGTGAAAGGAAAGAAAGAATCCCTCTCTCCAAGCCTCTTTATTTAATGTTTTAAAAAATCACTAAGTTTAACAGAGTACCATAAATTGTGATGCTCACGCAGAGAAAAAGATCAATTTAAAATCAGACAATTTAAGTTGTCAACAGGTCTCCTTCTCTGAGGTTTCTCCAGGAGTCCCACAGGTTGAGGGGAAGGAGAAAGGCATATCACACTGTCAGCAAAGATCCTCATTGCTCTCCTAACTCCACTCAAGAGTAGAGGTCCTCTCTCCTATCCTGTGATATCAAGGTTGCTAGGAAATTAAAAATGGCTCTTCATCAGCTCTTCAGCACATGAAGGATGAAGGGTCCAGTCCTAATCGACTCAAATATTCAATGAATATTTAACTGAAGGCTGACTATATTCAAGAAATTCTATTTTTTTTCACAATTTCCTCAGGTTTTGTGAAGGGTCAGATCTTTGTCTCCTGCAAATATTTTATTCTCTCCCACAGAGCTCCCTCCAAGAGGGGCGTAGGGGACCCTTGCCTTATTGTCAAAGGACCCTTAGCCTTTAAGAAGCAGACTCAGATCAGATAGTTTCAGTTCTAGTCATGCAGATCCAAATCGCATCATGAATTTAAGACCCCAAAATAATTTTGCTATTTGCTGTTTTTTTTAGCACATTGATCATGAAGTGTTGCACTAGTCACACTCGCTTATCCATTCATTCCAGTATATATTAATCACTGGTACACATTTGAGACAGCCAGACACAGAATAGCTTTTCTCCATGAGAAGATAATTGGCCTGGAATAGAGATCAACTTTTAGATTTATTAATGAACCAACTACACTACCTCCAAATCCTCTTGAAAGGGAACTGATCCCTTGGAATTCCACAAAAACATGGCATTATCTTGTTGGCACCCATATAAGTTTACTTTGCTTAGACACAACACCAGAAAACAAAAAGCAAATGCTGGCATTTCAGAAATGCTGTGTTAGCTGTAAATGAACCATACAAACAAGCAAATGAAAGAGGGACTTAAGAACCGATGTGTTTTTTTCCAGCCAGGAAGATGATGTTGTCACTGCATAAAGTTTCATTTTGTTTAATTATACCTAGTTCACTAAATAAATAAAGACTTCTATCACCTTTCCACACAAAGAGAAACTTTAAAGAAACAAAGTCACATAATAGGTTTTCTGAAAATGTTCTCACTCAGTGGGGTGTGAGCTTCTTCTTAGTGTGGAAATTTTCTCCAGGAAATGCTGAGTTAGCAGGCAAATAAACAAGCAATTACAATATGGTGTGGTAAGTGCTATAACAGAAGTACAAGTTTACTTAGAGATCAGACGAAGAGTATTTGGGAATCCAAAGTGTCAGCTGTAATGAGCAACAATAATGACAAAAGTCAAATTAATGGTCTCAGAGTAAAAATATCAATTGCTATGTTATGTCAATTCTTTCTCCCATATCTATGCCATTTTACATACATTTCATTGGTAAGCAGGCTTAATTCATCATAATCAAGGAAGGCATGGAGAGGTTAAGATTGACTTTCTATCTAAATTCCCATTACCACAAACCATTTTTGCAGATTAAAAACATGTTCAAACTGGTGTTGATGACCATTGCTCCATGTCACAGGTCTACATATAATTAAATTCCAATACAAGCTAGTAGGGACAGTCCTTGGAATTTGTTATTATGGAATTTGACACACTGGGTCCCCAAACTATACCCTTTCAGAATTTTCTCAGCTATGAATAATTTGGGTTGTCCTTTCCATTGGCCATTGAAGGATAAAAAGGCCCCTGGCTTGAAGACAACTTTATAATTAAGATGCTCTGCCTTTGTTGTACGTCAAAGAGGCTACCGAACTCCCCAAGTCAAGAGGCTATAGATTTATTAGTCTGGGACCATCTGCTGTTACAGAAGTCCAATTCCACACATAGGATCAGCACCAAAGACCTAAGGAACTAAGATGAGGTAGAATAAGTATTAATTCATTGATGACAAAGACTTGAATTATCTTGTTCCCATAAGATGGCAGGTAATATAAGATTCATGACCACAGAGCCAAGGCGTTAAACATAAAAGTATGTTATAAAATTACAGGAAATGCTGGCTTTAGAACAACTGAATCCTCTCAGAAGGGCATATTGCTTACCCCGATCTTGTCTAACTCCCCTTATTCACTTAGTTTCTCGTTTATTTACAATGAATAAGTGCCCATTGTTACCTATGTCGATAAAGGAACATCTAAGGACTGGTATCTGAGGCCAGACTGGATTCAGGCTTGGACACATGCCTTGTCTAAAGAATTTCTTGTATTTGTGAAACTCCACCCAGACAACATTTTCAATGGTGCTTTTGTATTTAAAGAGGAATTAAAACACTTTGATAAATAAATATGACCATATTTGAAGTCTGCAGCAATAACGAAGCCATAAAAGAACTTTCAAACAAACTCTTGATTGTTAACTCTCAAACTTTAAAAATCGTATGGTATACGCCAAAGCAGTAAAACATTCATTAAATGCTTCTCTGCAAAAGGCAGTATCTCAAGAGTAATATCTTCGACTTTCATTTCATCACATGACAAGTATCATTTAACAGTTGTATTATGTTACCTTTGCAACAAGATCACCAACTTTGCATAGTACAATTGATTCAAGGATCTTTGTAGTTGAGTTCTTCAAATAAAATCAATAAAAAAATGTAATCAACATCTGTATTTATGTGCACATGGAATATGACCAATACAGAAATGACACTGATAACTGGAATTTACACACTCAAAACTGTTTCTTTCAAATTAGTCTTGAGAAGCTGTGTTGTTGTTGTTAGTTGCCATGGAGTTGATTCCAATTCATGGTGACTCCATGTGTGCAGAGTAGAACTGCCCTACAGGGTTTCCAACACTGTTATCTTTCAGAAGCAGATCGCCAGGCCTGTCTTCTGAGGCACTTCTGGGTGGGTTCAAACCAACCTTTTGGCTAATGGTTGAGCGCTTCACTGTTTGTGCCACTCAGGTGGCCTGAGAAGCTATGCTTAAGTCAACTCCTGCCCCTCCACCTAGGGATTTGACCCGCATAATTCAAGATTTAGACAACTTTATGGGACTTGGGGTTCAGGCTGCCATTATTATTCAACTATACTGTGGGATAAGAAAGATTTTGAATCGCTTAACAATTTAGTAATGTTAGGATTTTTATGAAACATTACAATTTCCATTTCAAAGAACTCATTTTTCAAAGGTCATTTGACAAAGAGGCCAGTTGACAGTTGGAGAGTATCTGAATGTGTTGCATTTCTGCAGAGGTTTGGTATGCAGAACAATTGTCCCAACTTCTGAATAAATCGAAAAGTTAAATAAGGGCATTGTCATTTAGTGAGCACTCATGTTTGCTGAATGATTTATGTGGCATTATCAAAGGGCAGTCGGTGAGACTACTGGACAACTCTCGATTCTCTCTCCCTACCCTTGTCTTTCGTTTCCAAACTCGGCAGCTGTTCATTCAAATGAATTCTGAAACAGATCATTCCCAACATTTGGGAACCATTGTTCATATGACAATGAAAGTTGAAGTTTTGACTCTGTTGACATTTTTCATTTAAAATAAAGACTTTAAAAATGTAATGTACTTACTTCTGCTTCAACAACAAAAAAAAAATGGGAATATCACCAAGTCTTGGTGACTCAAGCTCATGATAATCAAGGGTACTAGGATAGACACAGCAGACCTAGGTTGTAGTACCAGATCTACTAATAAGTAAACATTTTGCCTGACTAGGCCTTGGTTTCCTCATCTGTAACTTGATTGGCAAGATTCCCCTCTAGTTTACATTCTTTATCAATAGTTATATAGTAATATGGTATAGTAACAACTTCTGGACTTCTAAGATGGGTAGTGCCTTAATTTCCCTTTCAATCTTGGCTGCCTTTAGTGCCTTTCCTCGCCAAAAATAGGTTCTCAAAAATGTGGATATCTGAATGACATACTTTTTTGGTGATACTTGATATTTCTTCTTTTTAACTCCAGGATAATCCTTTTTGTTCTCTTCTGGCATGGCCTGTCGGTTTTCCTCTTGTTGCCTTGTCAACCTTAGTTACTGCCACTTTTTGCAGTATCTCCACCTATTTCCCTTTTTGTTTTTTAGCCAATGAAAACACATTTTCAATCAAATAAACAGATTCTGTAACTTCCATTCTTCTGGCCATTTTTGTTAATACTAGTCTTCAGAGCCTGTTTTGGTAACGTAAAGACTCAACGTTCTGTTTTCTATGATCATCTAAGAAATAAGTTTTTTAGCATCACTGCGTGCCAGGCACAGTGATACTTCCTTATCAACTTGGGAAAGAAGTCTTCCAAAATGTTCTGTCATTAAAATGGGGAAGCAGTAAAACGTGGTGGTTGTGTCCACAGCTATGGAGACAGATTTCTGAGGTTCAAATTCTGATTCCTCCAGTTACAAGTCATGTAAACCTTGGGCAAGTTACTCAACATTGCTGTGCCTGGTTTCGACTAGAAAATGAAGATATTTCCTACCTCACAGGGTTGTTTTGCATCTTAATACTAGCAATATGCTTAACATGGTGCATTTAGAAGAATGTATGACACATAGCGAACACTCAAATATTAACTGTTAGGAATTTATTTTATGCTGTGGCTTGACTTTGATATACTAAGCTGGGTTTACAATTTAATGTCAACCTAAAGAAACCAGCATCCCCATCCCATCATCTAACAGAAGGTTGGGACATGATATACTTTACAATGCTTGCTAGAACTATTTTTATCTTGTTTATTCCATTGCTGCTGACAAGTATTATCAAATACAGGCACATCTCCTTCAGGGAAGCTGGGTATTAACATCTGGACTTATAAAAGAGGTTGAAGAATTCTTAGTTTTCCATAAGCATTTGAACATTAAAAAAAATTTAAAAAAACAAAACGTGTGCTTTGCCACTGCCAAAAAGATTTAAAGCAGCAAAAATTCAAGATTCAGTAAAACTGAGCACTTTTTTTTTTTTTTTTTTAAAAGGCAAGAGCCAAGTAAAAAGTAGTAAGAAAAGCTGGGCTAAAGGAAGTTACTGCTGTTGAAAACAGAACTTCATTTCCTCAGAGGGCAGCCAAAGCAAAGAGGGAAACATGAGAGGTGTCCCAACTCTCCATTTCAATTAAAGGAAGTTCACCATCAATTAGGAGATTATTTTGTTTCTAAGCTAGCATGGGGTGTATCGAAAACACTGATCATAATGGTTGAGAAATCTGACAGCAGTTTTTGTTTTTAAAAAGCAGAGACATCTGACTTTTGGCAAATATCCTGTCTAACAGGAGTCTCAATCTTAAGTACAAGACTTGAGTTTGAGATTCCACAGTTGACCTCCCTCATAACCTGTTCCTTCCATAATCTTTCCCACATCGGTAAATGGCAATTTCATCTTTCCAGCTGAGTCATCCTTGATTCCTCTCCTTCTTCACACCCCACATCTGATCTGCCAGCAAATGCTGTTAGCTTAGCCTTCAAAACGTATCCAGAATCTGATCACTACTCACCACCTCCAGGATTAGTTCCCTCCAGAATGACTGCAATAGCCTTCTAACTGGTCTCCCTGCTCCCACTTCAGTCTACTTGGATCCTGTTAAAATGTAAGTCAGATCATGTCACTCCCCTGCTCAAACCCTGCAAATGGTTCCCCATCTCACCTAGAATAAAGGCCAACGTTCTCACAGGCCCTCCACGATCTAGTTTCATCCACATTCCCCACTTTACCTCTTTGACGTTACTTACTACTCTTCCACTCTTCATATCACTTAGCCACACTGGCCTGTCTGCTCTTCTACGAACACTCCATGCAAGCTTCTACTTCAGGGCCTTTGCAACTGCTGTTCCCTCTGCCTGGAATGCTCTCCTCCTAAGCAGCCACTCTCTTCAGATCTTTACTGAAATACCACCTTCGCCACAAGGCTTTCCCTGGCACTCTTGATAGTGCAACCCCCTCACTGCAATAAAACTTTCTATCTCCCTTTCCTACTCTATTTGAACTCTCAGCATTGTTCACTATGTAACAACGTTGTACCTCTTATTTTTCTTGTTCATTTCTATCTTTCCCACTAGACAACAAGCCCCCTGAGGCAGGGATTTTTTCCTGACTAAATCACCCAATGTTTAGAACAGAGTGTGGTGCATAGTGGGTATTCAAATACCCATTTTAAGAATGAGTAGATAAAATTTGAGAGTGTGGCATTAAAGCAAACTTCTATAAGAGTAGTTCTGAAAGTGAGGGATAGGGGATAGATAGAATATAGTTCATATGCAGTATTTCAGTGCTGATCTGCTATAGTGTTAATGCTTAGAGCATAAAGAGAAAGAATGAATTACACGTCTTTCAACCAGTGGTTTCTAAAATGGGGCAGCACAAGATGATCCATTGGGATGAGGGACAAAAGTGTTAGAATTATAGTTATCTTTAGAATTTAAAGAATATTGGATATATTTCCACTGGTACCCTCACTCAGACTGTATCAGGTGGCCAGGCATCACACATGGTTCTTGCGGTATCCTGAGGGTGAGTGGAATGGGAACATGCAGATGTTAGATGAAAGAATTTGTTCACATTGTTATTATTTCTTCCTACCCTGCTTTACATTCCACTGGGTGGTGCAAAAACGATTAAGTGCTTGGCTGCTAACCAAAAGGTTGGTGCTTTGAGTCTACCCAGAGGAGCCTTGGAAGAAAAGCCTGGTGGTCTACTTCCAAAAAATCAGCCATTGAAAACCTTATGCAGCATAGTTCTGCTCTACACATGGGGTTGCCAGGAGTCAGAATCAACTTGACAGAAACTGGTTTTGCCCTGCTTTATGCGTACAGCCTGGGAACCCTACGGAAAAGTTCTACTCTGTCCTACAGAATCACTATGAGTCGCAATCGACTTGATGGCACCTAACAACAACAACAACCTGTACTAGAAGACTCTTTATTATGAAGGAAGCAAGCAGTTACAGCTTCAAGAAGATAACGTGGTCATGGACTCCTATTTCTGGATATCTGCCCTGTCTTGCTTCATGACCCTAAAATTTTAGATACAGGGAAATTTAATTCCTTTGTTCAAATTAAGGAACATTTAAACATTAAGATTTTTGATAAAAGAGTTAAGCCATAAAGATTATCTTTCTTGAGATCAGTGCATTTGGGAGACCTAAATACAATTTTTTCTCCTCCTGGGCCAGAATACTGATATTTCCTTAATACAACTGAATAAGCAAGTGTCCCTTCCATTAGGCACTGGCAAAAGGACAAAGCTAATATTCAAAAAGCTTGAACAGAAAAACACCTAATGATTTAAATTGCCTGAGTTTTCAAAACTTCAGTTTGATAGAAAATGAACCAGATTTTCCCCAGCTTATAGGAAGACATTCAGGCACTTTGAAAAGAACACGAACCTTTTATGGTACTACTTCAACAGTCTAGTATGCAAGGTACAAAGAGCCAACTCTCTAGCAGGACTTAGCTTAGAAAAGGCCTCAACTACTTAGCCATGAACAAAGTTCCTCCATGACTAAGTAAGAGATGCTTTCCCAAGAGAACCAGAGACTTTAAAGTGCTACATTAAATGCAAATTCTTCACTTATTTCAAATGAATATTTTTGGAGTGTGGGGTAGATCTGTGCACAAGTTTTCACTTCTGGTTTCCCACTCTGTTTTATGCAAAAATGAACTCACAGAGGCAAATTCAAATATCTATTTTGAAAAGTATTTACTTAGTTTGAATAAATTAATTGCAAACAAAAATTAGCTACAATATATAGCCTGACTAGAAATGATTAGAACAAATACAACACAGGACTGGATTTCCTTGCATTAGTCACAAGGCATGTGACAATCTAGAAAATTTCAAAATCAATTATATTTCTTTGAAAACCGGGTAACAGCAGTTACTGATACAAAACAACTAGTAAACTTATAATACAAGTTTCCTGACATGCATTTCCTGAGTGAACCCAAACGACCATTTTTAAGAACAAGGAAATTTTGACAGTTGAAGTAAAATAAAATAGTTCATGGCTTCTAAGCAACAAGTTTTTTTTTTTAAACCAAAAGAGAATTCAAAACTGCATTATAATAGGATAAATTAAAGCTATGCTATCACTTACAGAAATCTGCTACTGTCAATGAAGTATTCTACAACATTTCCAACTAAAGGAAAACAAATGAAAATGATTAAAAAAATGATTCTGCCTAATCTAAAAGTATACTCATTTCTACAAGTGTCACAAAAGGGTTTGATGTAGTGCAACTGTCTATGGTTTTCTTGTGGTGCATTTACAAAAAAGGTGGGGAGGGAGGGAAAAAAGCCTTTTTTTTGCTTCTGAAAGCAAAGAACTTACTGGAATTAGAGAATACACAGACCATGCGAGTATGTCCCTCCATCCTACTGTTACTGGTGCTCATCTGCCAGTCAAACATGCACCTGAGTCACACTATGGAAACTCTCCTCAGGATTCACACCGATAGTGAAGGCTAGTCTGCTGGGTTAAAAAAGAAGGGGGGGGGCACTGTTGTCAATCCTTTGTATCGCTAGGCTTCCTAATGCCCAGATAAGGCCAAACATAGAATAATTAATTAAGCATCTCTTTTTCTAAAAGCAAATCAAGTTGCTCTTCTTTCATGTGTCAATCTATGCTTTTTCTCACGGGAATGATTTTTTTTCTAGAAACACTAAACAGATGAACCACAGTTTATCTAAAAAATAAGCTTGCCAAATGTTGCTGATACTAAAAAAGAGATTAGTAATCATGGGAGAAAAATAGATAATCTAGATTAAATTGCATATTCACAGGAGCATATAAAATGTTTCTCAGCATTAAGTTTTTGTTATAGTACTACACTCAAGAGAAACATTAAGGAAAAAAACCTTTCCTGATAATCTTCAATGTGGTTAAAAACAAACACATCTTACACAACAGTAATTAATACCAATTTGGTTTTACAAAGTATTCTGATCTACCAAATTCCATATTTAGATGGGGTGGTTGGTGGTGGGCAGAGGCTCTCTTGTCCTTCTTAACCTTGCAAATCCTTGAGTTACGTTCACTAAACTACCATTCACATCAAGGATGTGACACCATCGCTATCATGCTACTCAATCAAGAACATTGTAAGGTATTTTCTATAATAAAGATAAATAGAAAAAAGTTAATGTACATGTTGCTGTATTTTACAATGTTTGCAACAAACTGTAAACTAACATAGTTTGAACCAACAGTACCCTCAGTTATACAAAACAAGTTTTCAACACTGAGGATGGGTGATTCAAAAACACTAAAACGAAGGCATCAAATTAGGCTATGTCTTTTTCTCCTTAAAATATATTTTCAAAACTCAGAATTCAGCAGTCTGGTACTTTCAGAAATTTCTCTGCTGAGTTTTCCCAGATTTTTGCTCAGAAATTGCTAGTATTTATTATAAATGTTTAGAAAAATTCTTCATCTTAATGCAAATGATCAGAGCAGAGAAACTGTGACGTGGACAACAGGTTGGAAATCCCAAATCTCTTAGCTTATAAATTTATAACGTAGTCCTGAGGACAACTGTTAGTCTAGAGGTCCTTGGAAAATAAGTCTGATGTAGCCTTGTTCACCAGCCAACTGATGTGCACAAAAGGGACAGGCTGCATGAAAAGTATGAGTACCATGAGGAAGCGGGATCTGGGACCAATAGGCAGTTGTCTTTTCTGAACATACATGCCCACACGGGCTAAACGCATGGGTTGGAGGGCCAGCGTCCACATAAAATCCAGCTTCACATCCAAGCCACAGAGGGACATAAGGACCAACGGACCTACACATAGGGCATTCACGATCTTTTCCGTCACGTTCTTCTTTGTTTCCCCAGTTATGATAGCCGTGTACATGGCCACAGTTTAGATATACCCATGGTTGTTTTTCATCTACGACATCTTTCCTCTTCATGCTAGGAAATGCTAGTGTGTTGAACCCTACAGGGCACTGAGGTCGGGCTGCATTGATTTCCTGTCTTAAAGCTTCTAAATGCTTCACTGTGGGAGTGTGGGAAAGGCCTTCTGCAGTACGCCACAGCAACGTTGCACCACACAGGTCAATCAATGAGCCATCTTGTAACTGATTGGTTTCAATATCCACCTAGAGGAGAAAAGGGAAAAAAAAATTCACTACAGTGTTTTGGATTTTTACATAAGCATTTTGATCTTAAGTGCTGCTTACTCAAGAGTCTGAACTTCCTATGATTGTTATCAAATATTTAAGGAACTCTGATGGCATCTACGAAAAAGATAAGTTTGAGAATCAAGATTATAATGAGCGGTAACATATCTCTTTTCAGCCTTACAGTAGAGATGGATGTATGATTAAAATATCTGGCTAATCAGTAATGCTAATATTTTCAATTAGGTAAATATCATGGCCAAAGATATACAGCCACAAGTGGAAAATACATAAGAGTGCTGTTTAATTTAGGAAAGCTTAGATTTTAAAACATATTAACATAAATATGACAGAAAAATAAGCTTTTCAGTGTCTCAATTAGAAAATTAAAATACAAACTATCCTCCAGAATAGTATCTGATAGTCAGACTTAGTACTCTGTGTCAGCAATAGATGTAAGTTTTTTTGGATACGTAAAGCACTTCAACTCACTGTATGTGTTGTAACTACGTAAGAAGCTATGTCTCAGTACTTACCATTTTGCCTCTCTGTTGAGCTGATCTGGTTTCACGCAGGCTGAACACATTTCCACACACGGATATTTCTCTCCATATTCCGGGTTTGGAGTCTTCTGTGAACCCATTGCGTGGATGCATAACAAGAACTCCGTTGGTGGTCAAGCCATCCATCTGACCATCTGATGTCTTCCATTTGGCTGCCTTCTCCTAGAAGGAGTAATAGTGGTAAGCTTCCATTTATTTGTAATTAGAAGCTGGTATGAAATAATGCAGCATTTAGGGAAAAAAAGCTTTTTACCCCAAGGAAGATGTTTTTTGATGAGTCAAATCCTGCAGCATAAATCCGTGCTGTAAAGGGGGGATTCCGTTCACATATGATTCTACAAGCAAATCTTGATATAGTGCTTTGCACTGACTGTGTATCAGAATTACTTTGACTTCCAGGAACTGTGTCAGTTACTACAAAATCGATGGGACTTTCAGTTGACCGACCAATCTAAGGGAAAAAGAAGTATCTATAAACCTATTCAAAGGAACACAATGGAAAACCCATTCAAGAAAGGTACAATAAGGTGAGCACAATTAAGCCTTTGAAATTTCTAGAGCTCAAACTTATCAAACTTAACTCTGGGGGCATCTATACCTTTGAAAACGAATCTGTCAGAATGTCTCTGATAAAGTAACCAACTTAGAGCACAGAATTCAGGGGGAACTTATGACTCAGAATATATGAAACCCTCAGGGAATGAGTAGGATAGCTGAGATTTCTAGATGGCTGTAGATTTTAATGTTAACCCTTTCAGAAAGAACTATTTCTCCTATATATTACTCTATCCTCTTCAACAGAATATACGGACCATATAAGTACTTCTTACTTGATGACTCCAGAACATTACACTAGGAATAGCATTGACATCAACATGAAATGCAGTGATGTCTTCAGGTGTGCAAGACTGCTGATCCTTATGTGAAGGGCTTACATAGCCAGGCTTTGAGTCTCATGTATACTTCACAGATTTTCTTGTCTCTTTTCTGTCAGGTTGCCAATATCACTTCTTGCTGTTGGGCATGCTTGTCCCTAGCAGCACAGCCCTCCTCTAACTAGCTACTCTTAGTCTGCTATAGGTGGAGAAATAAAATAACCAAACTTAAAAGAATAGTATTTCAAAAGGTTCTTGGTGGAGCCTAAGGCATTCTCCAGGGAGCACAGAAAAACAGTTTCAGTGCTTAGGCATTGTGGCATTTGTTTTATATGCTCAGATGTTCTTTTCATTTCCTTTCTGGTTCTTGACCATTATTTCAGAGCAACAAAATTCTCAGATAAGAGCTCTACATGGGTGAGGTGTCAGTGAGTTCAAAATATTTTCAGAGGTAGTAGCTAGTAAATAAATTAATTTCATTTCGAAAGATGCAAGTTGAAAAGAAAAAAGGAAATCAGTGAGATAGAAGACAATAGTATTACAGGGTTTTAAGGTAAACATTAAAAAATTTTCAGCTCGTTAATGTATTTACTATCAAGTAGTATCAGAAAATTGCAGAATGTGGGTACTGAGAAAAAATAATGACCTTCCTCAAAAATGATGACTCTCAAAAAGCCATTCTTTGCATAGGTGAGCCTCAGAAGTTCCTTACATCAGCACACTTTTAGATCAAATTCTTCAGTGTTTTTATCTTTCCATCAAGCATAAAGTATTTACTTTGGATAGTTTTAGGTGGAAACTGGCTGGTTAACAAATGTAACTAGATTGGATGTCCCTTTTATTTATTTTTAAGATGATATCAAAAGAAAAGCATCTTAGACCTTTGAATCTAAAAATATTTCCTAAAATAAAAGGCTTGTTTAGAGCTGAAAGATGTATGCCACGGGTTGGACTGAGGATTAATATTCAGAATCAAAGGGCAGTTATTTGGGAAGAGAGACTATTCCAGAAGAGCTGACATTTGATTTGGGCCTTAGAGAAGAAGATTTAAGCCATCAAAATAATACTGATAACGACAGGTGAGAACAAAGAAATCCTAAGTATCTATAAAGAAAAATATCTACAGATTGTGTTCAGATGGCAAGAAATGATTGTGTGTTAAGATACACTTTAGTAACTCTTCTTCTTTCTAACTATTATTTGCTCTTATTATGTCATAAGACATAAATCTTATGATGTCATTCTTCCCCACCTCCATGACAAATTTCAGTGGTTCCTTACAGCCTACACAAACTTCTTAGTTTCTTATGTCACTATTTCCTATCTATCAATCTACCCTAATTTCCTATTATTTCTGATTACATAGAAAGTATATTCTAGCTACAAGTAGCTTATTCATCAATCTTCTTTGCCAACTCTTTTCCCAGAATGACTTTATACTCATCAGACTAGCAAAATCCTACTCAACCTTCAAGGTCCAGATGAAAGGGCACTAGGATAAAGCCTTTTCCCCATCCTTCTCCAACCCAGTCCAGTATCTGGACTTCATTCAGACCACCACTGTAGCGCCTAGGCATGGTATCACTTATGAAGATTCCTTATTTACTTCATAGTGCTGAACAATACAATAAAGACAGTTTGAATACTTGTTGGATTGAACAATAAATGATCAGTTTAGAAGGCAGGCAATCCTAGAACGTTTATAAAACCAGTTCCTCAAGGTCTACTTTCTATTATATCTCAGATTTTTTTTTTTTATGTGCAAATGTTTGCATTTTCCATAGGTATACTACCCATGAAAGAAGATAATCCGTTTATGATATTGGGAAAAACTTTCTACTATTTTATGAAAAGGAGGAAACCAAAAATACTACAGTGTATTTAAACCCGTTGCCGTTGAGTTGATTCCAACTCACGGTGACCCTATAGGACAGAGTAGAACTGCTCCATAGGGGCACCCAAGGAGTTCCCAAGGAGTGCCTGGTAGATTTGAACTACTGACCGTTTGGTTAGCAGCTGTGCCTCTTAACCACTACACAGGGTATTTAAGGACCTTCATAAAATGGTGAAGACACTGCTTCACAATGCAGGATGCTTGGTTTAATCCCAATTTTATCCCCAACTAACTCTGTAATCTTTAACTCTCAGGATATCAGTAATTTCCTCAACAAAAAGATAAGAGAAAGATTAAATAATATATGGTACTTTCTGAAACTAACTGGCTGTCAGTGAAATAAAATGTGGAAAATCATCCAAAAGCTTTGTGGTAGGTTTCTGTTAAGATCCAAACCTTTACCTTCATTAAGGATGTTATTTATCTTTTTGGTAAAAGCTAAAAAGACATTAACAAACAAATATCCACATGCTAATACTAACTGTACAGACCCTATGCTAAAAGAAACTCAGCATTCCATTAAAAGGGATGGGGGAGGGAGTGACTTCAGAGATTCTGCTAATATCTTGATTATAATTAATGACATCTCCAGGCCTTTTTGCCTTTATTTAATCTTATAAGGACAAATGGAAAAGTCACTGGGCCAATACTTATAAGAGCAACATTATCAGGTACTTTATATCCTACTTAAGTTTGTTTAAAAAAAAAAGCTCAAGGCTTTACAAAACCCAATATTAAGGGAGAAGATAGCATCAATTTTGTTTATAGCCTTCAGCTTATCAGTTTATAAAAACATCAGTACTACAAAGAATGAGAAAAAAACAAACTTTTATTGCACCAGTAGCTTTGACCAAGTATGTGCTGAGAAAGAAGTGTGACTTCACATATATGATATGAATACAGGTAGTCCCTAACTTACAACATACTCACTTACAGCATATTTGAGATAGGACGAACCGCACTTACGACCGTCCTTTTTTTTTTTTACATCTTATCTTCAGTAATATGTATTATATACAATGCTGCAGTGTGTAATTTGCTGATGTTACCATTCCAAAGACAAATTAAGACTGGATTTATAAAGATACTGATAATAAAAGGCAATAATAATGAAAACTAAAAAAAAGAAGTATCTGACTTATGTCAGAACCAACTTACAACGGAGTTGTCGGAACGGAATCTCATCCTAAGTCGGGAACTACATGTAATTAGAAACTGTATTTTTTTGTTGCATAGAAAGGAAGGTGGGAAGCAGTGGCAAAAAAATAAAATCATCAGAATATATAGAATATTTCTTGCTTCCTTTTTTTGGATAATAACAGCTAGCATTTACTGAGTGCTTACTAGGTGGTAGGCACAGCTGGGCACTTTACATGTACTAACTCACTGAAACTTCTTAACAGCCATCCAAAGGATGTTCTATTATTTACACTTTACAGACGAGGAAATGGAGCGATGGTGTGGGTAACTAATGTATACCAGGAATTCTGTTTCTAGTGCCCATCTCTTAACCATGCTATACTTGACTTCTATATATGGGGTTTAGAAATCAATATATATATTTAATAAAATACATTATTAAAATATAATAATCCTTAATCCAATACAGAAGTCACTGACAACAGATTTTTAACTTTTTTTCTTTTTTTTTTTTAAGAAAAACAAAACAAAAATTCAGATGTTATAATACCTGAAACATGTCAGTGTTGCTGTCATGAGTATATTCAACCACCACTGTCTGGGCCCGAGATAAGGTATATGATATGCTATGCTGGTCCTTGTTGCTTATTGCCTAAGAAAGAAAAGGTTAATAGCAAAAATTAGCATGCATGTCATTCAAATCAAAGACTCTTTTAATTTTAAAAAGGCAGGTGTATTTATCATATATATGACATATTTATGTATTTTTCCCCTGAAATTTATGGTAGAGATTAATAACATTTGCATAACCCCAGCAGTGACGTCATACTCAGACTGAGTGGTGTATAGAAGAATACTTTGAAGCAGTTATAGGGTAAGAACATAACTTCATTTTATAAAAAACACTATAAAATCTGATTCCCTTGTAAGTATTTCAAATTATAAAGTAATCAAACCCCATGCAGAAATGAAAGCAATATTCAGTGGGAGGGAGAAAACACAGAATCCTGAAAGATAAATCTTATTTTTGAAGTCATTCAGAGTTATAAAGCTAACTAATTAGAGTTAATGGTTTTCTTAAGTATTTTGTGATTCTATAGATGACAAGTGTTTGCCATGTGCTGGGCTAGACACGAAAACACTCACATGATGATTAAACATTACAAAAGGAAATGGATATAATGCTTATGACTGTACTTCTGATGTATCCCAAACTAAAAACACTGCTAAAAAGAACTTTTCAGTTTTGTTTTCAGATGTCTTCTATGTATAGAGATGAGCTGAAGATAATGTCAGAGGGGGAAAACCTAGTCATTGCACAAAGGATGTGGAAACAGGTTGCGTAAAAGGAAAACAGATACAAAGACACAAGAGAGTGGATTATACGCAGCAAAAAGGCTAAATGAAAAATGTTTTTTAATTAGAATTTAGGCATTATAAAATTTATTTGGTTTTAATTTATAGCTAATCTGTAACAGATAAAGCCTAGAACAGTAGCCTTAAGATTGTGAAAATTTCAAATACATAAAGAAAATAAACGAACACCTATCAGCCACTGTTTTATCAAGGCTTAATGATGTCATTTTTGTTTGATTTTCTTTTTTTTTCAAGAAATTAAATTCTACAGATACAACCTAGGCTATCCACATAGCCTTCCTTATTTTCCTTCCTCCATTGAGGTTTCCACCCTCTAGAATGCAGTGCTGATCACTCCCATGCATGCTGCTAATACTTTTACTACTTCTTTACATACGCACATAAACATTATATAATTGTTCTGCACGTTTTAAAACCTACGATCACTTTGTTAGCTCAGTGTTAAGTAACCAACTTTTCAAATAACTGCTGAGTATTTTTGATGTAAATTCTTAATGACCTTACAGATTTTTAAAAAACTAATTTTGGGGTATTTGAGATTGTAATTCCAGTTTTTATCTATTAAACCTACTCTTAGACTGAAAATAAGAACTGTGCCAAGGTAAGTTTAGGTTTCATTGGCTTGGAAGGCAGAATTTAACTACTCATCCCAGATGACTGCCAGACTAAACAATTACTTTTCTTCACGACCTCACTAATACTTTCCTCCAAAATTGAAAGAGGAAAGAGTTAATCTTTGATGTCTAAGATTCTTGCTGCCTGGTAAAAGTGAAAAGGAGAGAATAATGAAAATAAGAGGAGCATGACAGAGTAAAAATGGGAGGAAAAGCACAGAACAGGGTATCACAGGTAGGGATTAGAAACATTTGCCCTAGAATACTAGCTCTCAACCAGAGGCAGTATTACCTAAGGGGCATTTGGAAATATAGGTGCATTTTTTGGGGGCTGTCACAATGATTTGAGGGTTCAAATGGCATTTAGTGGATGCGGACCAAGATTATTAAATGTCCTGCAATATGTGGGACAGTCCTGCAAAATGAATTGTCATAGCCAAAATGCCAAGAGCACTCCTGTGGGAAAAAGCTACAAGCAGCTGCTCAGATTGGATCAATAAGCCATTCATTTCCACCACCTGTTTAGCACACCCCTTCTCTGCAAAGGAGCAGCAGGAATCACCTAAAAGAACCGACCCTTTTTTACACTTTCTGGCTCCCAACTAGTAATAGAGGAGACTTAGTCAAGACTTGAGGACTCTGTTTTAGACACCAAACTGGCTACAAAACAAAGCCAAAAATCCAATGAACTTCAGGGACTAGAACTGTGACCTAAAACAGAAGATCATATGCCAATTTCACTGTCTCTGATTTACTTAATTTATAAAGATGTACTTCAGATGGTATAACAATAATGTATACCATGGGGCTGTTTAGCTAAAAATTCAGGTACTTAGGTACTTCCAGAAGTCAGAGGACTCTGTAATTTTTATTTGCTCACCATAGTATCAATTCAGTCTGTGTTATAAAACTGAAAACAGAGGAAATCACAGGAAGCACAAAGACTTGAAACTCCCCCTACCTGCCTACCATTTTAGGAAAAGCCCAAGTGTTCTAAAATGGTGGCCCGTCTTCTGAAGATTTTGGAAGGGAAAGGAGGAGGGGCTAGAAGCATTAAGTAGGCCAGGGGATTGAGAAGTTACATTGTAGATATAGTTAAGTATTTGCTTTTATTCAATTTAATAATTATTGAGGTCTACTTTGTACAAGGTACTGTGCTAAAAGCCATGAGGGTCATAAAACAAACAAACAAAAACAAGAGCATCCATAAAATAGACCTGTAGTTAAAAAAAGTACCTCATCCAAACATGCTTCTGATACCTGAATATGCGCCACACTCTTTGCAAAGCCCAGGCAAGACCCTCTAGTAACAGAGCAGCAACTCCCTCTCTCTCAGGGCAGAGAGCTGCACAATTCTAAATACCAGATAAAGCCCCTGCCCCCCTGCCACCTTTTTTTTTTTTTTAAATAAGGAAAAGGGATATTTCCTTCTAATTTCCATCCATTGATTCCAGTCTGTCACAAAGAAAAAGTTTCATTCCCCTTCCTTATGTCCAGCTCTTCAATTATCATGTCTCAGAAATCTCCTCAAACCTAAACAAAAGTGAATTTCTGAAACGGAAATGTGAAGAGAATGCTAGAGAATATAAACATACACAAGTCTTTTGATTTATCCAAGGTAATTTATTTAGTTTTTTTACCTTTGCAGCCTGAGGAGTACAAGCAATGTGCACAGTGCTGGGCTTCACCCCATTTGCCTTAGGTCTTTTAAACAAAGCAAACCTACTTTTCCTCCTTCCTCTATCGCCATTTGGGAGAGACCCATTATACCTGGTGGGGAAAAAAAAAAGTTTAGGTCATCTCTTGTAAGAATCACAAAATTATAAAACAATGTTTTACTTTGCCTGCCAGAATGAATCCCCAATTAATTATCTATTAGCGCATTATAATTATCTCAAATTCCTTTCAGGAACTGCTGATCCTCAGACCAGATGCCTGGGTGTGAAACAAAATGAGATTCATTCTGGCTATGTTCCAAAGTCACAGAGGTACCTTTTAGATTATACACAGCTTTGTGCTATCTATATTTTTTTCTTCCTTCTGTTACTGAAGATAATCAAGAGCCGATTAATGGGATAGCTGAATCTTCATGACTCATTCTATTTTTTAAGGTGAATGTTTGCATGTGCTAATATAACCTTTAGAAGAACAGTGTGTATTGTTCAAAACAGAATCTGCTTTAATTGTGAACCAAAAAGCTGAACTTTTGAAATAAGGAGTTTTTAGACTTGTATGTTAAGCCTCTGCTACCTGGATATCCACATACACATTCACTCTGCTGGCAGGACCTGTCCCACTGAGATGTCTGCTAAGTGGCAGTTAAACATACTTTTGTTGTTCAGACCTTATGACCACTCTCCATGATAACAGATATATGCCCTAAGGATAAGCAAGTAAGCAAGGACTAAACAAACAAGGGAAAAAAAAAATTTTTTTTTGAGTGTTTACTATGTTACCAGGCACTACTGGGTTCTATTCATATATCGTTTCACTTAATCCATCCTCACAAAAACTCTGCAAGACTGGCATCACCAGCCTCATTTTTGTAAGTTAGGAAACAGGCTCAGTGGAATGAAGTTATTTTCTGAAAATCACATGAGGCTGGCAAAGCCAGAATTTGAATCCAGATCTGTCTGTCATGGTTTTTTCACTCTGCTCTACCATTTCACTGTGGCATAAACAGTATTTTAAAAATAAACTCTCTCATTCCCTGACCTCCCCATAATCCTCCCCCAACAAAATCTTTGGTTGACTGTCTCCCACAGAGTTGGTTAATCTGGGGGGAAATGAGGCAAGGAATAGCGACAGTTTTGAGGTTGAGGGAGAATGGGATTGTAAAATGGTCTAAATTAGTGGCTGACAAGGAAGAATCATGTTCTAAAGCTAAGGAGAGAATTTTTCCAATGACTGCCATATATAGACATTATACTAACCCTTTATAAAAAAATAAAACACTGATTTCTATTCGAGAAAGCCTTGCTAATCTTGCTAGCTCTCACTAAAAGGTCAGAGTAGAGCCCTTAGCTAATTACGTTAATTATGCTATTCTAGGATGTACGTTGCCAACAGCCCCACTGCAGCGGGTTCCTCACTACCATCCTCCGAGCTGCATGACTCATTCCTCTTTCTTCTGCATCTATGCTCTCTATTCCCACATTGTGTTTCTGTAGCTCAAAGCTCTTTTTATTAAATCTTTCCTTTTTTGTAGTAAAATAAATATAACAAACTTGCCATTTTAATTGGACAATTCAGTGGCATTAATTACAGTCACGATGCTGTACAATCATCACCACTATTCCCCAAACGTGTTCATCTCCCCAAACTTGAAGCTCTTTTCTAAATAGCAGCAGGATGAAACTGACAACCTTGTTCAGCTTCACTTATCCTTCTGGAAGGCTGGGAAGAAGCATTACTAGCATTTTAGGACACCAAGTGCCAGATACAGAAACAATTACTATAGCTAAGGATTAACTGAGAAACTGCTATGCAAAGAGATGTAGTTTAAAACCATATACAGAATTTTAAACTCTATTCTTCAAATGACTCTCAGATTTCCTGCTAGAAGAATTTAGCTTAGAATAGTAGCGAAGAGCTGTCATCAATACCATTAAAATCTATGTGACCTGAATTTGTAATTTTACAAACAGAATTTTACATATGGATTTTATAATACTGTATTTACTATGTTAAGTTTATGATCTTTTAAATTCTGTTTTTGAGGGAAAAATATCATCTAAGGGCCTCAAAGGGCCTTAGATGATCTTGTCTAAATGCCATTCTACAGAAGAGAAAACTAAAGTCCAGAAGAGTTAAGTGACTTGCCCTTGGTCATAGAGCTGGCAATGCTGAAATAGGCACTGGAATCTAGGACTCCTGACTTCTAGTCAAGCTCAAGAACACCCTATGATCTCCCTACTTTCTTACTCTTTCATCTCAAACAATTAACACATTTTCACTTAAACAAGAACTTGTACCAACGTGACTCTAAAACATGTTGCAATGTCTGAAGCTGCTTCTTTAGGCAGAAGGAGAGAAACAGCAGGTGGAAAGTAAATTCTGCAACTTCTAGTTTGAGATCTTCAGTTAACAAAGACTAACTATGTCTCTGTTTTGACAGTTATGGTAAGTTTAGACTGAATGAATGGAAATAATGGAATCATCTATTCCTTAATCTCCACAGTGTCTCTGGCAGGTATGTACGTGGATGAGATTACTTTTGAAGCAAACAAGTACTAAGGTTCTGGGCTTCAGAGTGATCGTATCACTACCATATGCCTATAAAACCCCTTTCATCAAGAAGTACATCAAGCTGAACCATAAGCACAAAGCAACAGCTACCTCAGAGAGGTAAAAGAACAAGTAAATAGTACCCTCCATGAAATAACCTAAAGCATGGGGAGGGATTTTTGGTAAAGTCTGCTGAAGCAAATTTTTCTGGAACATAGGACAGGGAAGACGAATGGAATAGCTATGTGACATTAGACAAATAACCTTTTCATTTCATCTTTAGGAAACGGCCCTTTCTAGGGGGCTAGAGTGAGGCAAAGTTTATGCAGTATTTGAGTACTTACAAGACATGGCATAAATACGAGAATTTTAAAAGTTTCTTGATTTGGTAACATTACCTTGTAATTTTAATCCTTTCTGGAAGTAGAATATAAATTCTAAAAAAAATACTTTTAACCCAGATGATAAAGTTAATACATATTATTCAATTTTCTGTCTCATCAGATGGAGAAACCTTACCCTAAGACAATAAGTTCACCATATTTTACTGGTGCTTTGGATGGATGATTTTCTTGATCAGGAGAAAACATGGGCTTGGTTGTCTTTCTCAAATCTTTGTTCACTGATCAGGAGGCTTGGGACACCTTTTGCATTATTTCCTAGAAGGGAAAAGTTTTCATTAATAATGTGAACAATGAATTTCAGTTCAAATAAAAATGTTACTTTACAGCAGTCCTCTTGAGCATATTATTATGCACAATATACAAAGTATGTGACCTTTTTTCCCCATAATGGTTATATATTTAACAAAATTGTTCAAATAGACAAAACATGTAAACTTGGGGACTTACAATTCTAGGAAGATTGAGTAGACATACTTTTCCCTATTCTTCCCTCTAAATACAACTAAAAACCTTGGTTATTATATATAAAACATATGGTGCTGAAAAGAAAAGAGAAGGCAGACCAGCTAGGGACCTTGAGGTCAAGGAACAACATGACATAGTGGTGACTTCCAGGGTTTTCTTGTGCCTCATATATCCCAGACTTGGAGCTGAAGAAGCCAGCAACGTGGAAATGGCAACTGGCACAGGAAAAAAAAAAAAAAAAAAAAAAAGCAGCCTCAACAAAAGCCTGCTCTCTCTAGCCAAAGGAACAGGAAGGGGACAGCCTAGTAAGATACAAAACTTTTGACAATAACTGCCCTATTCCAGCCAAACACCACAGAAAACATTGTGGCCCCACCTTCACCCATACTAGCAAAGGCCAAGTGGGAAGTCTAGACTTCTACCTCACGAGGCTGTATAACAAGGTGCCCCAACCCTGCCTGGGTGGTGTCAGCAAAAACAAACTTTAGATAATACCCAGAGTCTCAGAATAGAATATGAAAATTCCAAGTTTTAATAGAAAATTGCTTATCATATCAAGAATCTAGATGATCCAAAACTGAATGAAAACAGACAAGCAACAGATGCCAAAACTGAGATGACAGAGATGTTAGACTTAACTGACAAAGATTTTAAAGCAGCCATGATAAAAATGCTTCAATGAATAACTACAAACTCCTTGATATAAAAAATACAAAGTCTCAGGAAAGAAATTCTCAGCAGAGAAATAGGAGACATAAAGAAGAACCAAATGGAAACTTTAGAACTCAAAAATACATTAACGGAAATAGAGAGCTCAGTGGATGGGTTCAACAGCAGAATGGAAGGGACACAGGAAACAATAAAATGGAAGATAGAATAATTGAAATTACCCAGTTTGAACAATCAAGAGAAAAGAGATTAGGGGACAAAAAGAACAGAACCTAGGGACCTGTGAGACTGTAACAAAAGATCTAACATTTGTGTCACTGAAATTAGAAGAGAGAGAGGCTGAAAAAAATACTTGAAGAATAATGGCTGAAAACATCCCAAATTTGGAAAGAGACATAAAATTATAGATTCAAGAAGATGAACAAACCCCAAACAGAAGAAATCCATGCAAGATATATCATAACTAAACTTCTGAAAACTACAGACTGAGAAAATATCTTGAAAGCAGCCAGAGAAAAACAATAACTTTACTTACAGGGGAAAAACAATTAGAACGACTGTATTTCTCATCAGGAACCATGAAATATCCTTCAGGAATAAAGGGGAAATTAAGACATTCTCAGATAAAGGAAAACTAAAAGCTTTTTTCTTAACAGCCCCAAACTAGAAATAACCCAGATGTCCTTCACTGGGTGAATGGTTCAGATACGGCAAATCCACATTACTAGGCAAAGGAGTAGTGGGATACTAATCAGCAACAACTATTTGTATATGCAACAACCTGGATGAATCTTCAGATTATTATGTTGAGCAAAAAAAGCCAATCTGAAAAGGTTACATACTGTATGATTCCATTATAAAACATTCTTGAAATGACAAAACTAATAGAAACAGAGAACAAATTAGTAGCTGCCAGGGGTGAAAAGAGGGTGGGAGTGGAAAGAGAGTGGGTGTGGCTATAAAAGGGCAACATGAGGGACCCTCATAGTGATGCAAATGTTCTGTACCTTGGCTGTATCAATGTCAATATCCTGGTTATGATATTTTACTTTAGTTTTGCAAGATGTTATCACTGGGGAAAACTGGGTAAAGGGTATACAGGATCTCTGTATTATTTCTTACAACTGCATGTAAATTTACAATGATCTCAAAACAAAATTTTAATTAGAAAAATGTAAATATGACCCAAGTATGAAAAATAAAAGACTAGCACTCCTGATAAGCCAGAAAAATCACTTTAATAAATAATTCCCAAATATTATCCTGTCTATTTCATCAGCAGTTTAAAGGGACCAAGTATTTCCTGTATCTATTTCTCTTTCTGGTCTTTCCTGTTAGACCTGTTTGTTACAAGGTTTCACAATAAAATTCCTACTAGCTAACCCATAAAAATCTCCTGTTTTATACCTCCACCAATAGGTTTCATAGGAAACTCAGGAATAAAATGCCTATGTGTCTTTTTCTATAGCACAGTGAAATATACCCTGTATACCATCGCTTCTAGAGAGAAGGCAACATGGAAAATTTGTTGCCCAATGAGTAACAAGTAAAAAGAGAAGGCTTAGCCATTTCTACCCCCCTTTTATTCCTTGGAATTGACATACACATTTAGACAGGTAATTTAGGCAAACACACTTAACTGTTGGTAAATTTAAAAATACTAATTTTTTTTTTTTTTAAATAACATGCTTAAGAACTATTTTAAGAAAAACATTTTCTCCATTCAAATACACTATAAAAACCTCTCATCTCCCCAGATGAATTTCCTTTTGCTGACCAGATTTTAATTCACTATTGTTGTTAGGTGCTGCTGAGCTGGTTTCAACTCATAGTGACCCTATGTACAACAGAATGAAACGCTGCCTGGTCCCACGCCATCCTCACAATCATTGCCATGCTTGAGCCCATCGGTGCAGCCACTTTGTCAATCCATCTTGTTGTGGGTCTTCCTCTCTTTCGCTGACCCTCTACTTTACCAAGCATGATGTCCTTTTCCAGGGACTGGTCCCTCCTGATAACATGCCCAAAGTCTTGCCATCCTTGCTCCTAAGGAGCATTCAGGCTGTACTTCTTCCAAGACAGATTTGTTTGCTCTTCTGGCAGTCCGTGGTATATTCAATATTCTTCGCCAACAACATAATTCAAAGGCATCAATTCTTCTCTGGTCTTTCTTATTCATAATCCAGCTTTAGAATGCATATGAGGTGACTGAAAATACCATGACTTGGGTCAGGCACATCTTAGTGTTAAAATGACATCTTTGTTTTTTAATACACAGATATATTACCACAATTGTGAGACATTAGAATTGTATAGAAATGTTTTATTTATTTAAATAAACAAAAACTATGCTGATAAAATTCTCTATTTAGAAAAAGAAACTAATGCTAGGCTAACTAAAACCTTCCATGTAAAAAGATTTGGAGTTTTTAGTAAAATTAACTCAAGTTAACCAGAGAACAATTTTGGTTCCATATAACAAAATCTTCTAATATACGTTAAATTACACTTTAACATATGAACATATATTTATATGCTCACATTTCCCCTGCTAAGTAGCATTTCATTAAAAAAAGTTAAGCAGAAGCTTAACTGTGCTGTTCTTATTAGACAAAGTACTGCTGTCAAACATAAGAACACTGCTTTCATACACTTCTAGCCAGTAACAGCAAGGATTAAAATTTAATAATGTGAATTAATTAAATTTAAATTAAATTTTAATAACATTGCTTTGTTTTTATTTGTATTCCTATTTAGAGTTACCTTCTATTTACAGGAAATGATGCTGGTTTTCCATTTATAGTAGTAAAAATTTTCCTTTTAAAAATAAGTATTTAAAGAAGCCAGTCAATGTAAATAGTATTAGTAAGTACAGATATTACATAGATATAGCAAAAATCTCAAAGCGATATGTGAATGACCATATTTGGCTGACACCAGAGTATCCCATGGCTAGAAAGTATTAGCCTATGTTCTAGCTCTAGCTCTCTTTGAACAAAGCAATTTGTTTCCTCATCTCTAAAAATGAAGGGATTCAAGTAGAATGGAGAGAAATCTGGAGCTGGAAACAGTATGAGAGACCATCTGGTCCTAATGCAAGAATTTACAAGTCTTGTGCATAGTGCTATAGGCTTAGTCCTGTTGACTCTATAGCAAAAGAAAACACACTTTAGCTTAAAAAGGAACTAAAAAATAAGAGTAGGATTGGCATATATTCATCATTCTATATTTTCTAGAGTCCTCTGTCAAACTACCCAAGAAAAATAATATATTCCCAGTCAGACATATTCTTATTTTGTTTAGGCCCCTTGGAAGGCCTGATTTTGGGATATTTTATCAGTAACATCAAAGTTTCAGCCACAGGACCACACTCAAACGTGGCTTCTATTTCTATATCTAAATGATCTAAAACTGTAAAAAAACATTGTAGTAGTACTGGTAATTTATATACTTGAACAACCTAAGATAAACAGTTTTCTTAACGGTAAAATGGCATATATTCAATTGATAAATAGCTGGCATCCTTAAACCATTAATAAAATGTGCTATGATAACTGGTTCTCTTTGAGCCTTTCATTAATTCATGTTGACAGGTATTTGTTGTAAAGAAGTTGTTGGAATCTTTACATGAGTTTTTTTTTTTTTT
>NW_004443940.1:19109972-19142612 GCF_000243295.1 Trichechus manatus latirostris | reverse complement strand
GAATTGCCATTTTCACAATGTTGAGTCTGCCTATCCATGAGCATGGTATGTTTTTCCATTTATGTAAATCCCTTTGGGTTTCATGCAGTAGTGTTACATGAGTTTTGAAGAAAGATTCATGATCTTCACAATGGTTTAGCACCTCTTCATGCTTGTTCTCTTCATATACATTTTCTATATATTTTAAAATCTGGGTAAGATATAGATACCTTCAAAATGAATTCCTGAAGTCATGCACTTGAGAACTTGAAATGAGTACGTACATAAAGTATATTCTAATGCCTCAATTACTATTGGTCCCACATGTTGGTCTTCAATTAAGTTAGTTGGTCTGACTCTATGTATTCATATTCAGTCCTATCTCAATGTGATCTAACACCAAGAACTTAAAATGGCACCATGAATTCTACCCAAGACTGAAAAAAAAAAAGTTAGAGAAAATCTTGCTAATAAGGCTGTTTTCTAAAATATCTTTTACTTCTAAGTCCTGCTTGATCCTTGAAAATTAAGCATGTTGCTCTCATCAGCAGGAACTAACCTTTCCAAGTTTAAAAAAAAAATGTTTTTTAAAGAAATATATTCTAGAATAGTGTTATTTTCTGTGTGGGTTGGAAAAACACGAAAAGTTAGGCATAAAATATATAATTCTTAGGTACAGCCTCATTAATTTGATTGATTTAACATTCTAACCATTTGTTTTTTAAAGGCCAAAACCAAACCCATTGCCATCGAGTCAATTCCAACTCATAGCGACCCTATAGGACAAAGAAGAAATGCCCCATAGGGTTTCCAAGGAGTGCCTGGTGGATTCGAACTGCTGACCTTTGGATTAGCAGCTGAACTCTTAACCACTACGCCACCAGGATTTCCTTTTAAAGGCCAGTGAAGTACAATTATTTTCGTATCAATTCTTTCCAAGGGAAGATGTTCTAAAATATATAACTGTCAGTTTCACCTTAAGAAGGAAAACTGGGAAATCAATTTTTGTCCAAATTGCTCCCTCAATATAACACATTTTTTCCTTTTATTATTTACGTTGTGCATAGCCCTTTGCTTACCACCTGCTGAACACAAGTACAAGATTCTTGCCCTGAAAAACAAAAAGCAGCAGAACAAGTACTAGGCAAGGGACAAAACAAATCTTATGTAGATGTTTACACAATCTTTTGAACACTTTTATTTTGGCGGCTGGGTGGGTAGACCTAAGAGGGGTGCTGAGAAAAAAAAAAGGAAATGTTTTCAAACATAAAAATGTTATAATGCTTCTTTTATGGTGGAAAAATATAATGCTGGATTGCATATATTATCTCTGATGAAACAGATTTCCATCTACACTAGTGTTCCCTTGTGGTTGACTGTAAGAGGATGACTCAAACAGAAAGAACTATTTTGATGTATTTGTGGTAGAGCCATTTTATGAAGCCAATTCAGCTGATGACTGAAGGGAGGTTAATTTATAGCAATTTCTTGATAAGGGTGAAAATTTAATCATTTTCTTCCTTCTTTCACAATTAGTAGGATTAATAAACAGCATTTTTACATAAAAGCAGTGAAGGGCCAGGAGAAACAACAGTGTCCATCAGCGGTAGTATGAAGTTACTACTTTTATCAGTATCTTTTAGCTTCTCCATACTCTGGCAGTGACGAAACGAAGCCCATGTTCCCCTTTCCAAGATACAGAGTACCGAACGGGAAAGGGCAGCCAAATGATGTGCTGACATTCTATCACCTACAGGGATAAATTATTTTCATCCTGACAGGAAAGCAATGAACATCCTTTCCAAGGACAGTCTTCGTTTCTCTAAACTAGGACTTCTCAACCTCAGCACTACTGACATTGTGGCATTGTGGGGGTGCTGTCTTATGCACTGAACGAGGTTCAGCAGAATTGCTGGCCCTTACCCCCTAGGTCCCAGTAGTGCTCCCCAGTTGTGATAACAAAAAATGTATCCCCCCAACACTTACCCTGTGAAAACCTTTGTTCTAATCTTGAATTGGGGAATAAAAGGATTTGTTTTTAGAAGAATTTCCCCTATTTTTGGCATAGTGCTTGGCTTATAGTAAAGTACTTAATAAATGTCTACTAACATGATATTGATATTGTTGTTGTTGGGTACCATCAAGCTGATTTTTGATTCACAGCAACCCCACGTGACAAGAGTAGAAATGCCTCACAGGGTTTTCTAGGCTGTAATCTTTATGGAAGCAGATGGCCAGGTCTTTCTCCCTTGTAATCTTAAAGAGTTACAAATAAGCCTTGTGTTAGTGAAGGTAATGATAGCTTTGAGTTTCAATATTTTACTAGAATTGTTAAGAGTGGTTGGGAGTGAGAATGGCAGAACTATCATTTTGCCTTGGTGACAATTATGTATTATTCATTGCATTTGAAATATTTTAATATTGTAGCAACCTCTCTCAAGTGGTTGAAAGAAAGGGGCTGAAGCTGGGGTGGCCACAGTAGGCCATGTAAGGCCAGAGTAGCCTTATATATGCAATCTGGCCTCTTTGGAGGCCAAATAAGGAAGTATCTTCTTGACCTAGGGGACTCAAACCTAGGAGGGGAAAAACAAACAGGCTTTGGAAAGCACTGGGAAATCCTTTTAAGCTCAAAAGGGGTGTCAATCTTAATCAATCCTGGATTAAAGTCCATCTTGCATTTGCACAGAATGTTAATTAGCAAAATGCTTTCATGTAAGATTATTTTATTTGACTCTTACAATAGCCTATAAATTAGGTAAGAGAGCTTTAATTAACTCTATTTTACAGATAAAGGAACTGAGCGGGTCAGAAAGGTCAAATGACTGGTTCAAAGCCAAACAGATAACATCTGGCAGAGCTAGGGGTGAAACCCATATATTAACTCAAGATACATTAACTCTTCTAATTTCTGTCACAACTATGCCATGAACAACTATTTATCCCCCTTTTATAAATGAGGAACCTGAGGCTCCAAGAGGTTAAGTAAGTAGTCCAGGTTTTTTGATACCATTAACTCATACCCTAGACAAGGTTAAGTAGGACTAACTCCTAAACAAGAATAAGAGATCCTACTATGGGACAATTTAGAAAAGAGACTAGAACATACATTGTGCAAGATAAACCCTAAACCAGCGACACTTCAATGTAGAGTAGTACCAAACTACGCAACTATGCTAGTGTTTTCTGAGATTTGGAACTTTGTCACTTCCTCAGTGCTGGTTGTTATTTGGCAACCTTGTTTCCTTGTAGGGACCAACAATAAAAATGTCAGTATGAAGTGGACTTTGCATGCCTGTTTAAAAACAAGGATAAGGAGTAAGAAGCAGGAGGGCAGAAAAGCAGCTGTTGCACAAAGGCAACTTCCTGGTACCCTCAGGAAGAAAAATGTATTAGAAGTTGAGTCCACACAGTTTAGGACAGATGTTTTCATGTGTCTATGAAAAGTTACAGCCAAGAAAAAACTGCAGGGCGGAATTCCTGGGGGAAGGGGATTGTTTAAATACAGCCTCTCTACCCTACCCCAAAATAATCACTTCATTCCCCATACCATTAAAAGAGACACAAGTAAGGACCCAAGCATTTTTATTGTCCCTGTCCATGCTTGGGCTGTAGTCAATCATTTTAGATGACAAAAGTTCCTAAAATAATCACATCCTTTTCAGAAAGCAAAACGAGAAATTCCCCTAGGTTTAACCATTAAATCCCAAATAAAATTCTGCAGAAAGCAGCAAATTCGGTGGGATTAGATAGTTATTTGGAGCAAAAAACAGGATAAAAGTATATTCATGGGAAATTTTATCATTTTTTAAAGTCAGCACCCAACACTGGCTGTCAACTCATGCTTAAGCTACCGTTTTAATAATGGCTAATACTTAGTAGGTTCTTTCCATGTATTAACTGATTTAATTCCCAGAACTATTATGATCCTAATTTTATAGAAAGAAAACTAAGGCACAGAGAGACTAAGCAACTTAAGGTCACAACTCAAACTCTAGCAATCTGGAACTACTGAAACAAATCAGTTTAAAAGTACATTGGGGAAAAAAACTACATTGGGAAACTAAACTGAACAACAAACGAAACTACAAATTCTTTTCCTGCTATAAAGAGTTACAGAAAGAAAGCTGATATAAATGATGCTACTGTCCTAATATAGGGGCCCTGCTGGCACACTGGTTAAGTGTCTGGCTGCTAACCAGAAGGTCAGCAGTTCAAAACCACCAGCCGCTCCTTGCAAACCCTACAAGGCAGTTCTTTGTCCTATAGGGCCCTTATTAGTTGGAATCGACTTGACAGCAACCAGTCACTGTCCTAATTATGAGCAAACTTTAAGGACAGGCTTCTATAATGATAACCATTTTGATTTTCTCAGGAAATCAATCATTTAAAGCTGATTTTAAAAGTCCCTTGGATAAAATTTAAACATGGAAAAATGAATAAAATGGATTTTTCCCAGTCACTTTAAACATATACCAAGATAGAAAATGAAAAATGGAACACTAAGCCCATGGTCATCTTTTTATATTCCAGAAGTAATCCAGATTAATCTTATGTAGGTTATAAGCTCATCCAAAAAGTATTGTTTAGGGATTAGGAATATCTCTAGGCAGTTAAATTATTTCCAGAAATAGAATAATCTGGGTCTTCTCTAGTCCTTATTTTTATTAAAACATCAACTAAGTTACATACATTTTTTTAAAAAGGCAACCACAGTAGTCTTAAAGCATCTCCCCCACGATATTCATGAATTAAACAAAGGGAAAATAGCAACTTTACAGTGAGACAAACTTGGGAGACAGACACTACCTTAACCAAGTGACCAAGGTTAACATTAACTGTGATAAGACATTTTGATGTCATGCACCCAGGATACAACATCACTTCTGTGGTATGTTGTCAAAAAAGTGTAACCTCAATTTAATCATGAGAAAACATTAGACAAACCCAGACTGAGAGGCAGTCTACAAAATAACTGATCAGTACTCATTAGTAAGTGTCAAGGTCATGAAAGACTGAAGAATTGCCACTAAGGTCCAGAGGCCTTCATGAATTCTCAAATCTACGAACCAGCACTGTAGTACATGATTTTCTCATCCTGTTAAATGGTGACAATACTTCCCACACCTCATAGATTTGTCGGAGGACTGAATGAGAACAACAAAGCTGCAACGAGATTTTGATGCTGGGCCATCTGCCTGGTTCACTCAGTAATTGAATACATTCCCTCCTTCTTTTACAAACCAACCTCATAGCACAGGAGTCAAAATGTGTGCTCAGTAAAATCACAAATTACTACAAGTCACAGACTTTTGGGTCTCTTAAGATTATTCACACTGAGAATTAAAACAACAATTTCCAAGAATCTAATAAAAAAATCAAGTATTTGTCAAATACTTAATATATATTAAGTCAGGCATACAAAGTCGGTCTTAATAAAGACCTGGTTGCTTTATGATGAGGCTCTCCCATCACTGAAGATTTAATCATTTTCTCAGCGATTTGTCTTTATTTCTCAGTATCTTAAACAAAAGAGCCCTGGTGGTGCAAATGGTTAAGTTCTTAAATACTAACCAAAAGGTTGGTGGTTTGAATCCACCCAGTGGCTCCACAGGACAGAGACCTGGCGATCTGCTTCCATAAAGACTGCAGCCTAGAAAACCCTTTGGGGCAGTTCTACTCTGTCATATGTGCTCGCTATGAGTTGGAATCCACTCGATGGCACCTAACAATCTTTAAACAAATGTTTGCAATCTGTTCTTTGTATATAACTTTGCTACTATGTAGAAAGGCCTAGTTTTCTACTGCTCTTAATACAGAACTGACCCTGAAATATAATCAAAGGCCTCAAAACCATTGCAATTAGTTTCAAGGTTGAATCCTGTAAAAATGTTTGATTCTCAGTAGGGGGAAAAAACAGGACATCTAAATCAAATAAAGACTTAGTGCATGTATTCCCTGTTCTTTAACAGAGATTAACTTCAGGTGTTTTAGCTTCAAAATTGCATTACAGCTCCATTCAAAAGGAATGGGAAAAGAAAAATGTTCAAAGTTCAAATTACAAATGAATCTCCAATATTATTTCTAACAGTAAAGTCAGCTACCAATAGAGATTTCATTATGAAAAGATGACATTACTACTCTTACTAACAAGTTCGATTTTAGGAGGGTTTTAATTTTCTCCCTGGTTACTGAAAAGTTCTCAAAAGTAGCAGCTGATCTCTCTTTGACCAAATCATGTTTTCCCCATAAATTTTTATAGCAGTAATCTAGAGACATTCTGTGTGGGAGGCAAAGTACATCTATTTTTTAGCAGAGTGAATATTTTAAATCACACAGTATGGTATTCCTATTTAACCCTTTTCATTAGGAAAAGGATAAACATACATAACTGGGACACTTCTACAAACTTCCTATCTTTCTCCACTCTGAATATAGTTGTATTCTCACACTACAAATATGCCAATTAGGTAAATTACTATGATAATTCCCCCCCCCCCAATTTGCAACTTCTGTCACTAACTTAACTTCCATTTTATTCCTATACAAGAGAATGAATGCCTCACAAATACATTAAGAAAACTTGATCAAAAAGGGTCACACATTACTGGGTAGCATGTCGGTATTCCAGAAAGCAGACTAAGCTTTTCATGGGTTTCCTACAGAAAGGAAGGAAAAAAAAAAAAAATCTCAATTATACCCTTTCTTTTGGTGAAAATAAAAATGCTTCAGAAATTAACACTGCTGGGAAATTTATGATGGTTCATTTTTCAGCAGAGTCTTCCCCCTCCAACATCATCAGACCTAAAATGATTAAATTTCTTCCCAACATATTAGAGGAAAAACAAACCAGCTACTTAGGAAGAAACTAACTAAATTCCTTAAAAGCGTGACTCTCACTATATTTTTAAAAAATTCTTTATAATTTCTCCTTACTTTGTGAAAATGTTTAAATAGTAAATTACAGTTATCGCAAAGGTACATCCGTTTCTTGAGTGGACCTTGGAAGAAGATTTATGGCTGAAGAGCTAGATTCTGAATAAGCTGTCAACAGCTAACCAAAGTATAATGACAGCACCATTATCCTGGCTACCAAACAAATTCTCAAATTTGAAAGTTCAAAAGAAAACAATGGACAACATTAAGTTCTAAAACATGTAAAAAACTAAGTACTGTAGCTAGGATAGGAAAAATATTAAAAATGAAGAGCTTTCAGTTTTCTGTTGATCAATAATCAATATGCAACAAACACCTATAGTTATTTTCCTCATACTTAAAGACTAATGGAAAGCAAGATTAATAGTGTTAGTCCTCCCTAAAAACACAAAAGCCCCGGAGCTTGAGAGTTATTCAACACCTTCCCTAAGACAGAAGGAAATTTAATTCACATACAACATATTTTGAAAGCTGAATATGAAAAAATATGTGAAAATTTTAAATATAAATGATCTAACTATGTTTCAAATCATTCCCTTTGCAATCTTACCTCTAACCCGAAGCAGTGACAACGTGATACTTAAAATTAAGCTACAGGACACCTACCTCTTTATTCCATCGCTATCACCACAAGCTAGACAACCTTCTCACCAGAGGATAAAATCCAGACAGTATTAAAGCATCTCCCAGTTACCCTCGGAATCACACACCGAAGAGCTGTCTGCTCAGTGTTCTTTCACTTAAGCACCTCATAACGGGTGGGTGGGCCTGTGCTACGCAAAATAGGTAAACACTACATAATTCTAGATTCTATTGGCTGTAAAGTCAGAACTCACTTCTCCCTCACCTCCTCCCTAAGGAAGTCTGTGGCCCGAAAGGGAAGAAACGGAAGTAAGAGGAAATAGAGAACAATTTTTAACACAAGCTTAATTTCAAGTTATGGAATAAGGCGTTTCAAAAGACAGTATTCTATTTCTTAAAAGCCTGCCTGAATTAACTATATAAATGCTCTATAAACGTTAGACACATCTAAGATAATGAACCACTTTTCATGACAGTATAACAGCCTATTTTAACAGACTGAGCTTTATACTCAATCTGTTCAGAAATGCTGCATTTAAGAAAGCAGAACAATCAACACAATTCATATGTAAAGAAAGAGTGCTCTTTTAGCACTATTAAATAAATCAGATTTTTTTGGCCTGGTTATAAAATACTATATTACCCCAGGCATAGAACAGGTGAACATTCAATCATATTTTCAATTGATCACGCTTGTTTATTTCTAGCTTTATACTTTACATGATTAGACTTGGTGCTCATGAACATGGAAAAACGACAGCAGCACCCAGAGATGAGTTGGGATTGGACAAGCTTCATCAAACAGCTGCTAAAGGCACCCTTCAGTACTTTTGCTGCTCTCACACTTGTAAACTCCATCTGAGGAGTTACTGACTGTGACTCCAAACTACCCTATACCTTTTCTTAGGGGGGAAAAAAAAGGTTTCTTCTAGTGAAGGGTTGTGCATGGAACTAGTGAACCTGCTTTGAACTTACGTTTAGGATTTTTCTTTTAAATCATGCTAAAATTAAGAGTAAATGCTGGTTCATACCTGTTGCATTATGAAAAAGCTTCATATGCAAATCATCCATACTCCCCACCAGTTAAACTGACCCATTAAACTTATGTCTGTTGTATGCCATCCAGTTGATTCTCACTCATAGTGACCCTATAGAACTGCCCCATAGAGTTTCCTAAGCTATAATTTTTACGGTAACAGATCACCAGGTCTTTTTTCACGTGGATCCTCCAGTTGGTTCAAACCACCAACCGTTTGGTTAGCAGCAGAGTGCTTAACTATTGTGTCACTAGGTGCCAATATTTTCTTATTCCAGTTCTTTAGCAGCCCTGAAGTGTTCAATCCTATGGTAAAAAGTAATAACCACCCTACCAGAGCCCTAAAATTGGCATTGATATCCAGGGTTCATAGCTACCTATGTAAACGGCTATCTAATTTGAGACCTAGCATTACACTATGGTTGAATGATATAACTTGCTAATCATACCTGACTGGAAAGTGCCCTTGTTGACCTTAAATGCAATCATCTAAATTGCACCTAAAAATACACTGTATCTTAAAAAAAAAAAAAAGAAAGAAATACTATTGATGGCCTTAGTCTTTATGTGGAGCTTTGGGGACGCAGTGGTTGAGAGCTATGGTGAGCTACAGCTGCTAACCAAAAGGCGGGCAGTTCGGATCTACCAGCTGCTCCCTGGAAACCCTAGGGAGGGCAGTTCTACTCTGTCCTATAGGGTTGCTATGAGTTGGAATCAACTCAACGGCAATGGGTTGGTTGGTTGGTAGTCTTCATGTGCAGTTTCTGGGTGGCACAAATGGTTAAGCACTGGACTACTAGCCGAAAGGTTGCCAGTTCAAACCCATCCACAGGTACCTCAGAAGACAGGCCTGGTGATCTGCTTCCAAAAGGTCACAACCTTGAAAATCCTACAGAGCAGTTCTACTCTGTGCACACAGGATTGCTATGAGTCAAAGCTGACTCGACGGCAACCAACAACAAACAACGGTCTTTAAGAAAAGCCATCTCGAAACGTGTCCACAGGCCAACAGCTCTGGTTCACAGCTGGGTTATGGTTTTTAAGAGAACATCACTGTTACGGTACCTTGTCATCTAATGCCTGGGCACAAAATGAACCACTCTCTCTCTCAAAGTTGCAAGTCTACTTCTGTTGCTTCCCAGCATTCCATAACTGTGTCACATCCCCTGAAGCTGTTCTTCAGTAAATCTACATAATGTCTGTTTTGCTCATTCTGCTGGCAGCAGGCCTACTTAGGTTGCTGTGAAATCAATCTGCTCAGGTATCTGCTTTTGTCCAATGCAGATACGCGTCCAGCCCAGGAAACATACCTGTAAAGATGATCTGGGCATATTCTAAGATTTTGCTAGTTGGTGATCCTGCCTTGTCATGCGATTCCAGGCTGTTGAAACTGTTCAAGAAGCCGGACATGACAGGTCTAATACTCATACCAAACAGAATGTACATAGCTGTGACTGACTCTATGCCTTAAACTTGATTCCACAACAAAACCTGAGGAAGACCTGCCATTGTTTGGACCAACATACTAACTCTTTTAATTTTAGGAGTTGCTTCTTGCTCAACCCCTAGGGCAACCGAGATATCAATAAGTCATATGATATCATCATTAATGACCTTAAAACAGAGAATTAAGAGTATAAAAATTCCTCATGTATTTCAAGCTCTGTGTCTATAGCAAACAATCTCCTAAGGGAATATATTTTTCTTAAAGCATTCTAAAAGAAGACTTTAAAGAAGAAACCTCTGTATTTTCTAAATGATTGCTTTTCTTTTCTAATCTGAATTCTGACTAGTTACTTTTTTAAACAACAATAACAATTTTCTTTCTTTTTGCTTCTCACAATGTGCTCTATTTACAATGGTGTCTGATTAATATGATCTTGGGAGCCAATCAAAACAAAACAAAACAAAACACCACACACACACACACACAAAAAAAAAACAAAAACAAAAACAAAAACAAAAAAAAACTTGAGGGAGCTTTCCTGGCTGATGGGAATCAAAGTTACCAAACTTTGGCAAATGGTCCTGAACCTCAATGTCCTTTCCCCACTCTTCCACATCCAACTTGGCTTACAGGTGTCTGAAACTTCCTTATTTTCCTCTACAGTGTCTGAACCTCTGGTAATTGTTATCAGCTGAACTTAGGTATCAATGATACTTAAAAAATATTTAAGTTTAAAACTTTTAAAATCATTCCAGAAAATAACAAAGTGCACTTACCTTACAATTTCTAAGCCTTTTAAGATGTTTCTTTTCTTACGCTGTTGTTTTTCTTACTAGTAGCTGTAGCCTTGGTTTTGGTTTCACCTTTCGGCACAACTGCTCTCTGAGAGCCTGCCTCTTCTCTAAAGACTTTTGAATACTTCCAACGATGTAATCAAGGACTCATTCCTCATAATCCCTTTACCTCTAGCCACACCCACAGCAGGTGCGTAAATTATTTCTTCCTTTAGTTCCACCTCATTGGTGGCACTTAGGTCATGTTCCTCTAACCCATGGACACAGAGAGCACTGACTATTCACAATGTCTTTACTGATTATCTACATGTATCCAATTTTTACTTGCCAAATTCCTCTAACTCTAATCCTTTTGAGTAAAAGGTATTTCAGGCCTAAGATTTTTCAACAAGACATCAACTCTTCCTTATTAGGGGCAGGAAGAAGAAGAAATCAGGGGTATCAGTGTGTCATATAATCCCATTTAGAGATGGAAATAATCTTAAAGAATAACCTGTTCAATTTGCTTAATTTTCTTTTCAATTGCCTCGTTTTCATAGATGAGAAAAACATTTACCCAGAGAGGGTAAATTATTTGATGAAGGTCACAAGGCTAAGAAGAGGAGCTAGCTAATAGGCCTTCTGACTCCTATGTTAGCGTTTGTTTCACTATGGCAGTTTTGGAGGTGTCATCACAAGCATTAAAGAACAGTCAGCCAATAAGTAACTTACACCTTGTACTGTGTGGATATTATTACATGATATGGCCAAGCGTTCACCTTTAGTTCTATTCTTTCCTGTATTATTACTTTATACCATAAAGAGAAACCTGAAAATGAAGACAAAACAAAAGTCTGATCATAGGCATACCATGGAGATTTGTTGTTTTTTTTTTCCTCACCAAATGGAGCATGCCTCTCTGAACTGACTGTTCACACTCCCACACTTTGTGAGCTTTGCTCACCTGGAAGTCTCCTTCAACAAACAAAAGAAATCTAGACCTTAAAAGTACTGCCACAGATAACCTACAGAATGGGAAAAAATATTCACAAATCATATACTTGATAAGGAACTCGTATCTAGAATATACAAAGACTTCTCACAACTCAAAAAGATAAATAACCCAATTAAAAATGGGTAAAGGATCTGAATAAACATTTCTTCAAAGAGATATACAAATGGACAATAATCACATGAAAAGATGCTTAACGTCAGCAGGCACTGCGAGAACCAGTTGCCATCAAGACGATTGCAACTCATGGCAACTCCATGTGTGTCAGAGTTGAACTGTGTTCCATGACTGATTTTTTTGGAAGCAGATCACCAGGCCTTTCTTCCAAGGCACCTCCAGGTGGTCTGGAACCCCAATCTCAAAGCATACCAACCATACAGGACAGAGCTGCCCCCATAGGGTTTCCTAGACTGTAATCTTTACAGGAGCAGATCACCAGGTCTTTTCTCCCATGGATCTGCTGGTGGGTTCAAACTACTGATCTTTCTGTTAGCAGCTGAGCACTTAACCACTGCGCCACCAGGGCTCCTCATTAGCCATTAGGGAAATGCAAATCCACACTACAATGAGGTAACACTTCACACTCAATAGGATGGCTATAATCAAAAAGTCAGATAACAAGTTTTGGCAAGGATGTGGAGAAATTGGAACCCTCATATACCGCTGGTGGGAAAGGAAAACAGTGTAGCTGCTTTGGAAAACAGGCTGGCAGCTCCTCAAAACATTAAACAGTTAACATGCTGTTGTTGTTGGGTGCCTTCAAGTCAATTTCAACTCAGCAACACCATGGGACAGAGCAGAACTGGCCCAAAGGGTTCTCTTTGCGGGAGCAGATCACCAACTATTCCACTCCTAGGTATATACAGGTATATACCCAAGAGAAATAAACATATGTCTATATAAAAACTTGTACATAAATGTTCATAGCAGCATTATCCATAATAGTCCAAAAGTGGACACAATTCAAATATCCATCAACTGATGAATGGATAAACAAAATGTGGTGTACCCATTCAACAGAATATTATTTGGTAGTAAAAACAAATGAAGTACTGATAGGTGCTACAGCATGGATGAACCCTGAAAACATTATACAAAGTGAAAGGAGCCAGTCACAAAGGATCACTTTCCTTCAATCTTCTACATTCATAAAACTCGTTACCTTCAAGTTTATTCGGCTCACAGCAGCCCCATGTATTACAGAATAGAACTCTTCCATCGGGTTTTCTTGGATGTAATCTTTAGCCTGGCCAAAGTTAATCACAAGGAATCTCTGCCTGATGTTGGCTATGGTGTTCATATTTTTAGTTATTGAGAACTAAGACAAATTTAAGTATGAGTTTACCTATGGAAGGTGGGGGCTGGGGTGGGGTGGAGTGGCACAAAATTAATCATTCATCGATTATGATTTTAAATATTTGTACGCCAAAATATAAAATCTCACTTAAAAAAAAAAGCATGGTTTAGTTCAGTGTAAACAAAAAGCATGACAACAATTATTGATTCCCCTTTATCATCTTGACAATAATAATAATCCATGTTACTCTCTGAACAATAGAAGACTACTGGGACTAGAAAAAACATTCCCTTAAAGCATGTTAACTTGCAAAAGCCCAGACTGTTATATAACCCTTCTGCTGATATCTATTAAGCAACAACAACAACAAAGTATTAAATTCCAAAAGCCACGGTGATTTGAAAACTTTTCAAAGCAGCATGATTCTGCATAAAATTTGTTGGAAGACTATGTTTTAGCAGATCATAACATCCCAGCAATGTTTACTAAATAATGTTAGAAGGTGAGTCAGGTTTTTAACATTGATGAATATGGCTTGAATTGGTAGCAGATATGTTCTGGAACTTTTATTTGTTGTGTTAAAAATATATTCGTTTAATGCTGTTTTAACTGTTTTTCCCCAACTCTTTATTTCCAATGAGTCCCTGACTGTGACAACTGCATGTCTGTCAACCATAGTTCTTTTCCTTGTTGTCAAAGGATTACTGTACCTTAAATTGAAGCTAATCTGGAAAATCTAGGTTGCTGCCTCAGTTAACATTTGAAAGTCAGAATTTAGCTTCCTTTTACTGCATTTGTTAGGCCTGACCACTAGACAGTAATAAATACTTTTTACAAACTGGTTCTCCATCTTACCTACTTTTTTCCAATCAATTATCTCAGATAAAAACAGACTTCCCCAATTAATGTAATTTCGGATCTAGATTCTAGACTCTAGAGACCTGAAAAGAAGGACTTCTATCTGTTAAACCCAGTTTCATTTTAAGTAATTTCAGCTCAGACCATGATGTGGTAGATGATTCAACCAGTTTTCCTTACACTCAAAACTGAGAACCTGTTTGTATCAAAGCTAAGATGCAAAGATATATGTGTGTGTGTGTATGTGGGGGGATGTTGTTGTAAAGCCCAGAAAAACAATATAGCCTTACTTCTTCAAAATTTCTAAAATTCAGGACAGTTGTGTAAACATTTATGGAGTGCCTACTATGGGTCGGGTACTGTACTAGGAGTTACAAATAGAAAGATTAATGAGAAACGTTCCTATCATAAAGGAGCTAATAAAATTAAGAACAACACCCCCCCTTAAATTTTTCTGAGACTTCCTATTTTAAATCATATCATAATAAGTCTTAGAAGTTATACATGATACATTTACATGCTTTAAACTAAGATTTGCAAATGTTTTTAAAAGTACTATCTACATTTTCTAGGTCCCTGCGTGGCACAAATGGTTTGCACTTGACTACTAACCGAAAAGTTCGCAGCAAAAATCCACCAAGTGACACTGCAGAATAAAGACCTGGTGACAACTTCCATGAAGATTACAGCTAAGAAACTAGATGGTGCCCAGCTACCACCCTGACAAGGAACACAACAGAGAGTCCCTGGCAGAGCAGGAAAAAATCTAGAACAGAAGTCAAGTTCACATAAAAAGACCAGAAAGACCAGAATTAATGGTCTGACAGACTCTGAAGAAACCCTGGAACTGTGGCCCCCAGAAACTCTGCTAACCCAGAACTGAAACCATTCCTGAAGCCCACTTTTCAGACAAAGATTAGACAGGCCTATAAAACAAAAAATTAATACACATGAGGAATGTGCTTCTTAGTTCAATCAAATATAGAACACCAAATGGGCAGCTCCTGTCCAAAAAGAGGACAAGAAGGCAGAAAGGGACGAATGGACACAGGGAACCTGGGGTAGAAAAGAGAAGTGTGTTGTCACATTGTGGGGATTGCAACCAATGTCACAGAACAATATGTGTATATATTTTTGAATGAGAAAAAAAAAAAATTACAGCCAGAAAAACCCTATGGAGCAGTTCTACTCTATAACACATGGGGTCGCCATGACTCGGAATTGACTTGATGGCAATGGGTTTTGATATACATTTTAACTGCTTCCAAAACTTTTCTTTCTATCCCCAGCTCCCCTCGCTTCACTGAATAAAATTCTTCTGGTCTTCCAGGACCTCAAAATTTCTTAAAATTTTACATTTCTAACCAGAGTTACAGACTGAGTTGGGCTAATGTAACATCTGCAATAAGTCTTTTTAAAATAACTCTTATTTTTCTCCTATTGTTATCTTTATGGTGTCTGAGTCGCACAAAGAGTTAAGCTCTTGGCTACTAGCCAAGAGGTTGGCAGTTCAAACCCACCCAGAGGTGCCTCAGAAGACAGGCCTGGCCATCTGCTTCCAAAAGGTCAGGGCCTTGAAAACCCTATGGAGCAGTTTTACTCTGTATACATGAGGTTGCCATGAGTTGGAAATGACTCGATGGCAACTAACAACAACAACTGTTATCTTTATTTGTCCTAATTATACCTCCTGTCTTTATTAGAGTTTTATTGTAAAGTACACGATACAGTATGTTTAAGTTTCTACACATTTGTGACTTTTATATACCGTACAATTCTCAGCAAGGATCTTCTATTAAAATTTTCATATATTAACACATGTCAACTCAAGCGACCCTATAGGACAGAGCAGAATTGCCCATAAGGTTTCCAAGGAGCAGCTGGTGGATTCAAACTGCCAACCTTTTGGTTAGCACCCAAATGCTTAAACCACTGTGCCACCAGGGCTCCTTATATAAGTTAACATGATTATTTTCCATAACAGAAATATAAACAAGATTCTAGTTAACACATTGCTCTTCCTCTCTGAAGACCCTGACATAAACATAAAATTACTGATATTTGGGTCTATTAAACTTTTTCTTTTCTTTCTTACCTTTGACCATAGAGTATTTGTTCTATCACCATCACTGTGTTTACTGAGCCAAGGATCTACAAGGACAAATAGCAAAGCTTCCTATTCTTTCTAGCTAAATCAGTTAGGTTATTCACACATTAACTGAACGGTTGCCAAAAGCCCTTTTTTTTTTTGCAATCAATAAAAAGCAATCTTATAATATAGGTTTATTTTGTTTTGAAAAAACCTAGGGTTCTCAAATTCACTGTATTACTTTGTGACTCTTGCTTCACTTGCCGCCAACATCGTGTAGGTGGAGAAAAGAAACCAAGACGTACAGAACAAAAGGTGAAGTCAAGGGAAATTTCAGACAGCAATAAATTGTGAAAATCACTTAAACTTACTGTCAGAACAATCTTTTGTAGAAAACCATAAATGGAAGCATTTTAATATATCTCTGGCAATCAATTAAAAAATATTAGGCTCAGAATACTATAAATTCAGAGATGTTATTTGTTCAAACTTATTTGGACCATTTTTCAAATAATAACTCAATAAACTGAATTAGAACCATATTTAAATAGGCTTTGCCAGCTTTTCTTAATATCTTTATTAAAAGACTTTAAAGACTTAAATTGTTAATGACATCAAATATATTGATTCACCTTTTACTATTAGATATGATTATGAAAGTGTTCTTCATTAACTATTCTGCTTATAAATTTTCCAAGAGAACTCATTTCAAGTCTGCAATGCAGTGAATTACTTAATATGGCCCTTCTAGCCATAGTCTTTGTAACTCCCACCAAATGACTAGGTGGGACTATGCAAATGAGGTGCTTGAAGCCCACCAAGGGGATTGGATAGCTTGCTAATAATGTAAATAAGATGCATGGCATCCTGTGGGGGTGGGGCCATGCAAATAAAGTATGTGGAACCTTATTAATGGGATTGGTCAGTTTTGCCATCCTGTTAGGCTTAAAATTAGCCATCCCAGAGGCAGGAAGGGAGGATCTCACCAGCACCAGGAAAACAAAACCCGGAGTGGAGTGTGTCCTTTGGACCCAGGATCCCTGCACTGAGAAGCTCCTGGAACCAGGAGACTGAGAGAGAGAGTTGTAACACTGAAGATGGGGCAAGAAGTGGCGGCAGAGAAACAGTGGCAGCAGAGGCAGGAGACTGGGAGGAGACAGCACGGTGGACTTCCTGGCCCACAGAGCGAGAAAGCTGAGTGCCTTCAGGCCAAGGCTTACAGGCAGAGTGGGGTGCCTCTGGGTACTTAGCAGAAGAGCTAAAAGAGCTTTCTAGCACTTGCTGTCCTGACTGAAGAACTGTATCCTGAGCGTTCCTGAATCCGAACTGTAACCTGTTACTTCCCTAATAAACCATAATTGAGAGTATGGTCTCTAATTTGTGTGTGGCCACTGCAAGGAATTATCAAACCCCGCAGAGAAGTAGAGTGCTGTGGGAGGCACAGTCAGTGTCAGAATTGGTAAAAAGGTTGGAGATAGGAGGTATGACTGATGTCTGCATCAGAGGAATCAGCCTTGGGCTGTTAAATCTTGGTTCTCCTTCCACCTTGTGAAGTTACCCAGGACGTAAGATGCCCCTGCCATGCCATTCTTACAAAGTTGCACTGTATTTTAGGAAAGCCTATTTTAAATGAGCTATCCTGTACTTGTAAAATGCTCTAAGACATATGTAAAAACAAACAAAATATACTGCTGATTCGAGAAGATGCAGGGTACACAGTCTCCAATTACTGGTATTGCTGATCCACATACAGTAACAGGAATTTCTTTAATTAATGTTTTTAGATTAAACTAGCATCTTTTACAGGCAATCTATGTACTATTAAGTTTTCATGCAAATCACTAATTACTTGCAAGAGACATAATTTTAATACAATGGAATATTTGGTAGAAACGATTCTCAACTCTCTTACTTATGCTATGAAGAATTATTATGTAGCTAAGATATAAAGCTCCCCATGAGATGTGTTTCAACCAGCACTAATACCTTTGATTTTTAAGCTTTTGGACCCATCATAATTCTTCCCAAATCTACAGTGACATGGCTGTTTCTCTGTCACATATATCACACATTTTTGTCAAAAATGTAGTAAGTACTCACTAAACAGTAACTGTTGTTAACATTATCACTATTCACCTATAAGAAATTCTGATAATCCTTCAAGACCTGTTTGAAATGCCTTTTCCAACTGGGAAATCTTTCCTTACCAACTGGGTGTAATCTTTTTTGAACTCCCATCATTTTTATGTAAGTCTTTTACAGACCTTACACCCAGTTTTGTTTTACAGTTATATATAACCTTGTGCTACCTCCTACTATGCTGACAACTCCTCCAAGGGTGAAACCATCTTCCTCATTCTGCAGCACCTAATACTGAAGGTATAAAGAAAAAGAGGACGTTAAATAAATGCTTGTTAAATTAGGTATTATGAAGTCTTCATTTTAATTTTGTAGATAAAGCATTAACAAATACGTCTCTGGTGTCAAGAAATTTAGAAGAAAAAAAAAAAGGAAAATTTCTCAAAGACTTTGGAAGGTAAAAGCCTTCTGGTGATGGATGTACTCATTTATACACACATTAACATAAGCAATAGAAGGAGATATCTACATGACTATATAGAGACTGAAATGTAAATATCATTTTCTATTTCATTTCATATTTTGGTGTTAAAAAGAAAGAGTAACCATACAATGGGTATCTTATTTTCCTTTTCAGTAAGACCTCAGTTTTCATTTTCAGACTGAAATCAACATATAAAGCCTTTGTTAATAGCCTTCATCACCCCTTACTCCTAACTCCATCTCTCCCCAAGGCCCTGAATGTCTCAGAAAGGTCTTTTATAAGTTTCTTGGTCTAACAGCCAAATCCACTTAAGGCATTAAAGCAAAGTGTTAACCTAGAAAAACATGTTAATCTAGTTATAAAGACACTGCCCTATATCACAGAACTAGTTATTAACAAATATGATTTATTGCAGCTAAGAGGAAAATTAAAAGTACAGTACTTGCTAAAGCAGAACCAAATTTTTAATTTTAAAACGTTTTCAAAGTTCCCCAGAAGTGAAAAGTCTTAACAATTCCCATCTATATATTGCTTTAAAACAGTAATTTGGAACTGAATTTATACAAACCCAAACAGGTATTAAATACTAAATCAGAAAATAACTGGTCTTTCCTAGTTGAGTGCTAACCCTTAAAACGGAAAAGGCAGTATTAAGTGTTAAGGGCATCTATTTTCTGTTGCCTAGTAAACATCTACCCTTCCTCTGGTATAATGGTATTGTCATTTCCCTTTTGGAGAAAAACTTTCTTTTATTCTCAGTTTACATGTATCTGATGGAACTGATTAAACTCTCTTACTCAATGCCTGGGTATGTGGCTCAGTTCCAGACAACCAGAGCTTCACATTCCCCTGGCCACCAAGGGAGTGGCATGTGACCCGGTCAGATCAATGAGATGCATGAGACTTTTTTGCTGAGACGAAAAAGAGATGGTCACTCTTCCCCGCTGAACATGCCCCTGTGAGGATTGAGGCAGAAGGGACTGAAGCTATCTTTTGCTCATGTAGTGCTGGTGAATAAAGCCAATGCCAAAGAAACACGCTAAGAAACATACCGAAAATGAGTCCTGATGACATTATTTGAGCCTTGGGTTGAGCCATCCTTGGAAGTCACACCAACCTTGGACCAGTTATACAAACCAGTAAGTTTCCCTTTTTCGCTTAAGCCAGTTTGAGTCGAATTTTCTGTCCCAATAGAAAGAACCTTAACTGACAGACCAACTATTTTAAGTGTTTGTTTCCCTAAGAGTAAATCCATTAGCACAGAATTCAGTTCTAAAAATAAGGTAAAAACAGACTTTCCTTCTCTTAGATGATTCTGGTTTTACGAAGTTCACCCACCTCTCTAGCTTTCCGCTTCCCCCAAGTTCAAAGGCTACATGACTTTATATGGTCTGACTTTATACTGTCTTAATACAAAGGAAAATTTTTGCCACAAAGGAATAGAACACCCACAATGGAAAAAAAGAAAGTAACAACAAGCAATGGGGTGGGGGGGGCGGTGTGTGGCAAATCACTTACAGAAGCTTTAAATAGTAACCAGATGTTCTTTTCACTAGAAGCCTGAATGAGTGTCAGAGACTAAAGCTTATGAAATTAAGCAGATTCAGCTACATACAGAATCTAATACAAAGACATCAAAATATTAAAATCAAAGTTCCTATTCAAAAAGCAGCTGATAAAATTCACAGGAAAACTCTTTGGAAATTGAAATACCTTGGACTTTCAATAACAGGCACATCACTACATAATTTCAAAAGAGACAATGATTAATCATATTCATAAAATTACTGATTTTAAACACACTATGTGCATATGGCATGTTATTGAGCCATTCTGAAAACGTTTAGCAAAAGAAGATTTAACAGAGTAAGTAAATCACAACAACTAAAGTCACTGTAAGAGTAATACAACTAGTACTTCTACTTTCTAGGGATTCTGATGACTTAACTGCTAACAGGCGGGGGCAAAAAACAATGCACATGAAATAAAATAAGATTAAGATGTAATCCTTGTGTTTCTCAGATCATAACTGAAATGAGCTTCACCTGCATATTTTAGATCTGTACTGAATCCATGATACAAGAATATTTTTAAGCACCAGGTGTGAGCACTGGAATGAATTACAATACTCTTATGATCACACTGAGACCATTTATATGGAGTCTGTATGCAAGAGGTTGAGACTAATTATTTTTACTTCAGATGAAACAAAAACACAACTGTTAAGGGAGTTTTGCAATCAGACTAGGCATATACAAGAGCTGGACCAACCTCACTCAGGTCCAGTTTCCTCACCTGCAAACCTAAGATAGTAATAAATAATAGTAACAACAGTAATTAATATATATGTAGTGCTTATCACGGTAACCCTGGTGGTGTAGTGGTTAAGAGCTATGTCTTCTAACCAAAAGGTCAGAAGTTCGAATCCACCACGTGCTCCTTGGAAACTCCATGGGGCAGTTCTACTTAGTCCTATAAGGTTGCTATGAGCCGGAATCGACTCGATGGCAATGGGTTTGGTTTTGGATAATATTATCTCTATTTTACAGATGAGGAAACTCAGGCCCAGATCAGTTCAGTAACTTGCTTGCAGTCACATAGCTAATAAGTGGTAAAAATGGCATCTGGGATTGGAACCTGAGCAGTGTTAGTTAAGAATCTATACGTGCAACTATCCACTCTATTACCTCTCAATAACATATCACTACCTGATGCAGTTGTTATAAGAATTAAAGTGTCTAGCATAAAATAATAGCCAATAAAGGTTTCTTGTTTTTACTGGATTTCATTTCACAGTTAATTTCCATTTACAGTTCTATAAAGACACTGATCAGGTTTAAAAAAAAAAACCAGTTGCAGAGCTAGAACTCAGGTTTCTTGTCTCTCAATCTGGTATTTGCTCTGCTTCTTTATGTGCCCTCCCAACAGACACAACATCATTTTGAACTTCAGATTTTTGCCACAGAACATTTAGGGCTTTAAATAATTATCTTCAGCCCTTTGAGGAAGGCAAAAGACAGGAGGGGCAATTCACTTGCCCAAGTGGGTCTGAGTTCTATTTTGATTTACTAAAAATCTTTTCTTGACACTAATGCCTCTTGGGATTGTATTCTCTGCAAAATCTTCCCTCTTTTAGAAAAGATAAGTAAAAGTGGTTCAAGGATTATTTAGAAACGTTAAGGGTAATAAAATGAGACAGATCAAGAAATGAGCTTAAATCAAGTTATCGCTAAGCATTCTGAATTTTAAGTGTCCCTATGAATTTTCTTTAATCATCTGCATCGTTACATGAAACATAAACATGTTATTCCTGACTACAAAGAATTATTAAATTCATACAGTAAATTTTAACCCTGGACACTCAGTGTTAAGGGACAGTAAAGAACCACAAAGAAGAGAATCCTTCTATATTCTTTTATGTTATACATGTATATATTTAAAATCTTGGAGCTGGAAGAGACCTTATAAGGTTGAGATGAAAAATAGATTTCATCTAGACAGCCAACCACGTACATGCTGACTCCTGTATCAAAGAGGAGTCTGAAGCTGCTTTGGGGGCAGTCGTTAGCTATGTCTGCCAAGGGTTCCAAAGAAGGATGGTGGCATTAAGTGCCACAGAGTTGCTGACCCTGTAAAGACAAGGAAACTAAGGCCCAGAGAGGTCAAGTGAAATATTTGAGAGTACATACCAGATAAATGGACCAGAACTCTAGGTCTCCTGACTTCTGTGGTTATTAACCTATATGCTGTTGCCTCTACCCTCTAATAAATTTATTCAATTTTTTTTAAAAAGTGTAATAAAAAAACCAAACCCGTTGCCATTTTGAGTCAATTCCGACTCACAGTGACCCTACAGGACAGAGTGGAACTGCCCATAGGGTTTCCAAGGCTGTAATCTCTACAGAAGCAGGCTGCCATATCTTACTGCCGCACCTTTCTCCCATGGAGCAGCTAGTGGGTTCTAACGGCCAAGCTTCTGGTTAGCAGCTGCGCGCTTAACCACTGCTCCACCAGGGTTCCTTTTTATTTTTTTTCACGTAATAGACAATAAAAATAAAACCGATTAAAATTTAAATGGGAATAAACACCTTAGAATTTACAAGTCCTATAATAAAGGCATATGTGTAAGTATATTGAAAGATTTAAATAAAGCCCCAAACCTCTAGGCTGTATAATTGTGATCAATAAATAATCGGATTCAGATTGTTTTCTAACAAATTTACTTCAAGGTGAGTTTTTCCACATGACAATTCTTCTTTAGAAGTTTAGCCATGATGACTCAGGGTACCTAGATGCTATGAAGGAGCTTTCAATGTAAGCGGTGGGAGGAGAATGTGAGGGGGCCTACTGAATCATTAACAGCCTACTCAGTTCTGAAACCTAGTAAATCCTCTCTGGAAGCCATTTTAAAGATAACTTCAGGAGCAAATTCTGGCTAATATCTTAAAAGAGTGGTCTTTAAGAGCTGAACCATATGCAAATAAATTCAGATACACCATTTCTAAAAAGACACACAACCAAGAAGCTTTAGCAAAATGTAATTTTCTTTTTACTGTGTGAGTCAGTGATGAATTAAAAAAAGTGTCTGGCATCAGTGAAGTCATAGATCTGCTCTATGTTGAACAGTTTAAGAGCCCACCTTAAAATTCATGATAGCTCCTTTGGTGAACTGATAAGACTAGCTTAGAAACTGACTCACCCTCTTAAATGAAAATTACAGTAATATAATAAATTTTAAAAGCTTTCAGATATATGAAAGTCTGCCTATAAGACTGTGATTTCTAATTAGAAACAACTACTACTTTATTAAACACACATCTTTAACATCTTTTCTCATGAATGACAAACTTAACTAGTTTTGTAATTTGGAGATTTTGGTCCTTTGCTGGTAAACTGAAAGTATGATTCAGTGGTAGAATTCTTACCTCCCACGCGGGAGACTCAGGTTCAATTCCCAGTCAATGCACTTCATGTGCAGTCACCACCCCTGTCAGTGGAGTCTTGTATGTTTGCTATCATGCTGAACAGGTTTCAGCAGAGCTTCCAGACTAAGATGGACTAAGAAGAAAGGCCTGGCAATCAAAAAATAAACAACCAATAAAAATCCTATGGATCACAATGGTCTGACATCCCACTGATCACAGGGATGATGCAGGACTGGGCATCGTTTTGTTCCACTGTGCACGAGGTCACCATGAGTCAGGGTCAACTCAATAGTAGCTAATAATGACAGTGAGAAACAATTCAAAGAAAAATCCATAATGTTAATTGTACTCTAAAATAAAAGAAAATCAGCTTTTAGTGTTTTCAGTACATGCAGTTCATTAAATCTGGCGTAAACCCAGGAGAACATGAAGTACTGTGGATAGTATCTGCCAAGAACCAGGAATACAGCACTAAGGTTTTGAAGAACCAACAAGTCACCTCAAATTGTTTTCACTTATTGTTAAAAATGAAATTAAAATTAACTGTGTCTTCTAAAGATTAAGTCAACTGACATGCTGAGCACTACAACTGGCAGATGGCAGCATCTACCAATGAGCAAAAAATCAAGGTCAATCTCTTCATAATTTATTCCTATGGAAAGAAAAAGTTATAAACTTTACCACCTTACTAATCTTTTTATCCTTCCCTCTTGACTGTAAAAGAGAAACTCAACAGAAGTCCAGACACAGTTTTCCCCCAAGGTTTACCGCTTATGATTATTATTATAGCGATACAAGTCCCAATTGCTTGACATTTTCAGAAAAGACAACAACCAACACCAAGAGCTGAAAACAGCTTTTTAAATTTTGCTAGCTGTTAATTCTATTATTAAACTTTGCTAGTTTAGGTATAAATTCTGGATGGAGTCAGGATTAATTCATGGATTTCAAATTAAGGAGTCTATTACAGTTTCCTATATCCCCAATGCCTTCAAGTCCATTCCAACTCTTAGCAACCCTCTTTAGAGCAGAACTGCCCGATAGGGCTTCCAAGGCTGAAATCTTTACCAAAGCAGACTGCCATATCTTTCTCCCACGGAGCAGCTGGTAGGTTCGAACCTCTGACCTTTTGGCTATCAGCCAAGCGCTTAACCACTGCACCACCAGGGCTCCTTTTCCTACAATATTCAGTTCAAAAAGTACTATATTATTGATACAAGAGATAATCAAATAGTTATCTCTTAGTGCCTAACTGACAGAATACACCATCTCCACTAGAAAACATGCCAAAAAAGGACAAAGAAAGATGAAAAGAAGACAGTATATAAAGCCCAAGTAGGAAAAGTAAGTGGAACACTTGCCATCTACATGTTACTTGTTTTAATTCATCCCAAGTCCACTTTACAAGTATAAACATGGCAGACAAAGGTAGAAAACACTGTGGAAGGACACTTGGGCACAACTAAAGCTGACAAGGGGCAATAAAGAGCTAGTGGCAGACATATGGAGTGATTCAAGCAAGAGAGGCAAGGACATGGAATTATGAGTATCGTGTACTGTCACAGCATAAAAGATTAACCGGAACCTGTTGCTGCAAAAACACAGCGTAAGCAATAAACTGAACTTTCACAGATAATAATTACTGTTAATCATTAGTATTATTAATTCCAAAATAAAGTATAGGTTTTATCATGGCCATAATGTTTAAGTCAAGGTCCCTCGGTGTGCAAAAGGTTTGTGTTTAATTGCTAATCTATAGATTCACAGTTTGAACCCACCCACAGATATCACTGAAGAAAAGGCCTGGCGATCTGCTTCCCTTAGGATTACAGCCAAGAAAACCCTACTGAACGGTTCTACTCTGTAACAGATGAGGTCCCCATGAGTCTGAACTGACTTGACGGCAACTCACAACAACATTTAAGTTAACAAGAAAAATAAGATGTACCTTTTGCAAAACAACTTTTTTTCTTTAAATGGAAGCTGTATTATTATTATGTTCTTTACTTAATTTATAAAATTTGAGTCTTAGCTATTAGGTCATAGACACTTAAGTAGACCAAAGTCACAAGAATTATCCATGGTCATCTTTGCTATTTGTGAGAGCCAATTTTTTCTTTCTTTCCTTCTCTAGCTCCCTCCTCTTTCCCCTTTCTCTTCCTCCTCCATCATAAGTTATTTATTCTACAAAAATGGAAATGAAAAACAGATTCATAATCCTATCACCAAATCAACAAATTGAAAGCTATTTCTAAAATGAGCCACACTTCAGCACAGCCACCATCATACAATTTCAAAGTCTTTTATGAAAAATTACTACTACTTTTATTTTGTAGATGAATTAAAGGTAGCTTGTTAAAGATTTTCAGAGTTAACGGAAAGCCCAGGAACCTAACTTCGATTCTCTGTTCCATGTTAATTGGCTATGTTTAAAGCATATTAAATAATCCAGTCTAGCAACTGAATCCTGATAGTATGCACAGTATATGAAAAATACATATATATATATGTACACACACGCACACACATACATTCCCCAAAGGGGCAAAAAGTCCAAGTGAATTAAAGAACTAGATTCCTAAAAATCCACTGAAAAATGTTTAAAATAAGTTTTGTTAAGGTATTCCTTATGCAGCTATATACTTTCATTCTTAATGGTCACTTGACAAAATTTACTATACAATAAGTGTTCAAAAACTCTACTTCATCTCATTAAATCCTACATATTACTGGTAAAATTATATAAAAATACAAAAGAAAACATTGTGCTCCTGGCCTTTCCCCCATTACACATAAATGACTAGATAAAGAATGATCTTCTTTATTCACTGTTATCAGCAGGGTAAAAATGACTGAAATACATTTTTCAAGATAAAAAAAATTATTCCTATAATGGGCTAGTATAATAATTATTCAAAACCAGTATTCTCTACATGTATATTGTCCTATGAGTAGAAAGCAAAAAAATAAAAAAATAGAAAGATTCACATTTATGGGTGGCTTTTTTTTTTTTGGTTTTCAAACATTTAGATGGCTTTCAATTTTTCTATAATTTTAACAATAAAGATTAAGAAAATAATCACTTATGGGAAATCAGCATGTTCTTGAAACAACTACTAAACTGAAAAATAAAGCATGAATACAAGGAGAAGACCTGAGAGCTGGATTCATCTGTAAACACTAAATGTGTGTTACTCTTTCTGTTCCCCAAATGTATGCCATAGCAACAATAAAGTCATACAATTTCATTACATTATAAATGCTATCACTTCAATCTTGAATGCAAGACACAAATGAAAATTATCTGCAATGACTCTTTATTTAAAGTATTAAGAAATTTGTACAGTCTTGTGCTTTTTTGTAATGTATCAGATAGAAATTAAACATCCAAATGAGTACAATCCTTTCCATACTAATCATTCTGAAAGGTCATAACCTTATTCTACATGATGCTACAATTGCTCAGAACATTATTAAAACTCTTCTTTAGTCTATGGGTGAATTTGATTTTCAGAAATAGTAACTGCCCTCTCAGAGTGGGTCTGGTTTTTAGAAATAGCCTGAAGATGTTTCTTATTTTCTTTTTGTCAAAAACCTGAGTCATATCTGATTTTAAAAGAGAGATATGCGGCGAGCACTCCCCCTTTTCCTTAAAAACAAGGAGCAACGAGCACTCCCCCTTTTCCTTAAAAACAAGGAGCAAATATAAAGTAATGAGTTATTTTCATGCATGGCTCTTAAACTGGCTTAGAAGGCAATAAAAAAAAAAGAAAGTAGTTCCAAAAATATATACAGTGAAACCTGTGAGAGCTGGAACTTGACAGGATTGCCTTGTTTTTCTGGGTCTTGCAAGTTTTCCACCTTTGACAGGGTGCCGTCTTACCACTTTTCTATTGCTAGTTTTAGTGGAAAATATTTGGGTTTTCCTTCTCTGGCAGGTTTCTGCCTTACACAGGCTCCGGCTTTCATACGTTTTACTATATAGGAAAGAAGAATGATCCACTGGTACACTTAACAACATGGATAAATCTCATAGATACTATGTTGAGTGAAAAAAAAAGTAGATATAAAAAACTACTTAAGACATGATGCTATTTATATGAAATCAGTAACAGGCATCACTGATGATGGCCTGAAGTTATCCTAGTGGCTACCTAGGGCGAGAGTACAGACTAGGAAGGGGCACAATGGAAACTTACGGGGTACTGGAAGTGGTCTCTGTAACGATCTGGGTGTTGGTTACACAATTTATACATATGGAGTAAGCGCATAGCTTCCAGGGTGACTGAAGTAGAACACTTATTCTAGGTAAGTGTGTAAATAAATATTCTTAATCTAAAGCAAGGATGGCCAATCATGCCCTACACAATCTGATCTCCTGTACCTCTCCTTTGTATTTCTGACTTTATTTCCTGTTACTCTCTCCCACTCACTCTAATCCAGCCACATTGGTCTTCTGGTAGTTTCTTGCATTCTAGGCACGTTCCCATCGCAGGTTCACTGCACTTGCTAATTCCTTCTGCCTGGAATGTTTTGCTCCAAGATTATCTATAAGATGTGCTCCCTCATCTTCAAGTCTTTATTCAAGTATCTATCACCTTCTTTTCTGACTACCTTTTAAAACTGCGTCCTCCCATCACCTCATACATTCTACATAATCTCTCTTCGCTGCTTTACACACATATATGTGTTCTTGTTGTTGGGTGCCTTCGCGTTGATTCCAACTCATAGTGACTCTGTGACAAGAAAAGAACTGCCCCATAGTGTTTCCAAGACTGTAAATCTTGATGGAAGCAGACTGCCACATCTTTCTCCTGCGGAGCAGCTGGTGGGTTCGAACTGCCAACTTTTTGGTTAGCAGGCAAGGGCTTAACCATTGTGCCACCAGAGATCCTTATTCCTGATCTAGCCCCCTTCAAAAAAAAAGCATAGTCCTATCTTCAAAACAGATTTAAATGAACCTTCTATGCTGAAATTTAGCATGATAAATTACTGACTGTATTTCTTGTCAAATATATGTAAACATTTACTAGCTTAGCTTAGCCAATTTAGGGGAAAAAACAAACTGTAGCCAAGAAAATAACAGAAAAGAAACTGCAGAAGATGGTAGGAAGCTAGGGTACTACATATTTTTAGAATTAGCAACATCCCAAGAGGTTCATTAGAAAATAAAAATCAGCAACAAATTATTTGAAAAGGAAGTAAATTACATGTGTATTGAATTAAACTTCTTTTTTAACTACATGAATGTTCAGGATTAACTGGGGGATGAGATACCTGTCACGATTTTCCTCATTTATAGGCACCAACAACCTTGCATTTTTCTGTAAATAAGACTCTGAGATATAAAAGTATTATACGGATAATACATGGAATACTATGTAGACCTATTCTCCAAAATAGTTTACTGTGGCAAAAAAGAACCTAAACCATCTTGGAAGACATTTTGAAAAAACAACCAGGTCTTCTTAGAATCACTTACAATTCATTTGTCTTAAATTATCTGATGAAGGCCTTTTCTTCTAAGCTTATTTCTGAAGGTACCTATGCTAAAATTGAAAGGCTCCAATCAGATGTTCATAGATTTAGATTACTTATGTCTACTGAAAAGGAAAAAAACAAATTCTCTGACATTTGCTCAAGAAATTTTGTGCTTTCTCTTTATTACTTGTAAACTCATTCATCATCAACAACGAAAAAAAGAGTTAGGACCTACTAAGCATAGTATTTACCAAATGTCTGTCAATTTATCATACTGTGGTGGCTTATACATTGCTGTGATGCTGGAAGCTATGCCACTGGGATTTCAAATACCAGCAAGATCACCCATGGTGGATAGGCTTCAGTGAAGCTTCCAGACTAACACAGCCTAGGATAAAAGGCCTGGCTATCTATTTCCAAAAATTAGCCAATGAAAACCTTATGGATCACAACAGAATATCGTCCGATAAATTGCTGAAAGATGAGTCCCCTAGGTTGGAAGTCATTCAAAATACACAGTGGCCACAACAATGGACTCAAGCATACCAACAATTGTGAAGATGGTGCAGGACCGGGCAACAGTCTCCTCCTGTTGTACGTGAAGTCACCATGAGCCTACTTGATTGCAACTAACAAGAGTAGTATGTTAGGCAGTTATTTCAACCTTTGGGAGGAAAAAATATTCATAGAAGTGATCTCTTTAAGGTAACACGAAAAAAGCTAGTAGCAAAACTTGAAATTATATCCAGATCTTTCAGTGACCAATATTTCTTGTCTTGAGGTTCCCACACATTAGTGTGGGGAAATTTTTCTCTGCAGAGGTCAACCTTAAGCAAAGAAAAAGAACAATAAACCCCACCACCACAAATGTAAAAAAAATCTCCAACAACCCAAATCCCTTGAAAGAATGACTTCTATTTACTTTTCCTGTGTGATATATTTAGAGGGAATCTGGAAAAGATGGCTAGAAATCTATAAACAGAAAGTGCTAAGTGGAATTCACTGTTTATATAGGCTTTAGCTAAAATTTTGTCCCTTATATATAAAGGCTGCCAGGAATTTTTAATATTGTACTCTTTAAAAACATCTTTATCAGGTTTCTGTCACACTGTTGATTTTCTTTCTTCTTTCCTCTGGCTCTTAAATATGTTTTAGTCTCCTTCCTTTTTAAGGCTTACTGTTTTTCTATCCTTTTATAACTTTTGGAATAGCACAACTTTTCCAGAGAAACTCCTACAGCCACCTTAGTGCCATCATATAGTTGTCGTTTTAAAATTTTATTACGTATAATTAAAATGTATATAGTAAAGTAAGTCATATAAGCTTTACTGACTCAATTAAAACTAAAATAGGTCTATACTGACGTGCCAGGGTAAGAAGTATGTATGTTAGTATGTTAGACCATTTTCAATCTAAGTCTTTTCACTTAAAATATCAACTACAGAACTTCTGTCTAAAAATACTAGTTTTTCACAAAGCAGAACTACGGTAGTCCTTATCACCTGACCTACCATATGCCAGAACTCTTAATAGGAAAGTGACATTATGACAATCTGAAAGGAAGCTAAACAATGTCAAAGTGGAAACAAACTTATGCTTCTCCTTTAAACCTGCCTCAGCAGTACTCAGCTCTACTAGACCCAGCTCCCCACCCTATACTTTTCACTCATTTCCTTTAAGGGGTCCCAAAGAAATGAGGAAACTTGCAATGCCAGACTTCACCAGTCAACACTGAATCCAGCCTTTGGACTCCAGTAACTGAGCAAAGACCCTGTGTTAGTAGCTTCCGTAAAGTACAAACATCCCTGTTAAATCTGGTTTGTAAGCGCTACAAAAAAAGTTAAACATAACCAACAGTAAAATCACTTAACTGCTAATTTTAATGAGAGCACAGATCACCACACACACACACACAATCTGCCACTAAGGCACCATCTTCAGCTTACCTTTTTCAAGTCAATAAATACTATTACAACACTTCTACCTCCCTAGTTAAAACCTGCATGACAGCTTCCTCTTTAAAAGCTGTAAATTTATTAGATGAGACATAACCACTTCATCACACACAACTTTCCACACACCTTTAACTGTTCTATTTTCCAATTGTTCTAAACTCCAGATCTCTTTTAAGATACTAGAGAAATGGGACAAGTTAGAGGCATGGGAAAAAACATCAATATAACAAATGTTTTACTTTTATTTTCTGATGCCAACACCATTATCTAAAATCTTGGGGCAACTATACAATACAAAATTAAATTCAAGAAGAATTTAGGATAAACGAAAGTACCCCGTTACTACCATTCTGATCATCATTCACCGCAGGAAATAACTAGTAGAAATGATGCTAGATTTTAATTTTTGGTACCTTTCAGCTTTGTTCAACTACCAAAACAACCTTGTCCTCAGAGTTAAATATTTTACTCCAGAGAGGTTGTTGGTGTGAACAAAAAGCATGAGAAATTCATATGCTGTATTTGTACAATAAAGACAATATTTTGAGAGATGTAAATCTGATCACATTTTCTCTGTAAGGTATAAACAAAACATATCATGAACTGAAACCGAAGAACCGGAGAAATAGAATCTTCTTCACAATCCAAAAATTTAAGCTCACATTACCATGCAAACCGTATTAAATAAAAACCTAGCATTTCTCCTTAATTATAAAATACATATTCAATGTGGAAAAAGACAATGCCAGTTCTGAAACAAAAGATCTGCTGCTATAAAAACAAGTAAAATTTTGCAGAACAAGAAAAAGTAAACAGTCTTTGAACCAAAACAAAGGCCTTTTCTTACTTAAAGCTTCAGTCTTTGGCACAACCAGGACCTTATCGTAGGGCGTTCAATAATATTTATTGATATCCAATTTGATGACCAAAAAACCAGGACATATTTCCCAGTGTGTAGTAATTAAAATCTGTTAAATGTACATTAAAAAATATCTGTCTTTCCATCATTGCTCTCTTGCCTCGTAAGTGACACACCTATAAAAATTTAAGTAGATGGTGAGTTTATGATTTACAGTATTTTTCCAACTCGGAGCATTTTTTCAGTAAGTCCTTGAGGTTTTAAGACTGAGAACACTATGTAAGAAAAATTATTGTTTGAACTACCTAACAATTACCCAGACTTCTTTTAGGCTTCAGTTCACATATAGGTAAAATGATCATCTTCAACTTCTCCACAGGGCATTCGAGAACTAGTTATTACTCATAAATGCTTTCAGGTCCTCAGACACCAGGCGCGGAAGAAGATCAAGGGTATCCATCAATTACAGAGCTCTCCCGGACCTCAGTTTACCCACTTAGGGAAACGGGCTTATTAACTTGCTTCGCAAGGGCCCAGGACGTGTAATTAATTAGTGTTTTTAAAATGCTGAGATCCGAAGATGAAAGGAGATGCGAGAGACACGCAGAGATGATGACAATAATCATAACAATAAAAAGAATGACTAAGTTGGAAGTCTGCGTTATGTAAGGAAGGAGAAAGAAGTTACCAGATTCGCACAAACAAAAGAAAAACCTACCGCCCCCTTTGTTTCCTTTTCATTTCTCTTTTCCTCCACGCCACCCGCCCAGCTCCCCTCTGGGGCAAGAGCGTGGTCTGCCGGCCCCCGGCGCGCGAGGGGCGCGGGGACTCGGAGTTGGCCGCCGCGCGCC
>NW_004443940.1:19028023-19109815 GCF_000243295.1 Trichechus manatus latirostris | reverse complement strand
ATCCCTCCCGCCGCGGCACACCGCCGCCGCCGCCGCCGCCGCGCTCACCGGACAATTGTTGGTGGCCGGAATGCCAGCACGGACCCCGAGACCCAGAAAGAGCGGGTGAAGTATGTGTGCGGTGAGCGCGAGAAGACAGCCCGGCGTTTCGCCGCTGCCGCCGCCTCTTCCTTGCCAGCCGGCCAAGACCGGCGAGGGGAAGTTGACCGCGGAGCCGAGCGCTGAGGAGACGCGAGCGGAGGGAGAGGCGCGGGGCCCGCTTTGTGGCGCGCTCCCGGAGGGCTCGAGACAAATCCAGTCGCGCTGCAGGGCTGGTGCTGCTGGTGGAGGAGGCGGCGGCGGCGGCGGCGGCGGCGGCGCCCCCCGACGGTCACCTCCGCCTCACACCGCCTCTGGGTCACTGACACACACTCGGAGGGAGGGGAGGGGACAAATGAGGGGCGGGGCCAGAGGGAGGGGGACGGGGCAGGGCCACAGCGGTAGGCGGTGCCGCAGCGCCCGAGAGGGCTCTTGGGAGTTGTAGTTCTCCGGCTGAAGAAAAAAGGAATACATCCGTTGTTGTTCGGGACCCTTCCTGAGCTCGCTTTGCACTGCGCACGCTCATGGGGAAGAGCCTTGGCCCCACCCCCAACCCCACCCCGTTACCATGGTGACCGACACACTAAGAGAGTGTGTTCAATGCTGCTGTTGCCTGAACAAGGCTGTGTCTTGTATTATTGTGCTGTTTGGGATCCCGCTCTTGGCTACTCCTTCCTACTTCGCTCCACCCTCAACTCCTATCCTCACCAGTCACAAGTACCTAATGAAATCTAACTTCCTTATGATATGTCGCTCTTCCCTGCTGCTTAATTTTCTTCCACAAATCCTGAAGCACAAATGCCCTTTTCCATGGCTTCCCTCAAGCAAATTCCTTCTATCTTAAATTCAAGTTTCTTTACCTCAGACGTGTAGCAATGTAGTTGTATCCAGTAATTTAACAATTAGGTTATAAAACTGTTAGACACATCACCACTTCAGAATCCCATATTAATTTCTTCACACAATTAGTCACGTCTAACTTTAAGGTCAGCAAAAGTAAAGTTAAGGCTAAGATCACTGTATTTTACTTGAGTAGTGTAAAATATTCCAGATTTGTTCATTTTAAGGCCTACAATTTTTAAGAAATACAATTTTCATAAAGTACCTATAAGTTCAAAAGATTAATAGAAAGTTGAAAATTGACTAATGTATTGGCAAACTTTTATTGGGAATAGAAGTCTGAACCAAGTTATGAGTATGTTGCGGGCTGGTCAGCTAAGTATGCCCATACTGGGCACCAAGTTATGAATAAGCAATGGAGGAGGGTGGTGAAAGGCTGGACACATTACTCGATTTTCAGAGGGCTAAAGGTAACGACCTGTACCAAGCTCTTTTGTTTTCCTTCTCTGCCTTCCTAGAACCCCCTACCCTGGAAGAAAAAGGTCAATGCTTAGAAATCAGAAACACATTTAGAGCAGGGAAAGGTAAGTTTTTCAAATAAAGAGTCTCAAGGTCAGAAATCGTATGTCTGCAGATCCAAGTAAATATTTACTCATTCAAAAAACACTTACTGAGCATCTGCTATGTCCCAGGCACTTCATTAGGCCCCAGAAATACAGACACAAGAACATTAAAGAAACATTCCTTGTTTATAAGGTGTTTACAACACAGAGGAGGAGACAGATAAATAAACAAATTCCGTATGATAAGTACTAGAATAGAAAAGTGCATCAGGTGTGTAGAATACACAGCTACACCAGACTGAGACAAGGTCAGGTAATGCATCAAAGAACATTTGAACTTGAGAATAACTAGGAGTCAGTGTGTTTGTGTATCCTGTTAGTGGTGGTGGTGGTGGGGTGGGGTGGGAAAGTGGAGATGGAAGTGGGTAAGAGCATTCCAGACTGAGGGAGCAGCAAGTGCAAAGGCCCAGAGGCATAAGACCAAAGAGTATTTTGGTTCAGCAAATCATTCAGCATTGCTGGTGGTAGAATGGGAGTTGGAGAGACTGGCAAGAACAGACACTGAAAAGGTTAGAGAAATAGCACAGATCGTGAAGAATCTGGGATAATATGTTAAGGGAAATAGATTTTTTTTTTTCTGGAAGCAATGGAGGGCCATGCCAGGCTTGTAAGCAGATGAAATTTGATAAGACATGCATTCAAGAAAGATCACTCTGTGGTATGTGGCATCGCTGGAGCCTGTTACAATATTACAGAAAAAAAAGATCAGAACCTGGCAATGGCAGGTGACAGAAAAAGGGCAATCAGACACTACTTAGAGGATAGAACTAATAGGACCTAGTGAGTCCTATTGTCTTGTCAGTTTGTAGTACTGTGGGATCTTGCATGTTGCTGTGATGCTGGAAGCTATGTCAATGGTATTTCAAATATCAGCAGAGTGACCCATAGTAGACATTTTCAGCAGAGCTTCCAGACTAAGACAGATTAGGAAGAAGGATCTGGAGGTCTACTGCTGAAAAAACTGGCCAGTAAAAACCTTATGAATAGCAGAACATGGTCTCATATAGTGCCTGAAGATGAGCCCATCAGGTTGGAAGGCACTCAAAATACGACGGGGGAAGACTCACCTCCTCAAAGTAGAGTTGACCTTAATAACATGGATGGAATAAAGTTTTCAGGACCTTCATTGGTGCTGTGGCATGACTCAAAATTTAGAAGAAACAGCTGCAAACATCCATTAATAATGGGAACATGAAATGTACGAAGTATGAATCTAGGAGAATTGGAAGTCACCATAAAATGAAATGGATCACTTGCAGATAGATATGCTAGGCATTAGTGAGCTGAAATGGACTGGTATTGGCTGTTTTGAATCGATCAATCATACGGTCTACTATGCCAGGAATGACAAATTGGAGAGAAATGGTGTCGCATTCATCGTCAAAAAGGACATTTCAAGATCTATCCTGAAGTACAACGCTGTCAGTGATAGAAGCACTTACTGATGAAGATCAAAGACTACAGCCTTCAGTATGGATTATACCTCAACATAAAGAAAACAAAAATCCTCACAATTGGACCAAAAAGCAACATCATGATAAATGGAGAAAATATTGATGTTGTCAAGGATTTCATTCTACTTGGATCCAAAATCAACATCCATAGAAGCAGCAGTCAAGAAATCAAAAGATGTATTTCATTGGGCAAATCTGCTGCAAAAGACCTTTTTAAAGTGTTAAAAAGCAAAGATGTCACTTTGAGGACTAAGGTATGCCTGACCCAAGCCATAGTATATTTTTTTTATTTGCCTCATATGCATGGGAAAGCTGGAGGACCAAAGAAGAATTGATGCCTTTGAATTATGGTGTTGTTGAAGAATATTGAATGTACCATGATGGACTCCCAGAAGAATGAACAAATCTATCTTGGAAGAAGTACAGCCAGAATGCTTCTTAGAAGCGAGGATGGAGAGACTTCATCTCACATACTTTGGACATGCTATCAGGAGGGACCAGTCCTTGAAGAAGGACATCATACTTGGTAAAGTAGTGGGTCAGCAAAAGAGAGGAAGACTCACAATGAGATGGACTGACACAGTGGCTGCAACAATGGGCTCAAACATAGCAATGATTATGAGGATGGCACAGGACCGGTCAATGTTTTGTTCTGTTGTACACAGGGTCACTCTGAGTTAGAACTGACTCAATGGCACCTAACAACAACACCAGTGAGTAATTCAGGAACCCTGGTGGCATAGTGGTTAAAGCACTGGGCTGCTACCCGAAAGGTTGATGGTTCAAACCCACCAGCCACTCTGCAGGAGAAAGATGTGGCAATCTGCTTTGGTAAAGATTTACAGCTGGAAATCCTATGGGGCAGTTCTACTCTGTCCTATAGAGCCGCGATCAGTTGGAATCAACTCAACGGCAACGGGTTTGGTTTTGGTTAGTGAGTAATTGGAGTCCCTAGGTGATGCAAACCAGTTAACACACTCAGTTGCTAACCAAAAAGTTAGATGTTCAAATCCACCCAGAAATACCTCAGAAGAAAGGCCTGGTGACCTACCTCTGAAAAATCAGCCATTAAAAACCCTAAGGAGCACACTTCTACTCTGACACACATGGGGTCACCATGAGTCAGAATCAACTCAGTGGCGACTGAACTGGACTAGAGCAAGTTATTTTCTGTGTTTGAGAATGGAGCATGAAGGAAAGTTATTAATTATGATGCTTTTGTTTGCAAGCAACAGAAAACCCAACTCTAAACTGACTTCACCAGTAAAAAATATTTATTGCCTCATCTGACTAGAAAGTCCAGTGACAAGACAGGCTACAAGGTAGGTTGATTCAATAGCTCAGTGATGTCATTAAGGACAAGTTTCTTTTGTGTCTCATTGTACACCCACTCCTCATTTACTGACATGGTTAGGTTCCAAAGAGCAGATCATTATATGAAAATTGGCGTTATGCAAAAATGAAGGATGACCACATCAGATCACAAAATGGAGGATGACTACATCATTACGAAACTGCCAAATTACATCATTACATAACTGCCAAACCACTGAGAAATGTGGCCCCACCAAGCTGACACATAACCTTGACCATCATAGCCAGTGTTACTCTTGCCTCCCACCTCGGCATTTGCTACTGCCAGACATATGTCATTAATGCACAAAATAGTCGAATAGTAGATTTTTTACTATTGTCATAAATGCAAAATGTCAGATAACGAGATAGTTGATAAGTGAGGAGTAAGTGTATTTCTTTTCTTAGTGACAGCTTTATGTTCACATGATGGCTGCCAACAGTTCCTGTGGCTATGTGTCCTCGTCTAGGTCCGAGAAGAAACCGGAAGACAAAGTCACTTCTAGAATCTCTTTTGTAAAGAAAACTCCTTTCCATAAGTCTCAAGAATTGAGCCACATGTCTATATGTAAACTAAAAAACGTGGCAAGGGTGGTATTAGGCTAATTATCTTAGGACTAAGACATTGCCTTGTCCCTGGAGCCAAAGAAGTCAGATTCCTACAAAGCACATGGGCTGTGATGAGGAGGTGATATCCAATAAAACTGAGGTGATTACCCAGACGAAAAAGAACAGATGCTGAGAAGGGGACGACAATATATGCTACAAGAAACAAGTGAAGAATGGCTTCTAGGTATCTGGCTTGTATGATTATGGAATAGTGATGCCATTCACTGAGTTATAGAATACAGGAGAAGGAACAGGTTTTCAGAGGGAATTTGATGAGTTCACCTTATATAGGTTGAGTTTGAGATGACTCTGGAGCATCTAGGTGGAGAAGTGGGGTAGGCAGTTATATATATATGTGTGTGTATGTGTGTGTGTGTGTGTATGAAAACTGAAAACCAAACCCGTCGCCATCGAGTCGGTTCCGACTCATAGCAACCCTAAAGGACAGAGTAGAACTGCCCCATAGGGTTTCCAAGGAGCAGCTGGTGGATTCAGACTGTTTACCTTTTGGTTAGCAGCCATAGTTCTGAACCACTGTGTCACCAGGGGTGTCTCTCTCTCTCTCTCTCTCTCTCTCTATATATATATATATCTTACTCTAGGCCTCTGGAGAGAGATCTGGACAGAGGATATTATCGAAAAAATAACACCATATACATGGCAGTTGAAATTATAGGAATGGATGAGGTCACTAGGGAGAGTATGCACAGCAGAAAAGGAGGAGTCAATAATAGCACCCTGAGAAATACCAGCACTTAAGGAGTAGGCAAGAAGATCGTGAAAATGCCTGGGAAATAGCATGAAGGAACAGAACTGATATTCAGCTATTTCACATCAGTATCACCACACTTGTTATAAAAAATAGTTAAAGACGTCCATATGAAGTCTTGTTGATAAATAGCTGCCTTATACCCCTCTGAATACCACCTTGCTTCCCTGGTTGTCCAAGCCCCTCCCTCATCACTTCCCCATGAGCTAGTAACTAAGGTGGTAACTCCTGGCTTCAGTGAGAATCTTTTCAGGTAGAGTCAGAAGATATACTCATTTGTGCTGGTATAGCTTGTTAGTTATTTAAATATATATGACTAAAAAATATGTATTGATTTCCATGACCAGACACAAGAGAGTAACAGGATCTGAAATTACCAACCCACCATAAACAATTGGAAAAATGGATGCAATTCAGGAGATAACCATTTTTAGACATTAGGCAACAGGCAGTGCAGGACTGTGATCCCTGATAAGGGAAGAAAAAATGAAGTGAGTCCTAATATCACCCAGGCATTCTGTCAGGAGCAATTTCCAGACTATAATACAGAGAGCGGGGATTTGAACCCCCACATCTTGCTGAGTTGAGGAGATAGAGATAAGAGTTCAGGGAAACCAAGGTGGTTAGAATATGCAGGTCAGATTTCCAGAGAGGAGTGAGCTATGCGGAGAAAGAGTTGTAGAAATCTGCACAGTTTGTGCATGTGAAGAATGAAACACCATAAGGCTGGACAAAAATAACTTTGAGGAAAGAACAATTACAAGGGAGCCCACATGGGTCCGGGAATAATTCGTGTTTCCTCCAGACGGAGTGAAGAGACTTCACTGAATATATGGGGCATATATATACAGTATATATAGATGAGACTGAGACTTACATATGAGACAAAATTAGCCCTAGGATAAAGGCTACTACTCTAGATCCACCATAAAGAAGCTTAAAAACAAGCCTTGAATGGATCAAGCTAATCCAAAAGTAATTTGTTTTCCTACCAGGAAAGGTATAAAACTTGTCAAAGGAATGAAACAAAATCAACCATTTAACATTTTGCATGTCTTTCACTTAACCAAAAATTACTAGATACACACACACACACACACACACACACACACACACACACACACACACACACAAACCCATTGCCGTTGAGTTGATTCTGACTCATAGTGATCCTATAGGACAGAGTAGAACTGCCCCATAGAGTTTCCAGGGAGTGGCTGGTGGATTTGAACTGCTGACCTTTTGGTTAGCAGCTGAGCAGCTCTTAACCACTACACCACCAGGGCTATTCAAGAAGCAGGAAGAAGCAATCCATAACCAGCAGAAAAGTCAGTTAACAGAAACAAAGCCAGAAATGACAGAGATGATGAATTAACAGTCAACAACATAAAAAATAGTTATTATAAATATGCTCCATATGTTAAAGAAGCATATGCACTCATAAACATAAGGAGAGAAGTTAAAGTTTTAAAAGATTAAGTTTCTAGAGATTAAAATTACAAAATCTGAAATGAAAATTTTAGTGGGCAGGATTAACAGCAAATTAGAAACTCAAAAGAAAAAATCCATGAAATTGAAGACGTAGGAATAGAATCTAGCCAAAATAAAGAACAAGAAAAAAAAAAAAAAAGAGCAGAGCTTCCATGTCCTGTGGGATAATATCGAGAAGTTTAATACACATGTAATTGGAGTTCCAGAAGAGAGAAGGATGACAGAGGGTGATAGAAAAGTTACTTGAAGTAACATGCCTGAAAATGTTTTTATATTTGATGGAAATTTTAAACCCACAGATTCAAGAAGCTCTATGAATCGAAGCAGGGTAAATACACACACTCACACAAACCACTGCAAAAGACATCATCATCAAATTGTTGAAAAGCAATGATAAGAAAAACAATATTAAAAGCAGCCAGAGGAAAAAATGGATCAAAAAAGCACATTATGTATAGAGGAACAAAGACAAAAGTTCAGTAGACTTTTCATCAGAAACTATGCAAGTCAGAAGACAATAAAAAGATATTTTTCAACTACTGAAAGAAAAAAAAAAATCTGTCACATAAAATTGTATATCCAGAGGAAAAAAATTTCAAAAATGAAGGCTAAAGAAAACAAAAGCTGAGAGAAAGTTGCCAGCAGAACTGCACTACAAGAAATATTAAAGGAATTTCTTCGCCATAAGAAAAACACCACCATATGGAAATTAGGATTTACACTAAAGGATGAACAGGGCAAGAAATGCTTAATCTATGAGTAGATATTAAAAAAAAAATTTTTCTTCTCATTTTTAAATTAAAAAAAAAGACAATTGGTTGTTTTAAGGAAAAACAATAACATTGTTTTATGGGGTTCATAAATACATAGAAGGGAAATGTACAATAGTAGCTCAGAGGATGGAAATATATTGTTAGGAAGATCTTATATGTGAAGTGTTATAATATTATTTGAAGGTAAATTGTGATAAGTTAAAAATGCATATTTTACATCTTAGGACATCCATTAAAAATAAAAAGAAATAGCTAATAAATCAATAGTAGAGATAATGGGGATGAACACTTGAATGGACAAACAGCAACATAGAAGAAATCTGTGGTCCTGGACTTTTTACACCCTGACCTCTTTTAAATGAGAAATAACCCTCTATTTTAAAAGGCATTGTTATTTTGTATTCTGTTATGTACAGCTGAACCTAATTCAAGTCTTTCCCAGAATTTTGCTACATTGCCAGCAACTTCAGCATAATTCTGGGTTTCATATATTTGTCACCAAAATTCCAGGGATAGTTCATCTTTTTGATGAACAGCATTTAACATTATTAGTTTAATCAGTTTTTCATAAAGGAGAAAATACATGTAAAGTGCATAGCACAGTCCTTGGCATACAGTTAATATGTATTATATTGAAACTGAGCCACAGTTAATAGGGTAGATGGACCACAATTTAGACATATTTTGAGGTTTTTCTCTCCATAGTCAGATGAAGAAAATCAAGTTGGCATTCATTTATGTATCAAATCTGCGAACTCCTTTTTGAAATTGTGACTTTGCTTCCACCATACAGTTTTGTATGTTGCTGTTAGGTGCTTTCAAGTCGGTTCCGACCCATAGCAACCCTATGTACAAAACGAAACACTACCCGGTCCTGTGCCATCCTCACAATCGTTGCTATCTATGCTTGAGCCCATCGTTGCAGCCACTGCGTCAATCCATCTCTTTGAGGGTCTTCCTCTTTTTCATTGACCCTCTACTTTACCAAGCATGATAAAGGTCCCTCCTGATAACATGTCCAAAATATGTGAGACGAAGTCTCACCAGTCTTGCTTCTAAGGAGCATTCTGGCTGTACTTCTTCCAAGACAGATTTGTTTGTTCTTCTGGAAGTCCATGGTGTATATTCAATATTCTTTGCCAACACCGTAATTCGGAGGCATCAGTTCTTCTTTGGTCTTCTTTATTTACTGTCCAACCTTCACATGTATATGAGGCAAATGAAAGAAAATACCCTGGTTTGGGTCAGGTGCGCATTAGTCCTCAAAGTGATATCAAATGACGTATTTACATTGGGCAAATCTGCCACAAAAGACCTCTTTAAAGTGGTAAAAAGCGAAGATATCACTTTGAGGACAGTTCTGTATAGTTCTTCAAAATCTTCAGTGCTTTGAATTCAGGGCAGTTTGGTAATGGAAAATCAGTGTGTCGCCAATTACCATCTGCTCAGTCTACATATCCAGACTAATACGTTCATTTCCTTGACCGAAGCAGCTATCCTTAGGTTGCTTGTCTGCAGTTTCAAATTTGGTATATTCAGCTATCTAATCATTTCAGTAAGACAGTGAATCCTGGGGGACTGATAAGATAGGTTTTTTGGCTCTCTTAAACTACTAACCAAAAGATTGGCAGTTCCAATCCACCCACAGGGGCCTCGGAAGATCTGCTTTCGAAAGATCATAGCCATTAAAAACGCCTATGGAGCAAAGTTCTACTCTGAAACACATGAGGTTACCATGAATTGGAATTGAGTTTCTGGTTTAAATTCTGAAACGTTTTTGATCTGGGGAAGTCACTCAGTAAATTTCAATATATCCCCTCCACCACCTGACTATATCAAAATCAACTAAAACTCTATTGCTATTCTCCCCTGAAACATGCATGAAAATGGTATTTTTAGGATGCGGACATAAGGAAAAATCACAAGATTGATACTTTTCTCCAAAATTTTATGAAATAATAATTTGCTAGTAAATGATGCAGAGGAAATTGGACACACCAATCTTACGACTTGAAGAAGCTGTTGCAAAGTTATTTTTCTCCTTTCTTTGCAAATGTTTCATCTGTAGCAAATGAATACAGCTTTTCATGTTTAACCCAAATTTCTCATATTTTATACTGGCAAATGATTATATTTTGATTAGTTCATATGTGCTGAAAGTTGTTTTTTGCTAAAAATTCCAGGCAGACCTCCCTTTGGGATCAAGAAGGCCAAATCTGGTCCCTAAATTGCATACTGGACCCTTTTGCTGAGAGTCTCAGGTTTAAGAGTAATAAAATATATGTGTGTGTATGCATTCATTCTAATATTCAGATAATAAGTAGGTTATCTCTCAGAACTTTTACTTTCCAACATTCTTCCACAAAATAAAATTATTCTGTCCTAATGTCCTCAAAGGCTCCAAATAGCTCATAGTCAACAGAGAACATGTTTCTATTTTAAACCTGTGAATGGCACACAGTTTGAAGGCCTGGGCTTTCACTCAAAAGATTCGTAGGCCCCAAATGCCGACTCTGACATTTTAGGTGTATTTGGAAAATGTCAAAAACAAGCTAGTTAAGATATTAATGTTCTGAAGGAGTATTCTTGTATTCAAATAATGCAGTCTATATATTTCAGCATTAGTGCGACAAATATGTACTCAAGCAGTTATTCTGAAACTTTAAAAAATATTGCTTAATGAGAGAAGTGGAAACCTTATGAGGAGAAGACTTAGATAGCGGTTGCGTTTCCATCTCTAAAGTGGATTTATTTGCTCATTATTATTTATTATTTATTTGCTCATTACTTATATTTTTGTATCTCAGATTTCATTCTTTCATCAAATACTTATTGAGCATATACTGTGTGTCAGGCTATGGATACAAACATTAGTATGTCATTGCCCCGACTCTCAAAAAGCTGATAATCCAATGAATAGATAAATAGACAAGTGCAATAAAGCTTAATAGGCATTTTTCTTGAAGTATATCCAGGGGCTAGTGGGAATGTTGAGAAGGAAATAATCAATTCTACCTTGGAATTCTTCTTTTCATAAACTTTTACCAATACTTTTAAGAACATATCTGATTTTCTAAAAGGCTACTTCATTAATGTTTAAGTCAAAAAGGAACACACTGACTGCCATGTGTTACTATGTCTTCGGGGGTAGTACAGAAGCTCTTATGACACTGCTAGGAGATACTGGGGAGTAAAGATAGAATGGGAAGAGTTAAAGGTACCAACTGTATTTGAATTTGGTAAGTTATAGGACTTCCCTATTTCAGCCCCTGGCTATGTCAGAGCCCCTTATAACTCAAATCTTTTCTTGTTTGTTTCCTTTAGCTCTCTGAGTTATTTTAGTTACTAAAAAGCAAGTTACTCCTTGAACTCCTCGGCTTTTTGTCTTTTTATAGACCTGAGTACAGGAATCCTGGACTTTGCCAACAGAATCTTCCTGTTTGAGTTCTGCGTTTCTGAGGACTGACTCTTCAGACTTAGCTCTCTTGAACTGGTCCAGTCCAGTCTAGTTGCAGTAGAATTGACTCAACTCTGTCTCATGGAGACCCTATTTATATCAGAGTAAAATTGTGCTCCATTAGGTTTTCAATGCTAACTTTTTGGCAGTAGATCGCCAGGCTTTTCTTCCAAGGCACCTCTGGGTAGACTCCAACCTTTTGGAGCAGCCAAGCATGTTAACTGTTTGCACCACCCAGGGACTCCCCAGGACTGGTACTGCTTTAATATTTTCTCAAATAATTTCCCCATGCAGTTTCTCATCCTGCCTTAATCATCCCATGTCTCCTCCTGCTTGTCCTCCCTCCACAGATACCTCTGAGATCAGTTTCTTCACAACTCCACCCCACTGTGTCACTCTACAAAGCTCCTATCCTCCCAACCCGAGTCACCACACGGCCCCTTCTAGTGTTACTAATATAGCCTAGGCTACTGCCCCCACCCTTGTACCTTCCCAGATAAAGTCAGCATCTCACATTAGCATAGATACAGTTCAATTCATTTGTGAGCCCTGGTGGTGCAGTGGTTAAGAGCTACCACGAAATACAGCTGCTAACCAAAAAGGTCAGCAGTTCAAATCCACCAGGTGCTCCTTGCAAACTGTATGGGGCAGTTCTACTCTGTTCTATGTGGTTGCTATGAGTCAGAATCAACTCGATGGCACAGGTTTGTTTGTTTGTTTTTTTTTCTGTCATCCTGGAGTTTTTCAATTTATAAGAGTTTTTTTTTAAAAAAAATGCCTTATTTTAAAAACTTTTTCTTACAGAAATTTTCAAAATACATAAATGGAGATACGTAGAATAGTTATAATGTACCTGATGTACCCATCACTCAACTTCAACAGTTTTCAACTCATGGTCAATCTTGTTTTATCTCTAACTCCACCCCACCCCTTGGATCATTTTAAAGGAAAGCCCAGAAACCATATGTAGTCATGCGCCCGCAATGTCTGCTGGGGCAACGTCTGACCGCATATATGTCCATGGTCCCATAAGATTATAATAGAGTTCAAAAATCCCGATCAGAGAACAGAATGTAAGGGACATAACTGGATGTAGCGAACATAACAGCTTCCCGCACACAACACGTGTATCTCATGTCTCTTGTATACAAAGTGATTTCGCTGCCAAGTGTATAATGGTACAGTACATCTATAACCTATAGTACATGTCTTGATAGTCATAATAAATGCCTGTGTTACTGGCTATGTATGTACTGTACTTTCCATCATTATTTTAATGTGAACTTTCCAGACTTACAAATAAAGTTTACCATGTAACAGTGTATGCTTCAACTTGTAGGTAGCAGTATCCAATCTCTTGTCTCTTGAGTGTTGTAGCATTATGTCTCTGTTTAATTTTCTTTTGAAAACGTCACTGTGAAGTACATCATGGCTCCCAAAAGCAGCAAAACCAGTGCTAGTAACAGCAGCAACAAGAGGCAAAGGGGAAGTATCGATTTGGAAGTGAAACAAAAGGTTATTAAAGGTTATTAAGCAACACAAAGGTGGAAAATCAGTGCGTGCTATTGATCGCAATTTGGGCATATTCCCACAATGTCCAAATCACATAATGTCCAAATCACGTAACATCGTATTTCATAGAACGTATCGTGGAAGTTAAGTGACATATGCCTGTAATTTCATCTGTGTGTCTATAAATGTCTCTTAAAAAGGGGGATTTTAAAAATAATAATAATAATAATTGTTGTTGTTAGGTGCCATTGAGTTGGTTCTGACTTATAGCAACCTTATGTACAACAGAACAAAACACTGCCTGGTCCTGTGCCATGCTCACAATCATTGTTACGCTTGAGTCCATTGTTGCAGCCACTGTGTCAATCCATCCTGTTGAGGATCTTCCTCTTTTCCACTGACCCTCTACTTTACCAAGCGTGGTGTCCTTCTCCAGGGACTGATCCCTGATAACATGCCCAAAGTATATGAGACATGTCTCGCCATTCTTGCTTCTAAGGAGCATTCTGGCTGTACTTCTTCCAAGACAGATTTGTTCATTGTTTTGGCAGCGCATGGTATATTCAATATTCTTTGCCAATGCCATAATTCAAAGGCATCAATTCTTCTTCAGTCTTCCTTATTCATTGTCCAGCTTTTGAATGCATATGAGGCGATTGAAAACACTATGGCTTGGGTCAGGCACACCTTAGTCTTCAAGGTGACATCTTTGCTTTTTAACACTTTAAAGAGATCTTTTGCAGCAGATTTTCCTAATGCAATGCGTCATTTGCTTTCTTGACTGCTGCTTCCATGAGTGTTGATTGTGGATCCAAGTAAAATGAAATCCTTGACAACTTCAATCTTTTCTCCATTTATCATGATGTTGCTTATTGGTCCAGTTGTGAGGATTTTTGTTTTCTTTATGTTGAGATGTAATCCATACTGCATTGATAATCACTGGTGATTGGAATGTGAAAGTTGGCAACAAAGAAGAAGGATCTGTAGCTGGAAAATATGGCCTCAGTGATAGAAATGATTCCAGAGATTGCATGATAGAATTTTGCAAGACCAACGACTTACTCATTGCAAATGTCTTTTTTCAACAACATAAACGGCAGTTATACACGTGGACCTCACTGGTTGGAATACATAGGAATCAGATCGACTACATCTGTGGAAAGAGACCATGGAAGAGCTCAATATCATTAGTCAGAACAAGGTCAGGGCTGACTGTGGAACAGACCTCAATTGCTCATGTACAAGTTCAAGTTGAAGCTGAAGAAAATTAAAACAAGTCCATGAGAGCCAATCCTGAGCTTTATATGGAATGACAAGAGGCTCCAATTAGTTAAGGCAACGTAGAAGGAGAAGAACAAAATAGGGGGACTCACACTTCTAATTTTAAAAAATACTATACAGCTACCTACCATGGGTCTGTCAGTTTTTTGTACTGTGGTGGCTTGGGTGTTGCTGTGATACTGGAAGCTTTGCCACCAGTATTTTAAATACCAGCAGGGTCACCCATGGTGGACAGGTTTCAGCAGAGCTTCCCGACTAAGACAGACTAGGAAGAAGGACATGGCAGTCTACTTCGGAAAAAATTGGCCAGTGAAAACATTATGAATAGCAGCAGAATACTGTCTGATAAAATAGTGCCAGAAGATGAGCACTTCAGGTTGGAAGACACTCAAAATACGACTGGGGAAGAACTCCTTCCTCAAAGTAGAGTCGACCTTAATGACATGGATGGAGTCAAGCTTTTAGGACCTTCATTTGATGCGGTGAAGGTCAAAATGAGAAGAAACAGCTACAAACATCCTTTGATAATAGGAATGTGGGCTGTATGAAGTATGAATCTTGGAAACTTGAAAATCATCAAAAATGAAGTGGAACACTTGAAAACAGATATGCTAGGCATTAGTGAGCTGAAATGGACTGGTATTGGCCATTTTGAATTGGAAAATCATATGTTCTACTATACCAGGAATGACAAAATGAAGAAGAATGGCATCACTTTCATTGTCAAAAAGAACATTTCAAGATCTATCCTGAAGTACAACGCCGTCAATGATAGGATAATATCCATATGCCTAAAAGGAAGACCAGTTCATACGACTATTATTCGAATTTACGCACCAACCGCTAAGGCCAAAGATGAAGAAATTGAAGATTTTCACCAACTTCCGCAGTCTGAAATTGATCAAACATGCAATCAATATGCATTGATAATTACTGGTGATTGGAATGCAAAAGTTGGAAACAAAGAAGAAGGATTGGTAGTTGGAAAATATGGCCTTGGTGATAGAAATGACCCCGGATATCACATGATGGAATTCTGCAAGACCAATGACTTCTTCATTGCTATTACCTTTTTTCAACAATATAAACAGCGACTATACACGTGGACCTCACCAGATGGAGTATATAGGAATCAAATCGTCTACTTCTGTGGAAAGAGACAATGGAAAAGTTCAATATCATCCATCAGAACAAGGCCAGGGGCCGACTGTGGGCCAGACCATCAATTGCTCATATGTACGTTCAAGTTGAAGTTGAAGAAAATTAGAACAAGTCCATGAGAGCCAAAGTATGATCTTGAATGTATTCCACCTGAATTTAGAGACCATCTCAAGAGTAGATTTGATGGACTGAACACTAATGACCTAAGACCAGGCAAGTTGTGGAATAACATCAAGGACATCATGAAGAAAGCAAGAGGTCATTAAAAAGACAGGAAAGAAAGAAAAGAACAAAACGGATGTCAGAAGAGACTCTGAAAGTTGCTTTTGAACATAGAGTAGCTAAAGTGATAGGAAGAAATGATGAAGTAAAAGAGCTAAACAGAAGATTTCAAAGGGTAGCTCTAGAAGACAAAGTAAAGTGGTACAATGAAATGTACAAAGATCTGGAATTAGAAAACCAAAAGGAAAGAATAGCTCAACATTTCTCAAGCTGAAAGAGCTGAAGAAACAGCTCAAGCCTCAAGTTGTAATATTGAAAGATTCTTTAGACAACATACTGAACAACACAGGAAGCATCAAAAGAAGATAGAAGGAATACAGAGTCACTGTACCAAAAAGAATTGATAGATGTTCACCCGTTTCAGGAGGCAGCATATGATCAAGAACCAATGGTACTGAGGGAAAAATTCCAAGTTGAACTGAAGGCATTGGCGAGAAACCATGCCTTCAGGAATTGACAGAGTACCAATCGAGATGATTCAAAAAAAGGATGCAACACTGGAGGCACTCACCCCTCTATGCCAAGAAATTCAGAAGACAGCAACTTGGCCAACTGACAGGAAGAGATCCATATTTGTGCCCATTCCAAAGAAAGGTCATCCAACAGAATGTAGAAATTATCAAACGATATCATTAATATCACATATAAGTAAAATTTTGCTGAAGATAATTCAAAAACCATTGCAGCAGTACATTGACTGGGATCTTCCAGAAAGTCAAGCCAGATTCAGAAGAGGACATGGAATGAAGGATATCATTGCTGATGTCAGATGGATCTTGGCTGAAAACAGAGAATACAAGAAAGATGTTTACCTGTGCTTAATTGACTATGCACAGGCACTTGACTGTGTGGATTATAACAAATTATGGATAACATTGCAAAGAATGGAAATTCCGGAACCTCAACCAGGATTCTTGTAAAACTTTCTTATAATTCCCACTCGTAAGGCACTCTCACAGGGAGAACTCATGATTACATGTCTTAAGCCATGGGTCTCTAGCCTGCGTCTCCCTTTGTTTAGTGGACATCCTGTTTGTACTCACTGGTTTCTCTCTGGACATAAGAACTTCAAAGTCTGTCTAGTAAGTTTTAAAAAGCCCTTGAAATGGAGGGAAAACAGTGCTGAAAAAAAGCTCACTAGAATTACATACCTTCCTTGAAAGAAAGCAACTTGGCTAATAAGATCATCATTATTATGACACACACCTACATTTTAGTTTCTGACTGACCAGATTTAACCATATTTAGGAAAATATAAGAAGTAATTCTTGTTTCCAAGAAGAATAGAATCCAAGAAAGCCCTGTCACTCAGAAATAGTTTTGCTGACTAATAAGCATAAAAAGAAACTCAGCAAAAATCTTGTTTTGTACATAGAAAAGAAGGCCTTTCATGACTGGAAGTTCAATTGTTTATTCAGTTTCTAGATTTCATTGTTAATTAGAACCGTGTACTACTTATGATATTGTTTTATTATTCTAAACAAGTTGTTGCTATTCACTCCTCAACCATAGCTATCTACCCACATCTTTTACTCTCCAGATACAAATTCCAACAGATCATTCATCTGGAGGATTAGACTTGGTTAGAGGTTGCAGACAACTAGCTGACAGAGTAGGTCAAATTACTCTGCAGACAGATTCCCATGTGAAGCTTCAAGAGGTAGGAGAGGGCTGGTTAGTGATAATGTGTAACGTTAAATTTAGAGTCAGATCTAAGATTTGGGAATGGTCTTTAGCTGGCAGTCATTGTTGCCTCTCACCTTCCCCCTTGGAAAAATGTCTGCCAAATGCCTTCTGGGATGTTCTGATCCAGCCAAGAAGCCCCCCTCCCCGCAGCCTCTGAAGTGCTCTGTGGGAGAGCTTTTGAATTTCCAGTCTCTAGTATGCCACATCTAAATCCTGGCCAACCAATCTTAACAAGTGTGTGGTTCAAGTGGTCCTTTAGATTGCTTGATATTAAATGGAGGGAGTAGTAATAATAGTAGTAGTATCATCAGAACCTCTATAACTTCCTGGAGGATAATGAGAATCATCGTCAGCACCTCCACTTCCTATGAGGTGGAGGTCAGACATACTCCACTTCTCAACCTTTTACCAATTCTGATGCCAGCCATCCCTCCCACGGCACACTCTACTTCTTTGTTGGGTTGAATAATGCATTGCAATGGCCACACAGAACTCACAGATCATACTTAAGTGGTTTATTAAGGAACAGGGTACAACTTGAGATCAGGATCAACAGGCTACAACTCAGGAATCAGGATCAGGAAGCATGTAGGCAGAGTCTCCCTTCTTCCATGCAGGGCGGCTCTTTCAACTCCTCTTGGCCCCCTGAGGACAGGCTCCTCTTGGCCCTGCCGTCTGTCACTGCCAGCTCTGCCACTGGGCCCCTTCCTGGCCTCTCGATGTCTTCAGTGTTACAGCCCTTGACCAGTGTTACAGCTATTTTAGGAGGTTCCTTGCCTCCTCTCTCTCTGCTTATTCTTCCTGCTTTCTTCCTTCTGCATCTTCCTGCTGCTTCTCGCTTCTTTCTGTCTTCCTCTCTCTCTTCTTTCTGCTTTCTTCCTTCTGCTTCTCTTATTGCTTCTTTCTGTTTCCAGAACGTCTGTGGGAACTGGCTGCTTATATCTACAAATTCCTTGTCAATTTCAAGGCATGGCCCTCCTGCCAAGGCCATGAACTGACCAATCCCCTCTTGATAGGCCACAGATACTTCATTTGCATAGTAGGCACCTGAGGCTACAACTCATCTCATTTGTGTAATCTATTGACCAATCCCTGTAAGGTGCATACCAGTCACAGGGCAGGCTACAGCCCAGGGCCAGGAGGAAAGTATCAAACCAAGTTGTGTACAGTTTACCCAGTTAATGTCATCAATGTGCACCAAAGTAACAAACCTTCAACCATAGCTATCTTCCCTCTTTTTTTTCCCTCCAGTTCCAAATTCCAACAGATTATTCAACTGGAGGATTAGACTGGGCTAGGGATTGCAGACAAATAGATGATACTTAAACACAAAGAAATGGAATACATAATGCAAATATTTGACAGTTCTATTTGATTATGAAATGAGTTAGGCGTCAAGGTTTAGAAATAAAACCACTTGAATTTTTACTGATGACATGGTGAATTGTGGCCTTGGCTATTGATGTGGTTGGCCACACATGACTAAAAGGCAAACATTTGTATGTGAGAACACAGGCAAATTGGCTGGCTTAGAAGAAAACTTTAAATCTATCTTTATAAACGAAACAGGGAAAATGGAGTCAAATCACATAGTTAAAAAAGAAGAAAGAAAAAAAAAAAAAAAAAAGCAGGCTATTTCACAGTTCCATGTATTAAAAATCTCGATTATCTTGAGATTATCCAGCAGTAAAAATAGGAGCCCTGGTAGCATAGTAGTTAAGCCTCTGCTGCTAACTGAAAGGTGGTTGGTTCAAACCCAACCAGTGGCTCTGGGGAGCAAGATGTGGCAGTCTGCTTCGGTAGAGATTACAGCCTTGGAAACCCTATGGGGCAGTTGTACTCTGTCCTATAAGGTTGCTATGAGTCAGAATCCCCTTGACAGCAATGGGTAATGGTAACCGGGAGGTAAAAGCAAACCCTCCAAAATGCTAAATAAAAAAAAGGTTTAAAAAGCTCACAAACTTTATTAATAGAAAATGTTCTTATATTTTACACTCATTTCAATGAAGTGTATTATTTCATTCCCCAGGCCACAGAAGATTAGAAGCAATAAATCGTTTTTGTTTTCCAGTCATTATAGAGCCTAACATTCATGGTGTGCTTACTACATAAACAAATAATTTAATACTATGGTGTAAGTATTACAATTCCCTGCAGTTTACAGGTGAGAAAACTCAAGTGGAGAGAAACAGATTAATCTGCCCAAGTTCACACAGTGGAAAGTGGTAGAGACAGGATTATTCAAACCTAGGTGTGTTACTGGAGACCACACTTTCAGGTACTAATGGCAAACACCAGGGGCTGTGTAGGAGGGACCAGGAGCTGTAAAACAGCGTGAAGTGGAAGGATTAAGAAGTAATGCTGACAGCAAAACATCAAGGAAGGGGGTTGAGGGCTGGGGAGCATCAGACACTTGACCATTATTATTTAATTTTCTCTTTACAACCATTCTGCAAGTTTGTATCATCACTTTTCAGATAAATAAACTGAGACTTTAACGAGTTAAATAAATTTGAATCTAGCTGGGATTTGAATCTAGGCCTTTCTGACACCAAAGTTCAATTTCTTTTTCCTATATTTCACTACTCTAACAAAAACCCTCAACCGCAAGAACTTAAAAAACTTTTCACTCTGGGCAACTCTATACAGAAGGTAACGCCCTGAACGCAGTACAATAACAGTCTTTGAGGTCTTTGTTGAACGCCTAAAATGGCTGAGTGTAAAAATGGTACAATAATGAATGTATAAAATTGAGACCCTAATCATCAGTAAACGGTTACATATGTTTATTATTCTCTGTTTAAGAAAACAAGAAAATGTATAGCATATTTTTTAAAGTCTAAAAATAGATATGGCTAAAATAAAACTAATTTGTGGATTTAAAGGGATAGGTTTCAAGTATCTGGAAAATTCTCCTATGTGGAATACCTCTTTTCTAATGGTATCAGATAAAGTTTTCTAAATTAGGAAATATTACAAATAGACATATTAAATAAAGGTTAACACTATTGCATCACAGAACCTAACAAAAATAGTCCCAACACTTTAACAACAACATGGATTATGTGTTAATATTGAATCATATGGTGTCTAAAAAGTGTTTCTACAATTTATAAGAAATTATAATTTATCAAGAATCCAAACTTTAGAAAGGTAAAATAATAGGATGTCCTCCCCCATACTATACTTTTGTGAGAAAGAAAGGACAGCAGATGTTCTTCAAAGACCTCTCAGCTTAAATTCAAGTATTCAGCACCAAGTAAGCGAAGAGCAATGTATACGGTGTGTCTTAAATGCAACGTTTAACTTAATTTTCTGCACTTTCCCATCTAGGGTGCTGTATTGATGATTGGTCTCATAAGGATGATTATGATCCATAATGTGCCCTCTGGGCAATAAAAACATGAAAAAGATAAACTATATATATTCTATGCAATTTGAGAGTAATGTATTTGATTTCTGTCTTTTAAAGAATTCGTCAACTATTGCTTATCAAGTAGCTTTCAGATAAATATTCATTAGAAAATTTCATTCTCCAGCCTATTCATGGGAGTATTTGAAAAAAATATTCTTGGAAAGTATTCTGAGAAATATAAGAAAATCATGTTTTGGTCTATTGCACATTATTTTTATTGTCTTACATGTTCTTTTCAAGTTCCATATCCTGATTAGGAGTTTGACATGTTTTTAACGAAAAGTGTTAATAATTTAAAAATAGCTAGTCAGAATTTTCTGATTGGTTAACGATCATAGAGAGACAACTTTCAAACAAATAAAAAATATCATTTGTTGCTGTGTAGTTTTAATATTTGACATATTGCAAGAAAACTTTGTGTAGGAGGTAATTCACACTCAAAAATGACGCTTTATATCAATGATAAAAATACAATTAGACATAAGGATTAAGCGCTTTTTCTTTATTTAAAAAATTTTTTTTTGTAATTGTTGTGCTTTAAGTGAAAGTTTACAATTCAAGTTAGTCTTTCATAAAAAATTTATACATAGTTTTGTGACCCTACTTGCTCTCCCTATACTGTGACAGCACACTCTTGCTTTCCACCCCGGATTTCCTATGTCCATTCAACCAGCTCCTGACCCTCTCTGCCTTCTCATTTTGCCTCCAGATGACAGCTGCTCATTTAATCTCATGTATCTACTTGAGCTAAGAAGCACACTCTTCACGAGTATCATTTTATGTTCCATAATCCAGTCTAATCTTTGTCTGAAGAGTTGACCTCGGGAATGGTTTTAGTTTTGGGCTAACAGAGAGCCTGGGAGCCACATCTTCCAGGGTCCCTCCAGTCTCAATCAAACCATTAAGTCTGGTCTTTTTTACTAGAATTTGAGTTCTGCACTCTACTTTTCTCCTGCTCTGTCAGGGACTCTCTGTTGTGTTCCCTGTCAGGGCAGTTATTGTGGTAGCCGGTAAGCTCTTTTTTCTGATTGTACAGAATTTAAAATATCAAAGAAATGAATGTAACTGAAAGTACAAGAGAAAGAAAAACATTATTTTCTTCCTAGGCATTTGTATGGTGAATGGAAGATGTTCAGTTACCACTACTTTTTCCAAATTTTCCAAGGCAGTTCCAATTTTAACATTCCCTTTGAAACTATGTCAAATAATTTACTTTGATTTTTGCTTAAAAATGTTTGGACACTGTAGTGGATAATGGTCTAATGTTTGAGGAAAATCTTACTAAATTTGATTCCAAATGACACTGATGTTATTAGAGTTTCCAAAAGAAGGTATCAACACTTATTAACACTTAGAATGTTTAGTTAATAAAGAGTAACTAATTTTGGATAGGTCTTCTGATTGGCTACAGAAATTTTATAAAATATGATCTGGGTTTATAACATCACAGATAGATCTATTTATGAAGCATCATTACGTCAGAAATACTCTAAAAGTTCTTGTTTCCAGTTTAAGGCTTCATATACCATATATATACTGATTAATCTATAAATTAGAAAGAGTCTGTAATCTATTATCAGGACAGCATTTCAACCATGTAAGAGAATACATTTCTCCTTTTTAAAACATTTACTATAATTACATTTTCTAAGAAATTAATTAAACACTGAATCAGTATGACAGGTCTTGTCAAAGCAACAATTGAATAATTGGCCTAGAATATTACCTTACACACCTAGATGAGGCTCAGATAGTAGAGCTCATTAAAAGAATATCATGTCCTGTTTTCTTCCCCTTTAAAGGAAAAGAAGCATTTTAGCAGGAACAGTGTAAAGACAGCACATGCCCATTTCTTGCTTATTAAAGAAAATGTTGAAAGGGGACCTTATCTCCACTTGCTTGATATCTTTGCAGAAAAGACCAATATTTTAATTTCCTTTCCTTTTTCTCCTTAACACTTTTAATTGGTTCATGGGTTCCAGATCTCAGGGAACATTGTCGTCTTTCCTTCTTAATGTGGCGTATCCTCAATATCCTAATGCCTGTGCTTTTGGAGCAATATGTTGTCATTAGGTGCTGTCGAGTCTGTTCCAGCTCATAGTGATCCCATGTACCACAGCATGAGACACTGCTTGGTTCTGCACCATCCTCACAATCGTTATGCTTGAGCCCATTGTTGCAGCCACTGTGTCAATCCATCTCATTGAGGGTCTTCCTCTCTTTTGCTGACCCTCCACTTTACCAAGCATGGTGTCCTTCTCCAGGGACTGGTCCCTCCTGATAACACGTCCAAGATACATAAGATGAAGTTTCACCATCCTCGCTTCTAAGGAGCATTCTGGCTGTACTTCTTTCAAGACAGATTTTTTCATTCTTTTTTGGCGGTCCATGATATATTCAGTATTCTTTGCCAACACCATAATTCAAAGACATCAATTCTTCTTCAGTCTTCCTTATTCATTGTCTAGCTTTCTCATGCACATGAGGCAATTGAAAATACTATGGCCTGCGTCAGGCACACCTCAAAGTGACATCTTGCTTTTTAATACTTGAAAGGGGTCTTCTGCAGCAGATTTGTCTGATGCAATGTGTTGTTTGATTTCTTGACTGTTGCTTCCATGGGCGTTGATTGTGGATGCAAGTAAAATGAAACCCTTGACAACTTCAATCTTTTCAGTTTATTATGGTGTTACTTATTGGCCAGTTGTAAGGATTTTTGTTTTCTTTATGTTGAGGTGTAATCCATACTGAAGGCTGTGGCCTTTGATCTTTATCAGTAAGTGCTTCAAGTCCTCTTTGCTTTCTGCAAGCAAGATTGTGTCATCTGCATATAGAAGGTTGTTAAGGAGTCTTCCACCAATCCTGATGCCATGTTCTTCTTCATATAGTCCAGTATCTTGAATTATTTGCTCAGCATACAGATTGAATAAATACAGTGAAAAGATATAATCCTGATGCACACCTTTCCTGATTTTAAACCACGCAGTAGCCCCTTGTTCTGGTTGAACGACTGCCTCTTGTTCTGTATACTGGTTCCTCATGAGCACAATTAGGTGTTCTGGAATTCCTATTCTTCACGATGTTACCCATAATTTGTTAAGATTCAAACAGTTGAATGCTTTTGCGTAGTCAGTGAAACACAGGTAATATCTTTCTGATATTCTCTGCTTTCAGCCACGAACCATCTGATATCAGCAGTGATATCCCCGGCTCCACATCCTCTTCTGAATCCGGCCTGAATTTCTGGCAGTTCTCTGTTGATGTACTGTTGCAATTGTTTCCGAATTATCTTCAGCAAAATTTCACTTGCATGTGATATTAACTAGGTACAATATAGGTGGCTACAAAGACAGTCTATTCCCTTGTGATGTACTTGTTACTCATCGAATAAAGATTTTACATTGATCTACTCTGGGATCAATGTATGTAGTTGCACAGAAATTTGTATAGTAAGGTGTCATTATTATCAACTGGTATTATGACCCTTGAAGGATATTTGTTAGTGATAAGATCATACATGTGTACCAGACAGGAGAGCCCTTATGACCATCTGTATCTTCATATAGATTGGGTCTAATGGTTGCCCCAGAAAGCCCCAAATTGAATTCACGTCAGGGTACTGGAAGTGAGAGAGCACTTCTCTGTTTGTATTTGGTTTCCTGGGCTTGTGTTTTTATATAACTAAGAAATCATGTGTGTTCAGATAATCATGGCCAACAGCCAAATCTTCCACAAGCACTTGGGAGTGTATGTGTATGTTCATGAATAGATATATCAAAGATTCCTATCTTTGTACTTCATAAATTTCTGTGTCTAGACCAAAACAAACACAGCACTATGTTTGAGCATTATTTCTGATGTGTGGTAGTCATGTGCAGAGACCATTTAGACAGAGTAAAAATATATGAATTAGATGTAGAGTTTGTGAAGAGAACCCTTTTTTTTTTTCCACACTCTGGAGAAAAGAGTTTGCCCTTTTACTTAACTATTTTTTTTCCCCTACCACTCAAGGGAACTCATGACCTGAATATATTCTTCTTGTAAGTATTTTAAATAGCATATTATAAAAATAACATGTGGTAACTTTAATTAAATAGAGAAGCATCTTAGTTATCTAGTGCTGCTATAACAGAAATACCACAAGTGGATGGCTTTAACAGACAGAAATTTAATTTCTCACAGTTTAGGAGGCTAGAAGTCCGAATTCAGGGTGCTGGCTCTAGGGAAAGGCTTTCTCTCTCTGTCAGTCCTGGGGAAAGGTCTTTGTCTCTTTATCTTGTTTCGCAGTTCCTCTGTGACTTGGCATCAATCTTCCCTCATCTCTGCTTCGTTTGCTTGCTTATTTAATCTCCTTTATATCTCAAAAGAGATTAATTTAAAACACATCCAACACTAATCCTGCCTCATTAACATAACAAAGACAGCCCCTTCCCAAATGGAGTTATAACCATATAGAGGTTAGGATTTACAACACATATTTTTGGAGGACACAATTCAATCCATAACAAGAAGTATTTCAGAATGCAATGTTTAGACAATATTTTCTCTTGAAATTTGACAGTGAGCTTCATAATTCATGAATGTTTTGGTGTTTCTTAAATAAAAATCTTGCAACATATAGTTGGAAAGTAAAAACTTATATTCTTATTGTGTCTGTCTATTCACTGTATATGATGCACTGCTTCGTGTGATTGATCAATTTAATCTGGAAGCGACTTGTGTGGGCCACTATTAGCTGCTTCAAACGGTGAACTAGATTAATCAATCACAATTAACTAGATGTTGATTTTTTAAACAGATAGCTTTGGTGGCTTACTAAATTTTCCCAATTTAATTTCATCATCTGGGTCAGAACAAGATGTTTTGCCATCCTTTATGGTCCAAATTTATGCTTATGTTGCGTCATTCCATCTCCCTATGTTGACCTCCTATTGCTAAAAGCCAGAATGAGATTCAAAAGCAGCTCTCAAGCCCCCTCTTTCACCATCACTCTTACTCAGCTCATAGTACTTCTTTCTCTTTGCTGTACTTTTGATACATCATTCCTGACTGCCTCTCTCATCCCAAAATGCCCCCCTTAACCCGACATCCCCCTTTAGTTATTGCCCTAACCCTTTCTTTCCCTTCTCTTTCAAGCCTCTTGAGAGAGGGATATGTTCAGTCCCTCCTTTTCTGACCTCTCATTCACATCTTTATTCTTAGTATTCTGACTCTGCCTTCTCCATGTCATTGAAACATTTCTTACCAAAGTCATCATGAGCCCCAAGTTATTCAGTACTCTGGAAAATTGTCTGTCTTTGTCTTTCAGAGGAGCCCTGGTGGCGCAGTGGTTAAGAGCTACGGCTGCTAACCAAAAGGTTGGCAGTTTTGAATCCACCAGCCACTCCTTGGAAACCCTATAGGGCAGTTCTACTCTGTCCTGTAGGATCGCTATGCGTCTCAGTCAACTTGATGGCAATGGGTTTTTATGGGTTGTCTCTTAGTGGCACTCAGCTGTGCTTGGTACTTCTTAATATTCACTCCTCTCGACTTCCAAGACATCTCTCCCTCCTGATTTTCCTCCTACATTTCTAGCACTCCTCTGTGGGCTCCTCTCCCCGTTAAATACTGTTTCTCTTCCATGTCTCCATATATTCTCGAGTACACATTCTTTGGAGGATCTTGTCCATTCCCATGGCTTCTACTACCACCCATATGTTGACTCCAGCTCTTTATCGCCAGGCAAGATTTCTCTCGAGAGGAGGGCAAACATCTGACTGTAGCTGGAGATCTTCACATGAATACGTCACAGACAATGCTCAAAACTGAACTTACCATATTTCCCTCCAGATTTATGTCAACGAATGGATGAGACCATCCTCTGAGTTACTCTTAACTCTTTACTTTTCCCTACACATAACATTCAATTGATTTATTAAGTTTTCTTAGATTTGCCCACTTAATATCCCTGGACTCTGTCCCTATCTTAGTTACATAGTGTTGCTATAAAAGAAATTCCACAAGTGGATGGCTTTAACCAACAGAAATTTATTCTCTCACAGTCTAGAAGGCTAGAAGTCTGAATTCAGAGTGCTGGCTCGAGGGGAAGGCTTTCTCTCTCGGTTGTTCTTCAGCTTCTGCTTCCTGGTTCCTTGGCACTCTCCATGTGTCTTGGCATTTGTCTTACCCCATTTCTGCTAGCTCCCTTGCTTGTTTAATCTCTTTTATATCTCAGAAGAAATTGACTGAAGACACACCCTATACTAATCCTGCTTCATTAATATAACAAAGACAACCCATTCTCAAATGGGATTATAACCACAGGCATAAACCAAAACCAAACCCATTGCCATGGAGTTGATTCCAACTCATAGTGACCATAGACGTAGAGGTTAGGAATTACAACACATATTTTTGGGGACGCAATTCAATCAATAACAGTCCTATTCTATCCATTCTTGCTGCTCCTTGTTAATTCAAGTGTTATTCATATCTCTGAGATCACTGTCACAGCTCCTCCCTAATTAAGTGGCATCTCTTTCTTCAGTTTTGTCTCCATCTAAATGTTCTCCACCTGTTGCCAGAATGATCTTTCTACAAAGCAAATCTGATGTCATTTTCTGAATAAAATTTTTGAGTGCTTCCCCATTGCCTTCAGGACTAAGTCCAAACTCCTTACTATAGCGTACCATGCTCTGCAGGATCTGGCCTCTACTCACCTCTTCAACCTGAGCACTTTCTGCTCTCCCTTATGTATCATCCATTCCTACAGGCATGATGAACCTCTGTGAATGCATGCTCCTCAGGTCTTTGTGTGTGCCATTCTCCTGAATAACTCCTATTTGTCCTTTAGGACTCAACTCCAGGGCTACCTTCTCCAGGAAACCTTCCCTGAATCCCTCCGGTGAGTGTAGTAGATGCTGTGATGTGCCTCTTAGATTTGTCCACCTTCTTCAGGGCTGAAACACTCATTCCCCCAACGGCTGATCCTATTGATAACTGATAGCTTTCAGCTAAATTCTCCTCTGAGGGTTGCCCTTGGTTGAAGACAGCCACTTGCTTAAAGTCAGACCTTCCTTCCTGGGCACAGCCCGTATGCAATGACTAGTTGATCCAGAGGTATGGGACAACTCTGCAGGCCATCCTAGCTCCATAATTCCTCCATGGAAAGGCTGAGGCCTTTGTTGTGACTGCATCACAGTTCAACTTCTCCCTTTGCTCAATTAGCATCCTTCACTTCCCTCACAGGTGTCAATTCTGAAAGCATGCCTCCTGCACATAAGTCTCCATCTTAGATTCTGTTTCCCAAGGAATCTGAATAACATCACTGGGTTACGACCCTCAACACTACTTGCTAGTTCCTCTCATACAGCTTATGCCACTGTATCATAATTGTCTGTTTACTTGTGGATCTATGCCTAAGTATAGTGAACAACTGAATAACAGGAATATTCAGTCTTTTTTTCCTCACTTCCATTTTCTCCTCATTCATTAAGTCTTTCTGAATGAATGAATAAATGAATGTGAAAACGAGTAAATGAATATGCAAATCTTCAAAAGCCTTGAGGGCTTTCCTAAAGTCAATTCAGTTCTTCTTGAATCTTAGTTCCTTCTGAAGCAGACCCAGAAAATCTGGATTGTTTCTCCCAGGGTGTATTTTAGGTTCACTGCTGCTTGTGCTTCATGAAATTGTGAGAAGCATGGATTTAGTGGCCTGAATTTGGAGATCTGTGTTGAATTCTTGCAGCATCAAGTAGTAGCTGTGTGACTTTGGGAAAATTGTATAACCTCTCCAAGTCTCAGTTTCATAAACTGGAAAACAGTAATATCTAGTCCATAGATACTGCTTGGTGGGAAATAAATGAGATAATGTCTGTGTGAAGTGATGGCACAAAGTAAATACTCAATTTTCAGCTCTCTTCTTTTTTTTTTTAAGGTAGAAGTACCTGTTGTGGATTGAACTATGTCCCCCCAAAATGTGTGTCAACTTGGTTAGGCCACGATTCTCAGTATTGTGTCATTGTCCACCATTTTGTCACCTGATGTGATTTTCCTATGTGTTGTAACTCCTATCTCTGTGATGTTAATGAGGCAGGATTAGAGGCAGTTATGTTAATGAGGCAGGACTCAATCTACAAGATTAGGTTGTATCTTGAGTCAATCTCTTTTTGAGATATAAAAAAGAGAAGCTAGCAGAGAGATGGGGGAGGTACCTCATACCATAATGAAACAAGAGGTGGGAGGGAGCGTGTCCTTTGGACCCAGGGTTCCTGCACTGAGAAACTCCTACACCAGGGAGGAAATTGATGACAAGGACCTTCCCCCAGAATGAACGGAGAGAGAAAGCCTTCCCCTGGAGCTGGAGCCCTGAATTTGGACTTCTAGCCTCCTAGACTGTGAGAGAATAAATTTCTGTTTCTTAAAGCCGTCCACTTGTGGTATTTCAGTTATAGCAGCACTAGATAACTAAGACAGTATCCTTATTCTAATAACCTGAAATAAATTACAGTGGTTTGGCCCTACTGAGATGATCTCATTTGATCCCATTATCTTTTCCTCCCCCCATATGGCAAAAATCCATCATTCTCTGCTACTGTTCTTATTTTATAAGGGGAAAAAAAGGGCAGTTGAAAGGATTTACTCAACAGTGCAAGTCTCTGCTTGCTGCAAGCTTTGTTACTTATTGTAAGGCATCAAATTTGCTTCTGGCAAAAGGTGTGGCTAGGTGTGTCTGACACTGGATCAAAGGTGTGTAAGTAACATGAATGTAACACTGCATGATGGGTTTCAGTGAAGCATAGGAGGGGCTAAAATGATTAACATAAGGCACCAAGGTTAAAGGGATGGAAGAAAGGTATCCCACATTTAGGTAACTGATTCACCCGTATTTCTAGTTTTCTTTTGTTTGGAAGAAATCCAACAAGTAAGAATAAAATGGAAATGAGGTAAAAAAATTAAAAAAGTACTTGGAAAATCACATTTCTCAGCTACCTTGCAGTCCAGTTGACCATGTGAAGAGTTCTGGCCAATTGGCTGAGAGTAGAATATGTCACATGTAGGGAGACGTATTTAAGAGCCAGTGATCGGTTCTGAGCTAGAAGCAGCCTGGAATATTGAAAGAAATATGCTCTAGGTAGTGTCTCAGATGTGCAGATTCTGCAAAAAGTAAAATAACTTTTCATTGTGTTATACTGCTGAGATTTTTCATGTTACACGTACCTCAGCAAAACTTAGCTGGCCCTGATTGACATATTGGGACTCAGAAGAACGCAGGATAAACTCAAAAAAACAGACATCTCAGTAAAAACAGGAATCATAGTCAGCTGTCTCAGAAAATAGAACTGGAAGTTTGTTCAGGATCCTTGTTGTCGATCTCTACTCTCCTGCTCCACCATTAAAGTAACTTAACTTCTCTCTTTGAATCTGCTCCTTTCTGTGTCTGTCTCCTTCCACTCCTAATTGTCACTTGTCTTTCTCGGAATTTCACATTCATCTTTCAAGAGATAGAACTCAGTTGGTCCAATTTGCATGCCCATCAGAAATGCTCTTGAACCAGACTATTTCATAGGCTACCGGGCAGCCTACAAATTGGTTTTCTTGAATCAGGTGCTCTTCTCTGGTCCAATTAGCTACCATCATGGGGTTAGGTCACAAGATAAAAAATATGGCCACCCATGCTCAGGGAAAAGCTTGGGGCCTCTTCCCCCGGTCAGGAGCTATGGATTGGAATCCTGTTAGGGACTGTAGATGATAGGCACAATGTTGGCTTACCCGGTAAACTGGGATACAGACCCTTTAGGTCAGTGAGAGAGACGCTATTACTGAGGGAGGCTTCCATTTCTGTGTCCCCTAGGCATAGAACCGGTTGCCCAAATGACTTGGTCTTGACTTGGAAATTGGACTATGACTTCTGGGTTGGGAATAAATTTTTGTTCATTTGACCTCTTCCTAGATGAGACAGGCAAACTGGCCCCAATGACCCTGTGTCAAATGCAGATTTCTGGCCCGTTAGATACTTGTTGATTATAAACTAGATATTCAACTTTGAGAATGTCTTTGGTTGACAATATACGCAAAAGGCAATTGCTTTTTTAGGGGAGCATAATAATCAATGATTTAAAAAAATTTTGACGTTAAAACATAAATTAGAGCCCATTTCGTTTCACCCAGGGCATTTGGTTAATTTACTTATAAATGAAATAAGAGCTTTCCTTTGCTCTTAACATTACCACCTGGAAGGCCACAGTCCCTTAGGAATATTCTTTTCGATGCACAGTAGTCTGTGTTGTTGTTGTTAGCTGCCATCGAGTAGATTCTGACTCATGGTGACCCCATGTATACAGGGTAGAACGGCTCCTTAGGGTTTTCAAGGCTCTAACCTTTCAGAAGCAGATTTCCAGTTCTGTCTTCCTAGGTGCCTCTGGGTGGGTTCAAATCGACAAACTTTTGTGTTAGAGGAATATTTATTTACCTCCTTAAAATTTTTATTTTCATATTAAACTCCCCTTCTTAAACCAGTCTCTTCTTGTTTCATCTTCCACTGAGGACTTGCTTATCTTTCCCAAAGTAATTCACACTCCTCACAAATGGCTTCCACTTCTTAACTGCCCTCCATCCCCAGCCAAACCCCCTCTAGCCTCTGAGGTGATCACAGTTAGGAGTTAAGAGCAAAACTCACCAAAACCAAACCCGTTGCCATTGAGTCGATTCTGACTCATAGCAACCCTATAGGACAGAGTAGAACTGCCCCATAGGGTTTCCAAGGAGCAGCTGGTGGATTTGAACTGCCAATCTTTTGGTTAGCAGCCGAGCTCTTGGTTAGCAGCATGCCAAATAACCATCACCCGTCTGTCAGTTTATGGTACTGTAGTGGCTTGTGTGTTGCTATTATGCTGGAAGCTATGCCCATGGTATTTTGAATACCAGCCGGGTCACCCATGGTGGACCAGTTTCAGTGGATCTTCCAGATTAATATAAACTAGGCAGAAAAGTCTGGTGATCTACATCTGAAAATTAGCCAATGAAAATCTATGGATCACAACAGAACATCGTCCAATACAGTGCTAGAAGACAAGCCCCCTAGGTTGAAGATACTGAAAATACACAGTGGCCACAACAATGGACTCAAGTATATCAGCGATTGTGAAGATGGCACTGGCACAGGACCAGGCAATATTTTGTTCTGTTGTACATGGGGTTGCCATGAGTCAGAGCTGACTCAATGGCAACTAGCAAGCAAGCAGCAACAACAAGACAATTAAACTACTATAAACTAAGAAATGACTTTCTAGTAGTATAAATGATGTCTTAGTCAGGGTTCTTGAGGGAGAGAGAAAGAGACAACCAGCTGAAAACTTTGGCAGTCCTGTGTCTGAAATTAGTAGGCTGGTGGTGGGTTGGAAATTCCAGCAGGATATCTATTTACAGTCTTGAAGACGAATCCTCAGCTTTTGCTCTTAAGGCCTTCAATTGATTGCATGAGGCTCACCCACATTATGCAGGAAAATATACTTTACTTAAGGTCAACTACTTTAAAGGCTAGTCACATACAAATATACAAATATCTTTACAGTACCATCTAGGCTAGTATTTGACTAAACAACTGGGCACCATAGCCTAGCCAAGTTGACACACAAATTTAACCATCACAAATGACGAAACAAAAACACTGTAGGAAAAAATAATTTTTTTTAAATCAGAGATGTCTTCCTACTGTTCTTTAAATTATTGTAGTTAGGTTCCTCTAGCTTCCTTTCAATACTACAGATAGAATAGGGTCCCTTTTGATCAAAGGGAATGATCCAGGATGGAGATGGTGGATTTAATTTTTTTTTTTTGAGAAACCACTACCATTTTCATGTAATTTAAGATGTTGTCATTTGTAAATCGCATCACTATTTCAGAGATGTTAAACTGTGAAAAAGGTATGCATAAATTTTGCTGAAATATGGTATATGGTAGACATTAGGTTGGTGCACTGTGGGAAGCAGCAGTGAGCAGTGGAGTGAGTACTGAACATTGAGACCAAGTTCTACTCCCAACTCTGTCATTTGGCTGTGTGACCTTGGGCAAAGCATGTAACTTCATAGAGCATAAATGTCCTCATCTGTAAAATGGGGATAATAATAGTAACAGGATTATTGTTGTTTCACATGAGATATTGTATGTGAATGCTCCTGAAACAAAGCAGATGCTCAGTAGACGCTAGCATCCCTTAGACTTGAGGAAAGAGGCTCCTCTCCAATCAAAGGGACTGTGACAGTTGTGGTTATGCATCAACTTGGCTAGGCCATGATTCACAGTGGTTTGGCAGATATTATGTAATCATCCTCCATTTTGTAATCTGATGTGAGCAGCCAATCAGTTGAAAGAAGAGTTTCCTTAGGCGTGTGGCCTGCATCTAATATATATGGATGTTCTGGCAAATCTCACTCTCTCTGGATCTTGCATTCTCCTCATCATCCTCTGACCTCTGGCTCTTGGGATGTGAGCCAGCAGCCTGTTGCCTGACCTGCAGATTTTGGGATTCTCCAGCTCCTGCAACCATGTGAGCCGGCAGCCTGCCACCTGATCTACAGATTTTGGATTTGTTCTCCTCTGCTACCATGTAAATCAGGAGAAACCTCCAGCCTGCCACTGGCCTGTGGATTTGGGACTTGCAACCCTCCACAACTGTGTGAGCCATTTCCTTGAAATAAATCTCTCTCTATTTATTTACATATATGCTTCACTGGATTTGCTCCTCTAGAGAACCCAGCCTAAGATAGAATTTGGTACTGGAAGAGTGAGGTGCTGTTCTAACAGATACCTAAAATGTGGAAGTGGTTTTGGAAATGAGTAATGGGTTGAGGCTGGAAGAGTCTGAAGGTGCCTAATAGTAAAAACCTGGAGCCCTGGTGGCACGGTGGGTAACTGCTAACCAAAAGATTGGCAGTTTGAATCCATCAGCCGCTCCTTGGAAACGCTATGGGGCAATTCTACTCTGTCCTATACGTTCGCTATGAGTCGGAATTGACTCAACAGCAATGGATTTTTTTTTTTAATAGTAAAAACCTACATTGCCTTGAAGAGAGTATTGATAGAATTATGAACATCAAAGGCAATTTTAGTGAGGGTTCAGAAGGAAGTGAGAAGAGCTATAGAGAAAGTTTCTGTTGTCTTAGAGAATACATATGGCGTCAGCAACAGAAGATTGCTAGCAATGTAGATGTTAAATGTGCTTTTAGTGAAGCTTTAAAAGGAAATGATAAACATGTGATTGGATAATGGAGGAAGGATGATGCTTTGTATGCAGTGGCAAAGAACTTGTCTAAATTATGTTCAAATGTTTGGCAGAAGGTCAAACTTCTAAGTGATGAACTTGCATATTTGGCTGAGGAGATTTCTAAGCAAGATTTTAAGGGGGCCACGTGGTGTCTCCTTGCTGCTTATAGTAAAATGCAAGAGGAAAGAGATGGACTTAAAAATGAACTGCAAAATGAAAACAACACTTAAAGATTTGGAAAATTCTGTTGTACAAACTGAGGACACGTGTCCTAGAATTCTCACGAAGGATGTGGCTACACAATCTTTTGTTGGAGAGATTAAGCCTATGACCAATGGAGCTAACCAACTACCACATTAAAAAAAGAAAAAAAAAAAAAAAAACCCATCAGCTTAGGCTGAAGGGGACAAAGAATGAACGAAAGGAAAGAACACTGTCTGCTTCTTGGAATTCTACAGGCAGGAAACAGGCCAAAGGAGCCACCTCTGTTCCTGGACCATCCCTGGAGCAACTTGGAGATCCGCAGAACTGTTGAAAGGAGCATGAGGAGCAGGGCTGCCTCGATTTCATAGGGTGGAACCATGGCCTGCTGGCCTTCAAAGGGTGGGGCCACAGCCTCCTAGGTTTCAAAGAGTCAGATCTTCACCAACTCAGTTCCAGAGTGTGGGGTCACAGTTCATGAGTACCAGGGAGATGGGGCCACTACACAAAATTGAGGGGGTGGGGATGCCATGCCCAAGGGGAGAAGAATGGAGCCTACCAGGGCTGAGTGGGTGGGGTCGCCACTCAGATGGACTAGGAGAATGGGACTGCCCAAAGTTGAGGGAGCAGAGTTGCCATCTCAGTGGGCCTGGAAAGTGGAGCTGAAGCCCAGGGCTGAGTAGCCTCCACCCAGAATCTAGAGAGCTTGACCAACACCCAGAGCCTGGAGGGCAAGGCCATTGCCCAAATGGTCTCAAAGAACAGATGGTTATTTTTAAGCCTTGACAGCTAATGTAAAATGTTCTACTGGGGTTTGGATTTGCTTGGTGTCTGTAATCCCTTCTTTCACTCCAATTACTCCCACTTCTAATGGAAATAGCTATCTTGTGCCTGTTCCACCATTGTACTTTGGAAACAGATAACTTGTATTCTAGATTTCACAGGTTCACAGGTGAAGATGAATTTTGCCCCAGGATAGAATATGCCTTAAGTCTCACCTATATTTGATTTAGATAGTTCAGAAGATGAGATTTTGGACTCGGCTTTGATTTAAGATTTTGGGGATGATGTAATGGGGTGAATGTGTTTTGCATGCAGAAAGGGCATGCATTTTAGGAGGCCAAAGGGTAGAATGTTATGGATTGAATTATGTCTCCCCAAAATATGTGTTGTAAATGCTAACCCCTATATCTGTGGTTATAACTTCATTTGGGAATGGGTTTTCTTTGTTATGTTAATAAGACAGGATTAGTGTAGGATGTGTTTTAAGTCAATCTTTTTTGAGATATAAAAGAGATTAAACAAGCAATGAAGAGAAGCATTGATGGGGGAAGAGAGATGCAAAGTCACATAAAGATTGCCCAGGAGCAGAAGCTCAGAAGAGACAAAGACTTTCCCCCAGAGCTGACAGAGACAAAGCCTTCCCTTAGAGCTGGAGCCTTGAATTCGGACTTCTAGCCTCCTCAACTGTGAGAAGATAAATTTCTGCTTGTTAAAGCCATCCACTTGCGGTTTCTGTTACAGCAGCACTGGATAACTAGGACAGGGCTTGATTGTTGTTGTTGTTTTAGTTGCTGTGGAGTCGGCTCTTATTCTTGGCAACCTTACATAAAACAGAATAAAACATTGTCCAGTCCTGCACCATCCTCACAACACTTGGTAAGCTTGAGCCCATGGTTGCAGACAGTGTGTCAATTCATATCATAGAGGATTTTCCTCATTTTTGTTGACCCTCCTTTTTACCAAACATGATGTGCTTTCTAGTGATTGGTCTTTCCTAATGACGTGGCCAAAGTAAGCAAAATGAAGTCTTGCCATCCTAACTTCTAAGGAGCATTCTGGCTGGTACTTCTTTCAAAACTGATTTGTTCGTTCTTCTGGCAGTTCATTGTATATCCAGTATTCTTTGCCAATACCACGATTGAAACATTCAATTCTCCTTTGAGCTTCCTTTTTTATTGTCCAGCTTTTGCATGCATATGAGGCAATTGAAAATATGAGTTGATTGAAAAGACCATGGCTTGGGTCAGGTGCATCTATCATCAAAATGACATCTCTGTGGATTAATAGAAGACTAGAACTCCCGGGTTCCTTCTAGTCATCTATTACTAGAAAAGGCCTCAACCTTGTATGTCCAGTCTCCTTCCTACTACTGTTGACTTGATAATACTGTGCTTGTCATTCATTCATTCATTCATTCATTCACTCCATCATTATATTTTGAGACCCTACTTTTTGTCAGGCACTGGAGATAAAAAGATGAATAAGCCATTGTGGTCCCCATGGATCATAGAGTCTAATAGCAAAAGAAAGACACGTAAGCAAATAAGTGAGAAGAATTAAACTATCTATTCTTAAACATTTTACAGTCCTTTCCATTAAAGAAACAATAAAGAAAATCAACATAGATTTCCAAGATCTTTTATGATTTGTAAAATGTTGTAGAAGCACGGGTGATCTAAAATAAACTATAGCAAAAAAAATTGCCGTCTTAACTTTTCCCTCTCTTTAGAGTTAATTTTGACTTTGGCAACTGGGCGCATTTGATTTTTCCTCTGCTCTCACACTCTGCATCTGTTACCTTCCCTTTCAGGCAAGCACAGAAAATAAATCATCAGGCAAGAAACAATAAATGTGTGTATCTAGAACCTGAAACAAAATTGGTAGGTATAATTTTAGCTCTACCTGTTTTTACAGTGTTTTTTGCATATGAAATACCGTGCTATTGAACTTTTAGTTTTTCTGGTGTAGTGCCCTGGCACAATGGGAAAAATACAGGCATAGAAATGAGAAGAAATTTAAATTTTAATGCTCCCACTTACTAGTTGAGTGGATAAATCATTTAATCTCACTGAGCCTCAGTTTCCTCATTTGTAAATATGAGTGATAATAGTACTTCTGGTATTATTTTAATGAACATATATGCCTACTCAGGGTAGACCTTTAAGAAACATACATTATTATTCAAATCCTAGGATACAAAAGAAATTTTTTTTCTCAGCCCTTAAATGATTATACAAAGTATGCAAATGCTTTAATATAAATTAAGAGCAGGATTTGGCCTGATTGTATTAAACAGGCAAGTAGTTATTAAAATTGTCTTAATTTGGGACACTTATTGGGATAAAAAGGAGCCATGGTGGTGCAGTGGTTAAAGTGATCAGCTGCTAACCAGAAGGTCAGTGGTTCAAAACCAACAGTGGCTCCACAGGAAAAAGATGTGGCAATCTGCTTCTGTAGAGATTTACAGCCTTGGAAACCCTATGGGGGTCGCTGTGAGTAGGAATTGACTCAACGGCAGTGGCTATTGGGACAAGGAGGAGACCCTGGGTGGCGCAAATGATTAAGCGCTCGACTACAAGCCAAAAGGTTGATCCTTTGAACCCACCCAGAGGCATCTCAGAAGACAGGTCTGGAAATCTCCTTCTGAAAGGTCACAGCCATGAAAATCCTATGGGAGCAGTTGTACTCTGCACACATACACGTGGGGTTGCTGTGAGTCAGAATCTACTCAATGGTAACTAACAACAACAACAGTAATAATGGGGCACGGTCACTGCCAGCTTTAAGGGTGGTGTCCCCTTGTTCCTTTATAGCCCGACCCCTTGACTAGGGACTGTAGGATCGTGGAGGTGAGGGAAGGGATAGGGCATTAAGGAGAGAAGGGGGTGGGGGTTGGGACAAGATTACCACATCTCTGACACTGTCCTCTCATAAAACCTGTTCTCCTGGCACTCTTGCCAAAAGCATACCAACCATTGCTTAAAATGCCAGTCAAGAAGGCTGCATGGGTAGCCATGGGGAGTGATGGCAGGGGTGACATGGTTTGTCCTTAAAACCTCACGTGAGGTCCCCTTGCCTCCACGCACAGCATGGCATTTGAAGAGCACTTTCTGTACCCATGACAGGATATTTTTAGAGACTTAGCTGCCTCCAAGTAGAAAATAGAACTCCACAAGATTTTTAACTAATTTCTATTCCTCCTTGGCAGCTGTAGTATTATACATAGTAAATATCTAGGGTAAACCAAGTAGTCGCATGGGAAAATGATATTTCACACATCTATTTTGGAATTATATGCAAAATTTGCCACATCCCTCATGTTGAATATCACATAGTTAAACATGATGATCTGTATTTAAATTATTAGTCATTGTTCTGTTAGATAAAAATATTTGATCTCTCAGTTCATGAACAAAGTCCATAATAGAGATTGCTGAATTACAAATTGACGTTTATCACTGACTTAGGCAAGGTTGTAGATACTAGATTAACAAAGGCTAAAAAAAAAGAGTGAATAATTGGAGTAATTGTTAGGTTCTGTTTAAAAAAAAAAAAAACTTTTATAAAACTTTACGATCAGTTTGTAATAGAAGAATAAAACCAAAAGGCATTTGTCTCCTCAACAATTGAACACTAGAACTCTGCAGTCTTCTGGCATATTAGGAAAAAAAAAAAAAAAAAAAGAAAGGGAAGAAAAAGAAAAACCAGTTGCCGTTAAGAATCCAACTCATGGCGACCTCATGTGTGTCAGAGTGTAACTGTGCTCCATAGGGTATTTTTTTTTCCCCTTCTCTTTCTTCCATAGGGTTTTTAATGGTTAATTTTTCAGAAGCATATCACCAGGCTTTTCTTCTGAGGCAACTCTGGGTGGACTTGAACCTCCAACCTTTCAGTTGGCAGCTGAGGGCATTAACCATTTGCACCACCCAAAAACTCCCAGGCATTATCTACCAATGCCTAAAATCTCCCTTTTGTGCTAAAAAGGAAGTATTGACTGAGCAAGCAGAGCTGGAAGTACCACTATCCCGTCCCCTTTTATCTTTTATCCTCTTCATTCCTCCCATCTAGATCTCATTATTTCCTCTCTGCTTCCTTAACTATTTATTACTTCTTGTCTTCTGTTTCCACCCTCTTAATTTACAGTCTTCAACTCTTGTCTCTTTTCTTTCTTCCCTTCTCTCTTTTTTCTTCATCTCTCTCTTTGAGGCAATGCTGCAAAGTGGTTATTAAGAGCCTGAGCTCTAGAGGCAGATTAAGTTTCCAATCCTGCTTCAGAATGCACTGAGTGTCCTTGAGTAAACTACTTAATCTCTCCGTGTGGCCACTACCTTGTATCTGTGAGGGCTCAGTCAGGGAAGCAGAATCATTATTGCAGGAGGTGCTGGGGAAGTGAAGGTCTAAAGGGGAATTGGAAGATCAGAAGGGTCACCGATCAGTCCATCTGACAAGGCAGGCATATCCAACTGCTGAGATGGGACTGGGCATAGGGAGCTAGTGGAGAAGTCTATGGGGAGCTGTTGCATTTAAACATCTGGTGATGAACCTGGGGCTGGGTTTGGTCAGCAGGACCTGAGGTACAGGAAAAAAAACAGGACACAGAGTGGAGGGAAGAGGACAAGCTGGAACCTGCTGGCATCTCTATGTCTACCCATTACTACATCTAACCATGGTGACCGTCAGAGAGCAATAGCTGCTGCTTCACTTCTGCCTTCCAAATCTCATGAAAATCTCTTTTTTGACCAAATCAAACCCAGAACCATACAGGGAAGAGGATTCTGGGAAACCTAGGTCTAGCTTAACCAGGTTGACGCGGTCGGTACAAACCACCTATATGCCATTTTCCAAAATGCTGTTATTAAAGGTTCATAACCCAGGGGTATGTTGTAAATGTAAATGGATTTAATACCTCTTAAGAAAGTACTTATCACAGTGTCTGACACATAGGAAACACCCAATAAATGTTAGTTGTCATTCCCCCCCTTTTTTTTTAATTCATTTCCTGTCATGTTGCACTCTTCTACCAAAGCACTTGTACCAAATTTCTCAATGTCCATGTTCAGGATAATTAGTAAATGGTTGTGGGAGGTATAACAATAAAATAGATATCATTTGTTAAGCACTTACCAGGTGACATACATTGTAACTTTATATGCAATAATACATATGGGGCTTATCACAACCTCATGAACGAGGTACACATTAAAAGACAAAGAAATTGAAGTAGAGGGATTATTTACTTGCCCAAGATCATCCAGGATTTAAACACAGTGCCAGTGTACACTAGAGTAATGTGAGCCCAATTCCATTCAAAGTGGGAATACCACCTGCAGGAAGATCATCTTTAGCAATATAGCACCTTCAAAACTTAGAATTCTTTTGTTGTTATTGTTTCACACAAAATTTGGACCAATTATAAATCTGCTCTCTGTGGTTTGGGATAATACCAGTAGTCAGAAAGAACTTAGTATGTGTCTGTGTTGGACAAAGTATCCTTGATTAAGCCAACAGAGAGTTGAGGTATTTGGGGAGGGAGATGGAGGAAAGTTGAAGAAAGGTTATAGTTAGTTCATAATTAGATATAATTTTACAACCTAGAACTTGAAAAACTTGTTCCAAATGGACTCCATGACCCCCTTTGAAGCATGGCCATGTGACTTTTACTGGAGTGCAAAGTTTCTTAAGTTATTCTTGCCCCTGCCCCAAGCTTGAGCTTTCCCCTAAAGCAAAAGCTCCAAATTTGCAGCTTCACAGATTGTATGTGCAGTCTTTTAAACACTTTGAAAAAATTATAAATGTTTTCATTTGGAGCTTCTCACAGTTCCCATCTATCTCTCCTTATTATCTCTCATCCAGCCTTACTTCACTCATTGATGTTATCTGCTTCAACCTAGAAGGCAATTGAGCTTCCGACTCCTCCAAAGTAATGGTGTCAATGAGGGAACATTTCAAAGGGGTTGGGTGGTCCTGGATTTCCACAAGGAAGTCAGCAGAGACAAGGACATGACTCTTTCCATTTCTCTTATTCTCTACTCGTCCAGCCCTACCCCATCCCAGCCTTTTCCTCAATGTTCTTTGTGGATAAACTTGGTATGTGACAATCTGACAACCCTTTGATGTACCTTCTAAGAGGCAAGACCTGAACTGCTTGAAAAGTCAAGTGGTAGCACTATATAATTTTACCTTTGTCGAATGTGACATGCATTTAGTAAATGAAAACTCCTGAGACATAAAGGCTGACTACACACTGAAAGACTGAGGCAGAAATTTTAAGATTTGTTCATAAGTAGGTGCAGGTACAACCCCTGCAAACACGGTTGAATAAATGGCTAATTGTGTACTTCTCAATTTGCAGGGCTTAGAGTTTTTAAGTGTGCTATTAGAGAAATATTTGAGTTCCTATAGTTTGGAACACATGTGTTATAAAAAACTTAAAGGTGCTAGAATATGATAAATGACAATGTTTTAGCTAAGTTGCCAAGCATGTTTGGCACTGAGGTGGTTACCTGTCAAAAATGGTGCTGATATCCGTTGCTTTCATTAACTGTCATGGAAACCTGGGAAATTGAAATAATGGTATGGTAAAATGTATTTGGTTCAAAAGCCGGATTTGGTATTTTATGATACAGATTAACAAAAGTTTGTGATGTATCATTTAAAATATATGAGTGCAGTTAAGATAAACAGAATATTTCTTGGATAGAATCTTCCTTCTTATGGAGATAGGGAAGTAAATGGGAGTCTATGGAAACTGTGATAAGCCCTCATATGAAAGTATTTAAATTATTTAAATTCAAAAAGGGTTTAAAAGACTGCACAAGCCCATTGAGCCCATTATAGAGTCTAGCTTGTTAAAAAAGAAGACATGGCACCTTGCTTTTTATAATGGGAGAGACAGCCTCCTAGGAATTTGCATTTGCAAATTTCCCTGAAGTATTCAGTTTCCTGATTTGGGTACCTGAATCTGGTCATTTGCCTGATTCCCTCAGTCCTTCACTACTCTTTTATCCTCTTTCTAACACTACAGCCACTAATAATGTTTTTGCTTCTATGAGTATTTAAACCAAATCATTACTTTTAGTTAAGTATACATGTTACAATTTTCTTCTCCTAACTCTTGGCAACTTTCTAGTCTCTTCTCTCAAAAACAAAATATTTACTTATAGTTCATAGACTAAGATGAGTGTAACTAGAGTGTTAGATTTTTAAAAATGCTTAGTTGTTGAAATAAAGGGTCTTACCAGACATATGAATATTATTCATCTGGAAGATTATCGCAGTGTAACACATAATTACAATTTCAGAATGTGTGCAATCAGGCATTTAACATAATTAAGTAAATTAATTCAAATCCATATTTCTCGTACACTAATGGTAACTTCTAGAACACATTACATTGTTGCCATTTTTTATCCTCAGCATAGTGTGTGGAGGCCTGGCCTGTGTCATACATGCACTTTTAGAAAAGTGTATTTTCCCAATTTCGACAATTCTTTTGAGCGCCCAGGAAAGTATTTAGAACTATAAACCCACTGCTGTTGAGCTGATTCCGACTCACAGCAACCCTATAGGACAGAGTAGAACTGCCTCGTAAGGTTTCCAAGGAGCGGCTGGTGGATTTGAACTGCCGTCGTTTTTGGTTAGCAGCTGAGCTCTTAATCACCGCACCACCAGGGCTCCATAGGCCCTTGGATTTCTACAACTCAAAGCAGCCAAATGATTTATCTCACATTTTGGAAGACAGAGAGATGAGATGTTCAGATTAAGTTAAATCACGGAGTGGGAACAGTTTTATAGGAAAGGGGTGTAAATCACGCAAATTAGTAGTAACAATAACAATAATAATGAATTCGTTGAGCTTGGAAAAATAATACTGTCTTTGGGCTTGGATTTTAGAATTTCTTGAGCTATGCTGTCCAAGAGAACTTTCTACAATAATGGAAATGTTCTATAATTTGCGATGGTAGCCACTAGCCGTGTGGCTGCCAGTGACTATTGAGCATTTGAAATGTAGCTAGCGCAAGTGAGGAAATGGATTTTTGATTTTATTTAATTTGAATTAATTTAAGGTTAAATTTAAATAGCCACATGTGGCTAGTAATTTTTGTATTGAACAGTGTAGCTCTAAAATGTTACTGATAAAGCCTCTTCGAGCAATTTATTTCATTCACTCATGTACTCATGCACACATTCATATATGTTTTTGTATTCCTTTATTAACTCAATAATATTTATTGAGTGCCTTCTTTGTTTTGGGCAGTAAGAATATACTAATGAGCAAAAGTGACCCAAGCCTTACCCTCACGGAACTTAATATCGAACAAACAAGCAAACAAACTAAAAACCAGTTGCCGCTGAGTTACTTTCAAGAGTTTCCATGGCTGTGACCTTTTGGAAGCAGATCTCCAGGTCTTTCTTCTGAGATGCCTCTGGATGGGCTCGAATCTCCAACCTTTTGGTTACTAGTTGAGCAACCTAACCCCCGTGGAGCTTATAGTCTCATGGAATAGAGGGACACACACACACAAAAAATCCTGCAGCTGGTGGGAATTAGGAGAATGTAACGTTGTAAGCTTATTCCATGTGGCTGACTTCTGTGAGGAAAGTCTTCTGATTTCCCTGAGGAAGTTACCTCAGACCCGGGATTTGAAAGCTGTTCAACCTATAAAAGGAATGGATTTTGTTAGTTGACACTACAGATATTGAACAGTTTTGGTAGAAACAAATTTAGGTAATCATCATAGTGACTACACATGTAAACAAAATCACTGTTTCTCTTTAGAAAGAAGAAGAATATCAGAAGCCTCATGGCTTAGAAGCATTAAAGCTGTCAAAACCAAAAGTAGAGCGATGTTTCCGTGTCATTTTGACTCATCGTATACAAAGCAGAGACCCACTTAAAAGCTGCTTTCTTTTTTAATTGAAAGAAGATACAGAAAACACACATACCTGGATGTAATTAAGAGGTAAGCGGTCAGATAAATTACAATTCTTTAAAGTAATATTTAGAGGCATTCTTGAAAATAAATATGCCTACTGAATGCTAGCTAAATTTCTGATATAGACAAACTACGCCTCTTGCAAAACATGCCATATAAAATAGCACCAGCTTCTTCCATTTAAATATTTCTCAGTGCCCTAGGATGGTTGTCTGGGAAATATTTGATCTGAGGGTTCAGGAAAACAAAACTATCCAAAAGGAGCATAGATAGGGATTAGAATCTAGTTTGCATGTAGAACTCCAATCTCCCTGGATTCTAGCTGTGAATCTAATTTAACCATGAAATGATACGTGATAATTGGAAAATAATTATGTACTCTCACGTGAGAAGCCAGTAAAGTACACTGGCGCAAAATTAAAGGATCATGTGACACTCTCTCATTTTACCTGCCGTGATTTTAATTTGAGGTTTGAAGTGAGGGTGGCACTACCTCCACAAAACATCTTGATCCTGGTAAAATATCCAGGCAGGATATCTAAGAGAGGTACACTCTTCTCATCCTCAAAATAGTGCAAACAGTGTATCGAGCACCTCCGCCAGCGCATTATTTCATGAATCTGCCCAGGTAATTAGTTTTAAGGAATGCTGCCAGGTGGCTGAGCTCTCCCCTTATCTGTCTTTCCTGGTGACAGGCAAGCCGAATTCAGTTGCTCTCAGACATTGTATTGTGTTTATTTAACAGAAATCACTACACAACACACCTATGGAACATTCTAGGGAAGTGTGCTAATGGGGGGGGGGTGAGAACTCTAGGGTCAGTGCAGTGTTGAATGCTTTTATCTCACCCACAAATATTGACACCATATCCTTCCCTGACCTACATGTAAAATGTCAATTTATACTGCTTCGTAATTCAAGTCTACAGACAGCCTGAAGCTCCCTGAAGTTCACTGATTATACGGACTTCAATTTTCTCCAAAACCCACACTGATTGTGTTCCCATCAGGACATGTGGCTCACACCTTCCCCAGAGGTAGGCACTGCTGCTAGGGGAATCCCTGGGCTGCAGTTTTCTGATGCTCTGCCTTTCAAACTTTTGTTGTTGTGGGTGCTGTCAAGTGGATTCCAACTCACAGCGACCGTATGTGTTTCTAACCTAAGGTTTTATGTTAAAGAATCCTTGTTGAATGCGCGCGCACGTGCGTGTGTGTGTGTGTGTGTGTGTGTGTGTGTGTGTGTGTGTGTGTGTGTAGGGTGGGGAGGAATAATGGTTGGGAAGGAAAATTCAGTTCATTCAGCCTCAACCGATTATATTATACATTTTGTAGCCTCTTTACATGTCATTTACTCCACAAGTAAATGATCTTGTGGAATATTTTAACTTTTCATAATACACAATCTCAAACATATCCAAAGGCAAGCACAACAGTGTAATGAGGCTCTATGCACGCTCATCCCTCAGTTTCCACATGATCAATTCATGGCTAGTCCTGTTTCATCTACACCCCCACTCACATCCTCTTTTCTTGGTTATTTTGAAGCAAATTAATGAATACTTGGCACCTGGATGGAGCTGTTACTAGAAACGGTCACTTTTCCTCAAAGCCTTCTCTGATCCTTCTCCTCCCAGAAGACAGTCACTGCTACCCTCGGGACTTCCCTAGCATTGATCTCTACCTTTCTTCTAGCACCTAGCGCTTCTTGTCTGGAATTATAGACATTTTTGTACACCCAATACAAACTTGAAAATGGTGGTTCACGTCTGGTACGAAATAGCACAAGAAATTTGGAAAGGAATCTTCCTTCTATGTGGAAAGAAAATGGACCTATGAGTCGGGTAGACCTGGCTGCAGATCCCAGCCTGCCACTTGTTTTCTACATGACCTTGAGCAAGATACTTAACCTCATTGACCCTTACTTTTCTAATCTATAAAAATGGGAAGAATTTTTCTTTGCTTCATAGGATTGTGAAGGATTGAGATAAACCAAAAAACCAAACCTATTGCCAGAGTTGATTCCAACTCAAAGACCTTACAGGACAGAGTAGGACTGCCCCATACGGTTTCCGAGGCTGTTCAGTCTTTACAGAAGTAGACTGCCACATCTTTCTCCCGTGGAGTGGCTGGTGGGTTCGAACCGCCAACCTTTTGATTAACAGATGAGCGCTTTAACCACTGTGCAACCAGGGCTCCTTAAGTGAGACAGCACATGTGAAATCTCTCAGCGCTACTTGTCATGTGGTGGGCACTTGTAGGTGATGATACTACTACTAAACCAAAAACCAGTTGTCAAGTCAACTCTGACTCAAGCGACCCCATGTGTATCAGACTAGAACTGTGCTCCATAGGGTTTTCAGTGGCTGTTTTTTTCAGGAGTAGATCACCTGGCCTTTTTTACTTAGGTGCCTTTGGGTGGACTCAAACCTCCAACCTTTCGGTTAGCAGCTGATCATGTTAACTGTTTGCACCATCCATTTATTAGAGTTTACTAAGTGCTGGCATTGGATTAAACAGGATACAAGTATTATTTTACTTAATCTCTGTAGTAACTTTGAGGGCAGTGTTAATATTTTCATTTTACTGATGAGGAAACCCAGGTCTAGAGAAGTTAAGTAATTTGTTCAAGGTCATACGTTAGTTAGAAGTGGGACTAGGATTTGAGGATTTGAACTTAGGTTTTTCTTAATCTAAAGAGGAATTCTTTATCACTGCCTTCTTTCATTAAAATTTCTTTGAGACTTCGCATGTAAATGGACTTTTCTTAAAACTTAAGGGAAAATGTCTTTTCTTCCAATCTCTTATTGCTATTGGCATTATATATAACAGAATCTCAGAAATACACACACTTGAATAATTGGAAGTTTTGAAAGTTGGAAAGTTAGTCATGGAAGGATGTTTTGGAGACTGTATTCATTTTATTTAAAACACTTAATGAGTACAGTGATCTGATAGAAAATTAATATATGTACTTAAAGAGTGCAGAATGTACAGAGACTTTTTTGTATCACTAATTTTATTGAGAAGAATTGATGCCTTTGAATTATGATGTAAGCAATCAGTACTGAATATACTATGGACTGCCAGAAGAACAAACAAATCTCTCTTGGAAGAAGTACAGCCAGAATGCTCCTTATAAGCAAGGATGGTGAGACTCTGCCTCACATAGGTGGACATATTATCAGAAGGGACTAGTTCTTGGAGCAGGACATCAGTCCTGGTAAAGTAGAAGGTTAGCAGAAAAGAGGAAGACCCTCAAAGAGATGGATTGACACAGTGGCTGCAACAATGGGCTCAAACATGGCAATGATTGTGAGGGTGGTGCAGGACCAGGCAGTGTTTCGTTCTGTTGCACAAAGGGTCGCTATGAGTTGGAACCAACTCGACAGCACCTAACAACAATTTTAGCGACGTAGCAGGAAAATATACTTAAGAGGCATAACTTCCATAAAGAACTGATAGAAAATATTTCTGAAAGTCTTGAGTGAAAGAGTTAATATTAATAAAGTGTTTACAACAGCCTGTAAACATAATAAGCAGGAAAAGAAGTGTTTGTTGGATAACATGAAAGATGAAGCATAGAATGCCCAATATATTAAGTCATCTAGAATCTGAGGCAGCATTCATTGCTTAAATAAGTCTTAGGAAAACACTCAAACATACCTTTAAGAGAGTTGTTATGAACTGAATTGTGTTCCCCAAAAATATGTGCTGTAAATCCTAACTTCTACATCTGTGGTTATGATCCCATTTGGGAAAGAGTTGTTAGTTATGTTAATGAGGCAGGATTAATGTAGAGTGTGTCTTGTGTCAACGTCTCTGAGATATAAAAGAGATTAAACAAGCAAGCCAGAGAAGCAGAGATGGGGGAAGAGAGATGCCACGCCACATGAAGATTGCCCAGGAGCAGAAACTCAGAAGAGACAAGGACCTTCCTCCAGAGTTGACAGAGAGAGAAAGCCTTCCCCTCGAGCTGGCACCCTGAATTCAGACTTCCAGCCTTCTAAACTGTGAGAAAATAAATTTCTGTTTGTTAAAACCATCCACTTGTGGTATTTCTGTTATAGCAGCACTAGATGACTAAGACAAGGGTATATTTTGTCTTTTTCTTCTCCTCTTTCCTTATCAAGAGTTCTGGCATTTCCTATTAGTTACGTTATTTACTTACCCCAGTGCAAAAGGCTGGGAAAGCTCCCATGAAAATATTTAGGTTGGCCATTGAAGGTTCTCGTTGCTATTCTCTTTAAATAAAAATATTTAAAGGTTTTGTTTCTCTCTAAAATGCAATCCAGCCAGGAAACCCGTTTTTAATGTTGGGCTGGAACGGCTGCTCCCTACCAGCTTCCACGTTCTGAACACAGAGTGACTTTAGTAAAGAAAAATCCAAGTCAAGTGTCTGAAAGACAGGGTGTGATTTAGCTTAAAATGCCATCCCACTGAATCTTTTGAAGGTAGTTGGTCTTCAAGGATCTCCCTGAATAAGCCATTGTAAAGTCTCACGAAGACAGGACACTCACCTTTGCGTACTCAAGACCCAGCACGTGGCAGGCACCATAAATACACGTTGACGGTGGCATGAGAGGGAAGTTGCTTACACCATCACTTCATCATATCAGGAACCTGGTTTTGTGCCTATTGCTATAGTCAAAGCTTTCTCTAAACAAACTCCAAAACTTCTGGACATTTATATTAAACGTTTCTCAGATAAGTTTTGTGCAATGATCTCAATATGGTCCAAGGGGTATGTGGCAAAATGTAAACCTGCTCCAGTATTGTTGCATCCATGGGTTTGGACGCTGGCAGAGATGAAGCCGACATCAAATGGTCTCTACTGGACAAATGTTGAATAGAACGATTACGGCCTCCAGTTTCTCTTGAGAGAAGTATTTGGAGGGGTGAGGGGGAGGGCAGTGTGTTTGCTATTCATGGACAGACTCTCTTCTTCTTTGTTCTGCGAGATCTAGAAGCTAACAATAATGAATTAATATTGCAGGGTCCTCAAGGTAGGACATGGGGATCCGGCGCCTTGTATCTGCGGGGAAACCTGTACTTCTGACCATCTTAGATAAGGGAAATTAGAAGGGAACGGTAATCACCTTCCTTTGATAGAAATGTTGCTTGGTGTCCTGGCAGTGCCCTGCCAGCCGGCTTTGGCTTAGGTGTGGGGTGCGCAGCTCCCCACCAAGAGGTCCTCAGGGGACGAAGTCTTGAGAGGAGGTGTAATGTGATAGATGAGCCACCAGATTGTACCAAGAGCTCAAATATATTCATCTTGTCCTTGTGTCATCCTTAATGTAAGCATTTGAGGAATTAACCTGCTTCTTCCTAGTCAGGTTCCCCAAGTTTCTTTCTCCTCCAGTTTAGCCCTAGGGAGAAAGTACACTGTACCCTAGGGGCTGCTTCTTGCAGCAGGAGATAATGCTCTTGCACGCATCACTAAGCACAGTGTGAAATTAGTCCCCAAAGGGAGGGGGCGTGATCAATGCATGTCAGATGTTCAGGCTTTCTGTGTGACTTCAGCCAAGGGCAGGGATGTGCCTATCTGGAAATCATGGGGAAAAGGAGCTTGAAGGCAACCAGGGCTCCAGACTTACCCAATAATATAAAAATCATTGTGGGGCGGGGGGTAGGCAGAGCGTTGTGTGGATGGCAGTGGGATAAAAGAGTGATGATGTGGGGAAAGGCCCTTCCATGCCATGCATTAGAGCTCTTGCCAACTGACCTGGCTACTTACCAGCAGTGTGACCTCAGGCAAGTTACTTAATCTTACTGGACTTCACTTTCCTCTTTTGTGAAATGAAGGTAATAACAGTACCTAGTCACAGGTTCTTGTGAAACTCAAGTGAAGACATGTCAAACACTTAGCTCTGCTTCTGGCAGATAGCAAGTGCTCAATGAACATCAGCTATTATGATCTATGGCTCAGACTTGATGTTATGATGTGATTTGATTAGTTTGTCTGCAGTTTGTACCAAGAGAAGGCTGTTTTTTAAAATTCTTGTCCCAAAATATACATATAACAAAACATTTGTCATTTCAACCATTTTTACATGTACAATTTAGTGACATTATGTTCCCCACGTTGTGCAACCATCCCCATCATCTGTTTCCAATTTTTTTCATCACCCTTAGCAGAAACTTCAGTATTACTTAAGCGGTACCTCCCCATTTTCCTCTCCCACCTGCCCTTGGCAACCACTAATAAACTTCGGTTTCTATACACTTGCCTATTCCAGATACTTCATATAAATGAGATCATACAATGTTTGTTCTTTTGTGACCGATTTATTTCACTTAGCATAATGTCTTCAAGGTTCATCCATGTTGCAGCACATATCAGAACATCGTTGCTCTTTATGGCTGAAAAATATTCCATTGTATAGATATACCACATTTTATTTATCAGTTCATGTTGGTGAATATTTACATTGTTTCCACTTTTTGGTTATTGTGAATAGAGCTGCAATGAACTTTGTTGTACAAATATCTGTGTGAGTCCCTGCTTTCAATTCTTTTGGGTGTATACATAAGAGTGGAATTGCTGGGTCATAGGGTAGTTCTATGTTTAACTTCTTGAGCAATTGCCAAATTGTTTTCCACAGCGATTGCACCATTTTATAATCCCACTAGCACTGGATGAAGGTTCCAATTTCTCCACATAAGAGAGGGCTGTTTTGGAACACAGAAGCTCCACTGGGCATCACTTGATAGTTTGAATAAAATCATGCATGCCTGTGTGGGGAAGGGTTGGCGATCCTTAAGGAGTGTCCTTAAGAAAAGGAGGATTACACCTGCCACTAAGTGTGAATTACTTGACTAATTCAGTGTTACAAATGACAAAAATAAATTTAAAAAGATAGCTTTTCTTACATCTGTACTGTCTTGGTAGTATAATAGGATACTTAGTGTCTCACTCTCTTACCTGCTCAAGAAAGGCAATTGAAGAACTTCACAAAACATTCCGTTGCAAAACCCTAACAGGCCAGTGCACATCTCAAGAGCACTCCCTTTCTTCTGCAGGACTGCCTTCCCATTAGATCTCATGTCAGCCTGCACCTGGGGCCTGGGAGAGAAAATGCCAGCTGAGGTAGACCTCTGAAAAACAACTACGACGGGAAGAAAGGCGCTAAGAACTTCCAAATAACTACATATTCTTGAACATGGAGTTCAAGACCTGAAGTTCAACACGTGATCAAGACCAGCATATGCTTTTGAGGAATACAGGGGAGAAGTTATTGTAAATGTGATATATCAACTGCACAGTAAGAGAAGGGGTATAATAATGCAAAAAAAAGAAAAAATGTATCATTTAAATCTGGGGGTAGGGAGGACTCTGGTAACCTTGGAGGTTAATCTTAGCTACATCCTTAACAGGGCCGTCAAGATACTTAACACAATGTCATTTTAGAAGTGAAACCAGGAATAAGATGGAGGGAGAATTATTATATCTAAAACATAAATCACAGCAAACACATTTTGTAGATGCTTGGTTACAGTTTTGGTCAAGAAAAAAAAATCCTTCGTGTATTTTCACTGGAGTCTAGCTTCGGATGTAACCTAGTAAAGCATGACTTCGGTGTTGAGGGAAAACCTAGTGCCAGAGTTACTGGAAAGTCATTCTTATAAAACTTCTTCTATAATTAGTCTATGATTAATAGATCTATGATGGAAATTGGCTCTGAGGCAAACATCACAAGGAAATGAGTTTTAATCTAGGATTTTGCAAGCTCACACACCTGGCAGTGCCTAAGGAACAGAAAGAGCTACTAGAAACTGAAATGGGTTCTTGTCAAAACATTCGCAAACTTCCACCAGCACCAGTGGCTGCCCTCAAGGTGATTCCAACTCATGGTGACGCCATGTGTGTCAGAGTAGAACTGTACTCCACAGAGTATTCTGTGGCGGTGACCTTTCAGAAGTACATCGCCAGGTGGATACTAACCGCCAGTCTTGCAGGTAGAAGTGAGTGCTTAACCCCTCGGGCTACCCAGGGATTCCTATTCAAATTTGGTGTTCCTGTTATCTTATTTAAAAGATATGTTTTCAGGATCAATAATTGTGAATGTTTCATAAATAGAACAGCAACAAAAAAAAAAAAACTGAAGCAATAAATCAAATGCCATAGTTCATAAGGAAGGAGAGAATTAAAATAGTAAAAAACAAACAAAAACCAAAAAAAACCACCCAGTTGAACTTGATAATTTGAAAGTTTGGAGTCTGAACCTTGGAGTTCAGATCTTGCCCGCCAGTGACAGACAGCGTAATCCTGAATAGGTAACTTAATTTCCCTATGTTGGAATTGAGTAAATAACTTAATCTTTCTGGCTATAGATTACGAAGACTTTATGACCATTTCACCATGTGTATACAGCATAAAATAAAGAGGCGATTGCAGACTATTTGGTTTAGGTGATCAGTGAAGACAGCGGAACCAGCCAAGACAAGTCTGAAGATTTATTGTTCTTGACTTGCCTGGCTTAATTACTTGCATGACCTTGATTTTAATGAACGTGCTGCAGACTGCCCTTCACTTCGTGGCTTTGGGCTGAGCAGATTTGACTGCAGAGCAGCTTTCCTTCCTTGTGAAAGTGAGCACCGTTTATATTACTAAAGTCTAAAAGAAATATTTAAAGATGCCTAAAAACTAGATAGTGGAAATGTTTTATTTACTTCACCTTTGCTTCCTTCTATCACCCGGTGGACTGCTCCCCTGAGTCCCCTGCCTCTAGCCCAGTTGCTCTCAAACTTGAGTGTGCATTAGACTCACCAGGAGGGTTTAAGACACTTATTGATGTGCCCCACCTACAGAGTTTCAGATTCAGCAGGTCTGAGGTGGGGCCTGAGAATTTGCATTTCTAACAAGTTCCCAGGTGTTGCTGTGGCTGCTGCAGATCCAGGGGTCACACCTGGAGAACACAAAGGGAATTGGCCTTCTGTCAGCTCCTGAGTCTCCCCCTCAGCAGCAGCTTCTCCCACAGCCTTGGTTCTGCCTTGGGCAGGGCTTCGAACTGGTTCGTTCCACCCCAGATATACTGAATCAGAATCTACAGTTTAACAAGATCCCCAGATGATTCTTACGTGTAACAGATTTTGAGAACCACTGTTTTACTAGTGGTTCTCAGAACTGGTCCCTAAGAAGCAGTATTAGCTTCACTTGAGAACTTGCTAGAAATGTAAATTCTCAGCAGGGGTTTGAACCAGACTAAACCGGTTGGAAGCTCTGGCCTTGGGGCAGATCTCTGTCTGGATGGATCTCTGTCTCTTGCTTCTCCCTCTAGAGGGGTGGCCCCAGCTGGAGGCTGATGTGAAGGAGGCCTAACTTCCCCACATCTCCTCTAATGCAAGACTCGTGTGTGTTGTAACAAACTTAATGAAAGGGGGATAATGAGGGAAATTGACTCTGAGAAAAGCATCTTAATGTGAAACTGCATGTAACTGTGAGTGTTCTAGTAAAGTGTTTCTCAACCTTTTTTTTCATTATCACCCCCTAAAGAGACTTTTTAGTTATTTTTTCCTAATTGCCCCTCCCCTTGATGAAATTTAAATACCACAGATATTCTGTATATCTGTTTATTTACTGTGGCCCTTTGGAGCACCACAGACTGTTGTAATATCTAAGATTTTTTTCATCCACCAAGAACCAATTTTTGCCCCTTTGGAGTGATATTGCCCCTGTTGAGAATGCATGTTCTAGCAGATCAAAGTGAAATCACTGAAACAATTTAAACCTTTCATGTGTTCCCTTTGTAGCGCACTTCAGTTCTGAATCTTGCTTCTGTGTTTTGAAGCCTTCCTTTGTCTCCCTTCTCTGAGAATGGTTCCTTCTTCAGTCTTTCTGGGGCTTATGTCCTGCTCTTCCTGACCCACTCTCCTTTTTACGAAAGCCCCTTCCCATTTTTTTTTTCCCTTCAGATCTAGAAGGTGGGAGAAGGAAAGAGGAACAATAAAGCCGCCTAAGAGATCTCTAACCCTCTGCTTTCTTTCTTAGTTCCTCACCAACTGGGTCAGGGGTGAAACTATCTGCCAAAGGGGGAAATTCTATTAAAACTCAGCACCAGGTGCTTCCTTTTGTCTGGCCGTGCAATGTAATGATACCACAACAGCATTTCCCAAGGTCTGAGTTATTTGATCAAGAATAGCTCCATGGTAGACTTCAGTAGGACAGCCTGTAGCAGGCTTCAACCCTCCGAGTCTTAAAATCTTGTGAGCAGCCATCTAAGATACTCCACTGGTCTCACTCCGTCTGGAGGAAGGGAGAATGAAGAAAACCAAAGACACAAGGGAAATATTAGTTCAAAGGACTAATGGACCACAAGTACTACAGCCTCCATTAGACTGAGTCCAGCACAACTATATGGTGCCCGGCTACCACCACCGACTGCTCTGACAGGGATCACAATAGAGGGTCCTGGACAGAGCTGGAGAAAAATGTGGAACAAAATTCTAACTCGAGGAAAAAAAAAAAAAAAATACTTACTGGTCTGACCGAGACTGGAGAAACTCTGAGAGTATGGCCCTGGCCACCCTTATAGCTCAGTAATGAGGTCACTCCTGAAGTTCACCCTTCAGCCAAAGATTAGACAGGCCCATGAAACAAAACTAGACTAAATGGGCACACCAGCCCAGGGGCAAGGATGAGAAGGCAGGAGGGGACGGGAAAGCTGGTAATAGGGGAACCCAAGGTCGAGAAGGGGAGTGTTGACATGTTGTGGGGTTGGCAACCAATGTCACAAAACAATATGTGTACTAATTGTTTAATGGAAGCTAACTTGTTCTGTAAACTTTCATCTAAATACAATTAAAAAAAAGAAAAGTCCCCTCCAAGATTTCTTCACTGTGGGATGTGCAGATGTTGATTATTCTCCCAGCAGCCTTTGGGTGGGTGACTATGAGAGCATCTCTCCTTCACTCCCCCACTCCCAATATAACACGCATACATACACACACACACACGCACACACACACAACAAACACATACATGTACACACACACATGAAGGAAATGCAACAATTCTCAGAAACTGAATAGTCTAAATTCAAATTAAGGGCCAGAAACATTTTTTTTTTCTGAATACAACATGATCTGCTCAATCCCTGTGCCCACAAGGGAGATAGAATTTTATATTTTTTATTCAGAACACTTTCAGTTCCTTTCTCCTGTTTCTAGATAATGTCTCAATTACTATGGTGAGAATCCCCTTAGAACATCTTGCCAAACAACAGAAACTTCTACCCCAACTGCTGCTTGGAAATGAAAGCCTTTCCTTTACTTGGGGCCAGTATTTCCTTTACTGAGCTCCAAAGTGGAAGAGAGGAATCTTAGGCCTTGTTATCCTCTTGTCCATAGTAAACACCTGGAGCAATGTTCTCAGGTGGTGGTGGTGGTGGTGGGAAAGTATTGTTCTTCTAGTTACATTTAAAAAAAAATGGAAAGATGTTTTATTAGGATGGAATATGTATTTTTCTACCACTTCTAAATGAGAAATGGGAGAAATATCACTTAGTTCACTGGATAAAATTTTGTATCTAGCCCAGGTGATGGGGTTAGCAGCCAAGAATTAAAAAGGTAGGTGGCAGATGCTTGGTCTGAGAACTACATGTCTGGCAGACTGGAGATGATAGTTCTAGTACTATGTCCGTAGCCTGTCATATTAGTGACTCCTACTTCCAGGCCTGGAAAAGACATTACAGGTACCCTAATTGAACCTGCTCATTTCATACTGACAAGTGAGATGCACAGAGGTGACTTGGCTTGTCCAGAGATGAAAAGGGAAAGAGCCAGGGCTCACACTCAAGGTCCTCTGATTCCTACCTGGATAGTTCTTTCCTCATCACCATGGTTGTTGATTCCCATGATTCCTTCCTCTTCGTTTGTTGTAAGGTCAGAATTTTGGTTTCCTCACAAACATTACTGAGATGTTTAAAGTCTCACAGTAGAGACATCTGGAAGGTCTGTCTGGGTTTAGCTTCTAATTTTTTGAAGAGTTGAAGGAAGCAGGATGACCTTTTTTGCTTACATATATATACATATAAAGGGAGAGATTTGTATCAAGGAAATGGCTCAGGTGGTTGTAGAGGCTGGAATGTCCCAAGTCCGTGGGTCAGGATACAGGCTTCTCCTGATTCACATAGCCACAGGGGCTGGTGAACCCAAGATTGATAGGTCAGAGAGCAGGGCTGTTGCTCACAGGCTGTGAAGATCGATGAATCCCAAGATTGGTAGGCAAGACTGCAGGTAAGCTGCTAGCTTAAGTTCCAAGAACTCGAGGTCAGTCGAATAGGAGCCAGCTGCAGGATCCAGCACTATCAAAAAGCCCCTCAAGCCTTGCCAGAATGTCCACTTATATTTGATGCAGGCCACATGCCCAAGGAAACTCCCTTTCAACTGATTGGCTACTCAGAGCAGATCCCATTATGGGGGTGATCACATATCAAATCTCAACAAGGAAGTGGTCACAACATTATATAACTGCCAGAACACTGAGAATCATGGCCCAGCCAAGTTGACACACAGTCTTAACCATCATACCCTATGTTGTGGATTGAGCCTTACCAGAAAGGTATGTGGAAGTCTGAATCTCCAGCACCTGTGAATGTGACCTTATTTGAAAATCGAGTCTTTTCAGATATAATTAGTTAACATGAGGTCAAACTGGAGTAGGATAGGCCCTTACCCAATATGGCTGGTGTCCTCATAAGAGACACAGACGGAGGGACACAGCAGGAAGAAGGCCATGTGAAGACCAAGGCAGAGATTGGAGTGATACAGCCACAAGCCTAGGAATGCCTTAGACTACCAGAAACTGAAAGAGATAGGAAATGTCTTCTAGAGCTTCGGAGAGAGCCTGACCCTGCCAACACCCTGAATTCAGATTCCTAGCCTCCAGAACTGTGAGAGAATAAATTTCTGTTGTGTTAAGCCACCCAGTTGGTTGTAATTTGTTATAGCAGTCCTAGGAAACTAATACTGTAGCCTGACCTTACTAATGCCAGTAAATTTCCATTAGTCCTTACACTAGCCTAAGCCAGATTTGGCCCACTCTGCATGGGCAGAAAGGCCATCTGGGACCACTAATTGACCTCAACAGAGGACACAGCAATAGGAGGAACAAGTCAGAAGGAAAATCATCACTGGGACACTATTCCAAAGCGAGAGGTCCGACAAGAACCACGTCACCTCCTATTTCCTGTCTGCCTTCTAGAATTTTCCCTCCCCAGTACACCTGTGCAGCTGCCATCTTGCTGCCCAAATTACATATAAGCCCTGTTTCACCACAGCTCAGGGAGCTGGATCTGAGGATCTTTCTCCTAGCTCCTTGCTCTACGCATTGCAATAAAGTTACTTTCTCTTTCTCAAAGACCGGTGTCCAGATAATTGGTAAGCTTGAGCATGCTGGACAAGGACCCACCTTTTATGGTTTGGTAACAATACTCACCCAACTCCTTGCATCCAGTTGGTTATCAATAGAATGTTAACAGAAGGGATATGGGTCTCTTCTGGGCCCAGGCTTCAAGAAGCGAGTGGGCCTTCTCCATTCTCTGTTTCTCAGTCTGTTGGCTGAATACAGACGGTGGGACTGCAAGATGGACATAGCCTGGGTCTTTGGATGGCCATGAGAAGGAAAACTGCCTGCAAACCAGAAACGTTTGCATTGAATTGCCATGTGAGTGAGAAACAACATTTTGTAGTGTGGTAGATTGTATTATCATTCCCAAGTATCTGCTGCCTATATGGCTACGGGCGTCCTCCCTGGTGAGTCTGCCTGTGGGAAGAGCATCCTTCCTCACCATTGATATCAGGTTTGGCCATTTGGCTTGCTTTTGCCAGTGAAATGTGAGTAGAAGCGACTGTTATGGATTGAATTATGTCCCCCCAAAATAAGTCAACTTGGCTAGGCCATGATTCCCAGTATTGTGTGGTTGTCCTCCATTTTGTAATTTGAAGTAATTTTCCTATGTGTTGTAAATCCTGATCTCTGCCTATGGTTAATGAGGCAAGATTAAGTTATGTTAAAGAGGATTAGGGTGGGATGTAACACCCTTATTCAGGTCACACTACTGATCTGATGTAAAGGGAGTTTCCCTAGGGTGTGGCCTGCATCACCTTTTATCCTACAAGAGATAAAAGGAGAGAAAAGCAAGCAGAGAGATAGGGACCTCATGCCACCAAGAAAGAAGCCCCGAGTGTGGAGGGTAGTCTTTGGGCCTGGGGTCCCTGTGCTGAGAAGCTCCTAGACCAGGGGAAGATGGATGACCAGGACCTTCCCCCAGAGCCAACAGAGAGAGAAAGTATTCCCCCGGAGCTGGAGACCTGAATTTGGACGTCTAGCCTCCTAGACTGTGAGAGGATAAATTTCTATTTGTTAAAGCCATCCACTTGTGGTATTTCTGTTATAGCAGCACTAGATAACTAAGAGAGTGGCATAGACCACATTTGAGCAAAAGCATTAAGAGCTATTGCAAGACTCTACCATTTTTCTTTTTCCTATCATGAGAGCAGCATGTTTCAGGTAGAAGCTGCTTCTTCAGCCCAGAGGCACTCAGCCTGGATCCCAGATGAAGACGACTCATAGAGCAGAGGAGCAGCTGACACATAGCCAACATGCAACATGAGCAAGAAATGAACCTTCACTCTTGTAGGACACTGAGATATGGGGATTGTTTGTCACTGAAGAATAGCCTAGCAAAGGCTGACCAGTACATTGTGCTAAGCCATTGACATTTTGAGGGTTATGTATTACAGTCACTGGTGTTACCCAAACTAATATACTCTGAAATGAGAAGAATTAAGCATGTGGACAATAGGACACTAGGCAAAGGTGAACAGATATAAAACATTTTTTAAGGTACAGTGAAACACAAAGTACTCTAATTGGAATGGAAAACTTTATTAAATATTAACTGACAAATCGCAACCCGATGAAATTGCAAACCAATAAATTTATTTATTTATTTGGACAACAAATCATTAAGCCAGTGGACCACCTTCTGGTTCCACTGAGCTGACTCTTCTTGCCAATCAAGAGTCTCTGGAAGACTCTGAAGAGGTGGGTTGAAGCCTGAAGCAGTTGATGATCCTGTAACTATTCCTGTGTTCCTGTAACCCCAGAACAAGCCACCTCTGCCTGCCCCCTCTACCATGGAATGTAAGGCAAGAAGGATACCAGAAGGGTTCAGACAGCACAGAAGCAAAGGTGCATCTCAACTTCTCATTTTTTTGCCTGATGAACCAGCTATGGAAGAAAGGAGTAGGGTCATTTTGGAGCTCCAGGTCCCTCAGGGATGGGTTTGCTGGGTGAGTATCTGGGGATGGGATGTGGGAAGGGAGGGAAAGGAAAGCTTGTGTGGGACCAACAATGATAGAACTGCCCAGAGGCTCAAAACATTAGGTTGAAAAATATTTTATTTTATTTATTTATTATATTTTATTGTACTTCAGGTGAAGGCTTACAGAACAAATAGTTTCTCATGAAACAGTAGTACACATGTTGTTTTATGACATTGGTTAACAACCCCACAACATATTAACCCTTTAACTTCTCAACCTTTTTTTTTTTGGTGAAAATACACATAGCCAAAGATACACCGTTTCAAAAATTTCTACATGCACAGTTCAGTGACATTGACTACGCTCTTCCAATTGTGCTGTTATTCTCACTTAAGATGAAGACCTACAGAACAAAATAGTTTCTCATTTAACAGTTACTACACATGTTGCCCTATGACAATGGTTAACAATCTCACAACACGTCAACAATATCCTTACTCAACCTTGGGTTCCCTATCACCAGCTTCCTTGTCCCCTTCTGCCTTCTGGCCCTTGTCACTGGACTCCTGTACCTCGTTAGTCTCATTTGGTTTTACAGGGCTGTCCACTCCCAGGCTGAACAGTGAACCTCGGAGGTAGCTTCACCACTGAGCTAAAAGGGTGTCTGGGGGCCATACTCTCGGGGTTTCTCCAGTCTCCTTTAGGCCAGTAAATCTGGTCTTTTTTTTGTGAGTTAGAATTATGCTCTACATCCTTCTCCAGCTCTGTCCAGAACCCTCTGTTGTGATCCTGGTCAGAGCAGTCAGTGGTGGTAGCCGGGCACCATCTAGCTGTACTGGACTCAGCCTGGTGGAGGCCTTGGTAGCTGTGGACAATTAGTCCTTCAGACTAATCTTGAAAAATATTTTAATTTTTTTTTCTGGTGGTTTGAACCCACCAGCCACTCCAGGAGCAAGATGTGGCAGTCTGCTTCCGTAAAGATTACAGCCTTGGAAACCTTATGGGGCAGCTCTACTCTGCCCTATAGGGTCTCTATGAGTCAGAATCGACTTGACAGCAATGGGTTTTTTTTTTTTTTTTTTTTTTTTGTTTTAGGTTGAAAAAAAATGGAGCTATGTCCCTTTTTTGCTTTATCTCATTATGATCGGGGAATTTATTTCCACAAAAAATACGTAAGTTTGTGGAAAATCGTGAGGCCACAAAAATGATTATTCACAAAGAAGAGAATAAAAATATGGGCATTGGTAGTTCAGTGGTAGAATTCTCACTTTCCATGTGGGAGGGCCGGGTTCAATTTTTAGTCAATGTACCTCATGCACAGGCACCACCCTTTTGTCGATGGAGGCTTGCATGTTGCTATGATGTTGAACAGGTTTCAGTGGAGCTTCCAGACTGACAGATCAGGAGGAAAGGCCTGGTGATCTACTTCTGAAAATCAGCTAATGGAAACCCTGTGGATCACAACCATCCAATCCACAACTGATCATGGGTATGATGCAGGACTGGACAATGTTTTGGTTCCATTGTGCATGAGGTTGGCATGAATTGACTGACTCAATGGAAGCTAACCACAACAACAGAGAATAAAAAAGTCCTTGATGATGTCTAACCAAGTTGCAGAAGGCATTAGACTGCAACTATTAGCTCTGTCAATACTCCAAGTTCTCTATTACAGGAATGTGGATGGATGTCTTGTCACACTCAGTGCTGTGTGCTACCTAGCTCTTTTTTAGATCTGGTTGGCCTGTCACATCAGACTCTGGCTGAAGTCTCCCTCGGGTGATACCGGTAGTATTGTTGTTGTTAGGTGCCGTTGAGTGGATTCTTACTCTTAACGACCCCGTGTACAACAGAATAAAACACTGCTCTTCCCCGCAGTACTGGTCATGCATTCACCATATTCCGTTTGGCAGATAACTTCCATTTCCACCCTGGTGATAAACCAAAAAAAAACATGTTGCCATTGAGTCAGTTCTGACTCAGTGACCATGTAGGACAGAGTAGAACTGCCCCATAGGGTTTCCAGGGAGCAGCTGGTGGATTCGAACTGCCGACCTTTTGGTTAGCAGCCAAATGCTTAACCACTGCACCACCAGGGCCCCACCCTGGTGAAAGCCTGTTGCAATTTCTTAATTTGGCAGCTTGTGGAGTAGTGAATTACTACAATATGGCCCTTCTAGCCATGGTTTTGTAACTCCCACTAAATGATTGGGTGGGACTATACAAATAAGCCACTTGTGGCCCACCAAGGGGATTGGACAGCCTGCTAATAATGCTAATAAGGTGCATGGAAGACTTGTGGGGGTGGCACCATGCAAATAAGGTATATGGAACCCTAACGAGGGATTGGCCAGTTTTGCCATCCTGCTAAGCTTAAAGGGAGCCAATCCCAGAGGTAAAAAGGGACCCCATTACCATCAAGAAGAAGAGTCAGGAGTGGAGCATGTCTTTTGGACCCAGGATCCCTGCCCTGAGAACCTCCTAGACCCAGGAGAGAGAGCAGTAACAGTTTAGGCAGCAGTGGTGCTGGATGGCAGGAACCAGGAGACCAGTGTAAGGCAGGACGGTAGGCTTCCCAGCCACAGAGCAAGAGAGAGCTGACAGCCTTAGGGCAGGAGGCTGACTGGTGGAGTAGGGTGCCTCTGGGCACTTATAGGTGGAGTTAAAGAGCTTTGTAACACTTGCCTGAGCAGGGCAGAGGCCAGGCCAAGGACTGAGGGCTGAGAGATAGAGATAGAGAGAGAGAGGCAAGTCTGACTGCGGGCGTGGCTGAGGAAGCTGTCCTGATTGAAGAACTGTATCCTGAGTGGGTCTGATTCTGAGATGTAACCTGTTACTTCCCTAATAAACTCCATAATTGTGAGCATAGTCTGTGAGTTCTGCGTGGCCATTGCAATGAATTATCAAACCCAGCAGAGAAGTAGGGAGCACCGTAGGAGTGATGGCTGGTGTCAGAATTGGTAGAAAGGTTGGAGAGTGGAGGTATGTTTGACCTCCACCTCGTAGGAATCAATCTTAGGCTGAAGCTGATCTTGATTCTCTCTCCTTCCCCTGAAGTTAGAAGAGGTCAGATGCCATGCCATTTTTACACAGCCTCTTGGCAATGTTAATGGGTATTTTCCAAGCAGGAAAACTGGATGGTAACAAGGAACCAGCACATGGTATTATACCATGCTAGCTTAGCCCAGCAACACTCCTGAACTACACTGTAAACTCTAGGCCCAAAATAACTCGATGAGTGGGCAGTTTGAACTTTAGTATTCCAAAACTAGCCTTAATATCTTCTTTGTTTTATTAAAAAATTTAAATTAAATGGTGAAAAGGAAGAGGCTGGTGTACTGTGTGAGCTGAAACCCTGGCAGCAGTATCTGAAGTCCATATCTGGGAATTATTGATATGGGCAGTCAGACGGGGCAACCCTGAGTACTGTAGATTTCAGTGAATGGAACACATATCAAGATCATTAGGTAATAACTTTGGCCTCTTCTTTTCACCCTTAGAGTAGTTACTAAAGAGTAAAGTCCATCTGGCTAATACCAAAAATGAATTGAAGTGTTTGAAAATACAACAACAAAAGATTAAAAAACAAAAACCCAAACCTTAGTGTTAACAAAGCGCAGGTATTGTGATTCAAACATTGTATTTTGTTGAGAGACTTTGTACATTTGTGTTCCTATTGTTTGTGACTTGACCTCTCAATCTCCCCAGAAGAGCAAACTGGAGTTAGAGGTGAAGGTGGTGGCAAAATAGGAGGCCATAGACGTGAGGGGACCCCCAACAGGGACACGAGAGACTAAATATTGATTCTTGTTCTTTCAGTGAGTACTCTCCAGCTCTTCAGGATGTCATTGCAGCCGTGGCGATGTTGGTGAATCTGATCTGCTCTTCAGCTGTGGTCCCACTCAGCACTGAAAGAACACTTTGTTCATGGCGTTCAGTTAGGGTGATAGACTATTCCTCTCCATGTGTCATGTGAGATATTCAGCCTACGTAGGACTCTGAGGCAATGAGTAAAACTTGCTTTAAAAAATGACACAACTAAAAAAAAAAGACATGACCTATACATTCGAGTTAGTGTTATCCTTCAGAGAGTCAGGCTGGAAGACATACACTTATCCCAGCAAAGACACTATTGCTCACAGGATACTGAAATTCTTTATTTTAGAGTTACCTTCAGAACCAGGCTTATGGACCCCTCAGGACTAATTGAGTTTAACTCAATTTTTAGCCATAACACAGAAGGTTGATTGCTTGTTTTGTTCTTCGCCCCCGACCCTGGCCCAGTCTCAGTTCCAAATAACTCGGGGTATTAAAAAAAATCAAACCTATTCATTTATCCATTCACTGATTGATTAATTTATTCAGTAAACAGTCACCGAGTGGTGCTGAGCGCCAGGCTCTGTTAGAGGCTGAAGAGTCAGTGGTGCACAAGATAGAAACATTCCCTGCTCTGTGGGAGCTTACGTCATAGTAGGAAAGACAGAGCAAAGCCACAACAACACGCTAACAAACAAATTAATGAAATACTTGAAGGTTGGGATAAGTGGCATGAAGGAAACAGATAAGGGGCTGAGCTAGAGAAATAACAAGAAACTAATTTGCTATACAGACTACAAAAAAAAAAAAAAACAAAAAAAACAAAAAAAAACAACAAACCACTGCCCTGGAGTCAATTCTGACTCATTAGCGACCCTATAGGACAGAGTAAAACTGCCCCATAGGGTTTCCAAGGCTGTAAATCTTGAAGGAAGCATATTGCCACATCTTTCTCTTGTGGAGTGGCTGGTGGGTTTGAACTGCCGACCTTTTAGTTAGCAGCTGAGCGCTTAACCAATGCACTACCAGGGCTTCTGCTAGATAGGTCTCTCTGAAATGTGACATTTAAGCACAGATGCAGCCTTAAAGTTTGCCACTATTGGAAGTATAGGTGCCTTGGTGGTGCAAACAGTTCGCGCTCGTCTATTAACCTAAATGTTGGTGGCTCATACCCATTCAGTGGCGCCACAACAAAAAGGCCTGGTGATCTGTTTCCAAAAGGTCACAGCCTTCAAAACCCTATGGAGCAGTTCTACTCTGTAACACCTGGGATTGACACGAGTCCGAATTGATTTGACAGCAACGGGTTTGGTTTTTTATTGTTGTTGTTGGTTGCTGTCGAGTGAGTTTCGACTCATGGCGACCCCATGTGTGCAGAGTGGAACTGCTCCATAGGATTTTCAAGGCTGTGACCTTTCAGAAGCAGATCTCCGGGCCTGTCTTCTGAGATGTCTCTGAGTGGGATTGAACTGCTAACCTTTCAGCTAGGAGTCTAGTACTTAACCATTTGTATTAGCCACGGACTCCTGGTTTTTTGTTTTTTTTTTTTTTTAAATCGGGAGTATTCAAATAAATAAGTTTTCATTTTCATTTAATTTAAATGAGTTAACTGGGCAGAGCTCACTTTCCCCACAGTAAGTTTTCTTACCCTAGGGTATGAGGTTCTGACCCTAATCAGGTAGGTGGCCTTAAAAGTGATAACTCAATTACCACAAATATTCTGTTGGGCAACCTGTGATAGCAAATAGGTTGTATCTGACCAATTCGTAATGGCTTCTTGGAGTGCTGCGCACAGAAGAATTGTAAGGCTGTGCCCTGCCTTCGTGGGGAATCATGCTGAGAACAGTTAATGATGTCTGTTATGGGCATAGGGTGGAGTCACAGGGCCAACTATTTGCTTTCTTTAGTGTACGTAAGTGACAGTGGGAGGTGATCATATCATTCAGAGTGAGCCATCAAATTTTTTAGTGTACTAAAGCCCTAGTGTATAGAGAATTTCAGAAAAATTCAATAGTTCATTTCTCTGGGCTGATGGGTCATTATTTTGAATAGAAGCTTTATAAAGAGCAATTTTAATTCTTTTTATAAGAGTCAGTAGAAGCTAACAAATGGCATGGATTTAGAATTACACGCGTTATCTCTGTGCGTAGGTTTTTTTTTGTATTAGATGCAATTGTATTTTTAAAACTATATCTTAAGGATCCATGGTCTGTACAGTACACAGTACTGGGGAAGCCAGCACAGCTTGTACAAGGAAAGGTCATGGAAGCTCCATGGACACTTCCAAACTCCTTCAGGGACTGAATTGCCGGGCGGAGGGCTGTGGGGACCATGGTCTCGGGGAACATCTAGCTCAGTTGGCATAGCATAGTTTATAAACAAAACGTTCTACATTCTACTTTAGTGAGTAGCACCTGGGGTCTTAAAAGCTTGTGAGTGCCCATCTAAGATACTCCACGGTCTCCCCCTGTCGGGAGCAAGGGAGGATGAAGAAAACCAAAGACACAAGGGAAAGATTACTCCAAAGAACTAATATACCACAACTACCATAGCCTCCACCAGACTGAGTCCAGCACAAGTGGATGGTGCCCGGCTACCACCACCGCCTGCCCTGACAGGGATCACAATAGAAGGTCCCGGACAGAGCTGGAGAAAAACACAGAACAAAATTCTAACTCACAAAAAGAGACCAGACTTACTGGCCTGACAGAGACTGGAGAAACCCTGAGAGTATGGCCCCTGGACACTCTTGTAGCTCAGTAAGTCACTCCTGAGGTTCAGCCTTCAGTCAAAGACAAGACAGGCCCGTAAAACAGAACGAAACTAAAGGGGCACACCAGCCCAGGGGCCAGGACTAGAAGGCAGGAGGGGACAGGAAAGTTGGTAATAGGGAACCCAAGGTCGAGAAGGGAGAGTGTTGACATGTTGTGAGGTTGGTAACCAATGTCCAGAACAATATGTGTACTAATTGTTTAATGGGAAGCTAGTTTGTTCTGTAAACCTTCATCTAAAGTATAATTAAAAAAAAAAAAAAAGAATCCATGGTCTGTAAACTTAATAGGTCAAATAAGTGTGCCCTAAACTGAAGAATTTTCCTCCACAAATTTTCTTTTGAAAAATTTTAACCCCACAAAAAGTTAAAAATACAGCGAGCATTCAAACATCTTTCACCCGGGTTGCCAATATTTTACCCCTTCTTCTTTTCTATATGTGTGTTGTATCCATAAATATACAACATAGACGTTTCAACATAGAAATGAGCATTGATATAATAATGTTATCAAACATAGAGTCCTAATTTAAAGTTTCCCTGATGTCCCAGCAGTCCAAGAGCCAGTCAAGGATCACAAACTGTTTGGTTGCTATGCCTTTTTAATCTCCTTAAATCTAGAGCAGTCCCCTCGAAAGTTTTTGTCTTTCACAAAAGTGAAAAAAAAAATGGTAATACAGGGATCACACCAGGAGACATAAAGTCAGTTTGCCCATTATTGGTGGTATCAAGTTTGATCATTAGGTTAAGGTAGTGACTGCCAGTCTTCTCCACTGTGAAGGCATCTTTTGCCTTTTGTAATTAAGAAGAGAGGGGCAGAGGTGGTTCAGTGGTAGAATTCTTGCCTCCCATGCAGGAGACCAGATTTCTATTCCCAACAAATGTAGCTCATGTACAGCTACCACCCATCTGTCAGTGGAGGCTAGCATGTTACTATGATGCTGAACAGGTTTCAGTGGAATTTCTAGACTAAGACAGACTAGGAAGAAAGGCCTGGTGATCAACGTCCAAAAATCAGCCAATGAAAACCCTATGGATCCCAACGGTCTGATTCACAACTGATCATGGGGGTGGTGCAGAAGCAGGCAACGTTTTGTTCTGTTGTGTGCGTGGTCTCCATGAGCCAGGCATTGATGGCAACTAACAATAACAACAACAATTAAGAAGTATTCTGTCAAGCTATCTTCTGGGACCATGTGAATTTCCTATTCTCCAACAACATTTCACTGCTAAATGACTTACCGAAGTTCATAGCTAGGAAGTCACAGAACTGTGACAAGAAGCTCTTTCTCCTAACCCTCAGTCCCACATACTTTGCACCCCACCACACTTGTTCTATTCATCAGTACAAGGCCATTTCAGGCTGGGTCATGAAGACATCTGGGCTTCTAAGGGCTCTAAGGGAATCTGGGTGCTATTTAGACCTTTACAGTTTATGAAATATATTGAATAATAAAAGTTTCATTAGAAACCCCTATTTTGTGGGAGATAATTAGATTTACCTTTATGTGGCTAAGCAATAAATGGTAATACTGCTAGATAAAGAAACTATTGTTATTATTTCTCAAAAGAAATGGATAAATGTTGTGGCCAAGTCTCCCACTCCCACATATTCTTAAAGAGATTTGGGTCCCGTCTCCTCTGCCCTTCTCCACTTTGAATGCCCGTGTAGATTTGTTGGACAGAAGAATCTGTGGCAGGCATGAGTAACATCTTTGCTTAGTAAAGGTGGATTAATGTTTAATTTCCTATTTTAACCACACAGTCGTGGCTTTTATATGAACCGAGTTTCCTTGTTATTGAGTCTTTGTTAATGTCAGGAGTGACATGTCCCCAAGACTTCCTATGGCAATGTAGTCCACGGGGGTAATTGTGGTAGAATAAGAGGGTGGAAACATTTCATAATTTAATGAGTTTGTGGATTTCTTATCCCCAGTATAAAAAAAAGAACCTCTATGAAAGTCAAATTCTGTAATTATCAAACTGAACAGAACTTGGCTCTGTTTAAATAACCAACTGGCACACTCTCTGCAGATAACAGCATGATTTGATATTTATGGAGCACCCATTCCCCACCACTTCGGATACCAGGAATTCATGAAATATGAAGCTTCACATAATTTCTGTAAAGAATTTACTTCTTGGAGCCTTCCTAGCCTTTAAATTAGATATTAAAGAACAGATATCATCCTTTTGGTTCAGTTCTTCAGCTTTCCTTGAAATGGAGTGGCCAGTTATGGCCCAGCACACAAACTGGCTTGGGTTTGGTAGAATTTAATGAATAATAATAATTCTTAAACATGCAAAGTCCCGTTGGTGTTTGAGGAATCAACAGTTGAATTCTGGGGAGGGAGTGAGACTGGGATGCTGTTCTAGTCTATCAGTGGTCTAGCCGATCCCTTCTAATACTATGTACACAAATTTGGGTTAATTTGGATTAGAAAAATGAAAGCATCATTTTCTCATTTAAGTAAAAAATTTCTCCCAGTAGTACTCTTGCCAAATGCCCAAACAAATAAATGCTGGTAGAGGGTATAGAGCTGGATAATAATAACAGTCAATGTTCACGTTCTAGGTGTTTTATATCAATATTTTTTAACTCTCACAAATAACCCTGTAAGGAGGTATAATTATTACTTTTCCTTTTTTAATGATGAAGAAACTGAGGCCCAGAGAGGTAAGCAACACACCCACACACCCACACACCCACACACACAAAACCAAACTTGTTGCCGTCGAGTTGATTCCGACTCATAGCCACCCTATAGGACAGAGTAGATTTGCCCCATAGGGTTTCCAAGTTGTGGCTGGTGGATTCAAACTGCCCACGTTTTGGTTAGCAGCTGAGCTCTTAACCCCTATGCCACTGGCTGCAAATCCAAACAAACAACATGACTCTAGAGTCTGAGATTGTATAGACAGGTCATACTGCCTCTCATCTCTACTGCCTCACTGCTGAGGGCTAGAGAGATTTATAGTGCTTTTCATAAGGGGATCACTAAGTGCTTCACTTGAATGGAAAGATAACTTCCCACAGCAATCCTTCGGTGTAGCTTATAAACCAAGAACTGGAGGTCCATCAAATGGGAAAATGACTTTTATAAGCCACTCCCTGCACCTCCGGGAGATCCAGGCAGAAAGTGCAGATGCTCTTACCTCCACTCCTGGGAGTCCCTCACCGCCTAGTGCTCTTCTCAACTCTCCATTATGAAAGACAAATAGCATTTCTTCCCAGTCGGAGTGTACTCATTCGATACCTGCCATGCATTTCTCCCTAGGGGCCAACCTTCCTGGCAAGGAAAAATGAAACCAGGATAACAACCATTGCAGAGATTACGAAATTGCTTCTTATCTGAATTCATGCTCTAACCTTTCTTTAGTCCTTTCATAAACCATCCCAGACGGATAGAATTATTGTTTTATGACTCATGGATGTATTTAACTTTTCCATTTTTATCCTCTTTACTTGCAGGGAGAAGATCAGATGATGAGAAAACTAAGATTCACCCTATAGAGCTACGCGGGATTTTATTTTACGCTAACATGTGGACTATGGACCTAAAAACAGAAATCTGCTCAGCTTTGTATTATGTACAAAAATACCTTTAAAAGCTTTACAAAAACATAATTTAATGATAAAATTCATTCATTTAACAGGCAATTATTGAATTCTTTCTAGGTATAGCCACCAGCCATCTGTCAGTTTGCTGTACTGCGGTGGCTTGCATGTTGCAGTGATGCTGGAAGCTATGTCACTGGTATTTCAAGTACCAGCAGGGTCACCCATGGTGGAGGGGATGCAGTGGAGCTTCCAGACTGAGACAGATTAGGAAGAAAGGCCTGGAAATCTACTTCTGAAAATTAGCCAATGAAAACCTTGTGGATCACAAAACAACATTGTCCAACTCACTTGCTGTAGACACATCATCAGGAGGGATCAATCACTGGAGAAGGATAGCATGTCTAGAGGAATAAAGGGCCAGCGAGGAGAAGGGAGACCTTCAGTAACGTGGATAGGCACAATAGCCACAATGATTGACTAGAGCATGCTGGTGACCTGAGGATGACACAGGACCGAGAAATGTTTTGTTCTGTTGTACATAAATCAGAGTTGACTCGGCGGTGCTTATCTATTTGTCTTCTAGCTAACAAGCACTGCAGTAGGTGCTGAAGATACTAAAATACATAAAACATTATCTCTGTCCTCAAGAAGCTTATACTTTTACGTGTAATAGGTTGCCATGTTTGCCTGGGTCTGCTTGGGACAGTCTTGGGTTACATCTGTTTTCCCAGAGTAATTATAAATAGCACCCCCTTTCACTCTCGAAAGTGTCCCAGTTTGGATGATAAATTATATATACCCTAGTAATAATATTTCCTACTAGATGATGTTTTTGAAATACTTGTAATTCTTGGATATAAATGAAAAGCATGAACAGCAAAGGTCCAAAAAATGCAATGACACTCCGTCTTTGTTTTGGAATCACTGTTTCTGTCACTGAGTATCAGTTTAAGTGTGTTCACTGGGGAAGCATGACATTTGGCTTTCCACTATTTTTTAAAAATGCAACTACTGTTCCATCTTTTTAGGGAGGACAAAATAAATTGGCTAGAAGACTTAAGAAGATCAGAGACGACTGTAATGAATGGAGATAATAGTATGTATCATATGCTCATCTCCAGTTTTGGTAAGAACGGAAGGTGACTAGGCACAGAGGCACCTTAGGGGCAACGGAAGTGTCAGGTACAACAGATAAAGTCATGGTTGGAGGTACTGGGTGTCACAAGCCTCTGATCTTAAAATTCAAGGTGACATCCACCTTTTCCTCTCTTGGACTCTTTGGTCTCTACTCCATTTCTAAAGTTACTGCACTCACTGGTTTTTAAAGCTGTCTGCAATGTGCTTTTGTGAAAGGTTGGTGTCTGCACAACTTTCAACTACACATCGTTTCGCGTACTCTTGTCTGAATATGTATACGTACGTATTTTGATATTGAAGACAAGCTATTTTTAGTTTCCTCTTGGGTATGTTTGGAGAAACTCTTAACTGTTGCTATGCTGCTATGGAAACGGTTTCCACGTATACTGACATGTTTACAATTGTTTTAAACACTATAAACTTCCCAGGGCAAAGGCAAACGGTTCACTTCCATCAACGTTGCTCCATGCTTTCCTTTTTCATTAGTTTATTTATTACTCTCAGACCCATGTTAGAATCTTTTTCATCTGTGCTTGCACTATAGGGCTTTTTTTGCTGACATGCATCGTCATTTAATGGATTTCATACTCATAACTACAGCAGAGCTGAGAGCAGATGAAAATTTTTCCTTGGAATCAGAAATCTTCCTTGGTCTTGTTAGGAACTGAGAATTGAATACCTACTAGGCTCCCAGATGAAAAATGGGAATATTACCTGCTGAGGGCATTTTGACCATCCAGAATTTGCGAACAGAGGAGACTTTGATAGTAGTTTAAAATGTAACTATTATAATTGTATGGGTCCCTGGGTAGTGCAACAGTTAACACACTGAGCTGTTAACCAAAAAGTTGGAGGTTTGAGTCCACCCAGAGATGCCTTGGAAGAAAGGCCTGGTGATATACTTGTAAAATATCAGCCATCGAAACCCTATGGAGCACAGTTCTACTCTGACACACAGGATGTAGCCATAATTTGGAGTCGATTCAAAGACAGCTGGTTTGGCTTTGGTACTATAATTATTTTTTGCGTCTACAGAATGAATTTAAGAACTATTCCAATTGCTAGGAAACATGTAAATCCAAAAAGGAGTTTTCTGGTTTATTCCAAGCTTGGGGGTAACAGGTGGCTGAGAATCCATACGATTTCTGGGAAAATAATCTTTCCAAAGTTTCACAATCTAAGTGAATAAGCACCATGTCCGTGTAAAGGCATTGGGAAAGTGGTTTTGTCAGGGTGGTTTTCTAGGTGTCAAAAAATATTTGAAAGTGGTGTCTGTAATTGTGAATCATGTAACTGTGGGTCCTGACTACCTAAATGGTACACACTCTAGCAGAGCATAAAGTGTCATAGGAATTTAAACCCAGAGTCCTTTCTCTTTAAAAAACTCCTCCACTTCCCTAATTTGGTACCTCTTTGGGGAAGGTAGACAGTCGAGGACGTTTTGGCTGTCAAGAAGGAGTCTACTTTCTCTTCTACTAAAATGTAGCTTCTGCCATCTCCTTGAAATGGTCATTTTCAGTTACAGTTAAAAAAAAAAATCCAAAAAACAAAAAACCATCCAATAGACATCCCATGGGAATAGAAGGATTGGTGGAGAACGGGTGGCAGCAGTGACCTGGGCCTTGCTTGCATGTAGAGATCAGGGAGCCGTACGGCAGTACTGCCCCCGAGGCCCGCTTCCAACAGTGTTTAGGTGCTTTCTCAGCGACAGCCCGCCAGCAGATATTCCATTCTAAGCCCTTCAGAGGACAAGGTTTATTTGATTTTTTTTTCCTTCCCTATGGGAAGAATTCCTCCCCACTTTTGGTTCTTAGCAACAGCTAAGAAATGTGACCCCAAGGTCACATTTAGATTAGAACCCAGTAAAACCTGATGGGCTTGCTATGGCACGACTGTGTGGGAAACTCACAGTATGACAACTGTGGCTTGATAATTCTACCACGGTGTCACAGATGGTCCCAAGGGGAAGTGAATTGGGCTTAGCAGCAGATAATGTCAAGAGACTAGGAGTTGCAGCACTAATTCCCCTGGTTTGGGAGCCTGAGCAAAGTGGGTGTCAAGTGGCTCTGGCAACTGAGTCCCTTTAAAGGTTCCCCTCAGGATCAGCTTGAAAAGGGGGAAGCTGGGTGAGAGCAACATTATGGTTTTACACAGGGTGCTCCCCACGCAGCCACTGATTGGCTTACTCTGTTCAGTTTTCTCTCAAGCAGCAGCTTTCCGTTTCTGTTCTGTTGCCTCCGAGGGGGTTTCCCAGATTAACCTTCTCTAAGCTTTCTCGAGGGACTGTTTCTGAGGGCTGGAGGGGAATTCCCCTCTTTTGACCAAACTGTTGCCTGAGAGATGTATGCCTGATCTGCATCTGGGGATTTTCTCACTGGCATTTTGCTACTTCCTGTTTCCCAAGAGTCTCTGCTTTTTGGGAACTGAAGAGATATTAAGAGAAGGAGACAGACAGGCTTCAGGAAAAAGGGGAGGCGGGTATATTTAATACCCTGGTGCTCGTCTTCCATTCCTCTTATCTTTGCAGCAGTGATATTGTATTGGAAGATGAGGCCCAGGGACCTTGCAGGGGGCTTCGGATTGATGACACCAAACATTCCATGGGAACCTGGGTTTCACAGCATGACCACGAATCTCAGAATTGATTGGTTTAATACAGTATCTCCCTTATATGTGGGATGGATAGAAACTCCAGTGTTAAAAGAAACCGTTTTCTCCTTTTACTTAATGATGATGCATGTGTGTCTGCATGGTACGAGGTGCTCTGCATGCATTTTCTCATGTGATCCTTGCAACAACCCAGAGAAGTAGGCCTTGTGAGGCCCCATTTTACAGATGAGGAAACTGAGGCTCTGAGAAGTTAGGTAACTTGGCACAAGTCTCCTGGCTGTTACTGGGCAGAGCTCCAGTTCTGTGGGACCCTGTGCTTGGATTCATTCTGCTATAGATTTGTAGCAAATTTGGGATTCGTTTCATAGGACTTTTAGGTGTCCTTACCAGCAAAATGGTGGGGACGGCCCTCACAAAAAGCAACCCCTAAAGACTAGGGGTGAAAATGTTTCAGGGAGCGGTACTGACAGTCCTTAGCTAAGTTTTGCTTGGCAGTCTGTTTTGTGCACCCGTCAGGCCCTTTTGCTCTATGTTCACCATTTTAGCAACACCTGGCAGCAGCTGCTGACCTGGAAATCGATAGGAACCAATATATCGAAGAAGCTTCAGTCAAACCAATTATCTGGTCCCTTCTCTTAGCAAACCCTCTTATCTAACCACAGCTCTCACCTTACTATTTCCCACCATAGCTTTACACATTTTATCACAACTCTTAGTAATGATTGCCCTGTGGATAGGTCCTAGAATCTTTCTGAGCCTACTCTGTTGAGCACATCCCAAGGAAAATAATGTTCTAGAATTACCCTACCTCCCCGGCTCTCGATTGCTCTCAAGTCAGATGTATGTGTGTGTGTTCCTGTGGTGTGCGGTCCTCAGGGGGATAGGTTATTAGCCACAGTTGACCTTTGCAAAGTTCTCAAGTGTTTTCAGTTCCGCCAGAGAAGTTGTTAGCACAGGGTGACGGTGCTAGGGCAGCCCCTGGACTGACGACGGAGTTGCTGGGTGTTCTCAAGGACAGGACCTACATCAGCTCCTTGGATGCCCCCGTGCCCACTGCACATTTGCTGCGACTCTTCCCTCCACCGTCTGTCTAGGAGGGCTCCTAACCTTTGCCTCCTCATCCAGTAATGAACTCTGACGGCCACCAACTGTCGGCAGTTCACTAGTTGCCAAGTGATTTCACCTGCATTAACTCACTGGCTCCTGTGAAGGTAGGTGAACTGACTTCCACTTTACTAGCAAGGAATCAAAGGTCCTGGCAGGTTAATAATTGGCCCAAAGCCACCTAGCTAGTAAGTTGAGGGGCTGGAATTCAAATACTGATATGTCCGATTGCCAGTTACTGCTTTATTGGGGGCAGGGGGAGTAAACCTTATTTATTTTTTAATCACACCATAAGGAAAATATATCACAGCCTTGAAGCAGCCCAGACAGGCTATGTTAAAACTTCAAGTAATAAGGTGGTGGAAGGAGAACAAGATCCTAATCAGCATGACGCCAGTGCGGGGGCAGGAACATGGCATGGCCCAGAGGCCCGCTGCAGAAAGCATTTGGTAAAGAGGGGCCACCTCCCATTTCCCTGAGGGAGCCATAGCTTCTGTATCTTCACTGTTGTCAGGGGATCTTCTCAGCAGAGCTCTGTAATTTCGGGGGCTATGTGAGCAGTGCCATGTTTAAGCTTTCATTCCATTCTCCTCTAGAAAGAAAAAAATGAAACAAACCCAGGTCTTCCCAAATCCAGTACTTTCCAACTCTTCCTAATTAAGCAGACAAGAGTCCATCTTTCAGTGTTCATTATAGGACACTGGTATGTACTATCGTAACAATCTCCTTGCTCTTCAAGGGCAGAATGTCACTGTAAGATCACCCACCACTCTTTACAGAAGAGCAGGGGAAGACAGCCTCTGAGCCATCATGGCAGCAGGGAGAAGGAAGCTCTGCTTCCCATACCCAGCACGACGCCTGCCTGTCACGCTTCACGTGGTGTCCAGACTGAAAGCTGCCAGGTGCGAGAAGCTTCAAGAAGCACAGTCACATCTTAGTGCAAGAAAGGTACATCCATTAGGAGTGTCTCAGTTTTCTAATCCTGGCCACTCTCTCCCAGCTCTGTATCTTAATCAGTTTCAGGCCCTTGAATTTTAAAAGAAAACCAAGCAAAACAAAAATATCATCAATTTTTTTCTCTCTTAAAATTAGAAATAACCTCAAGGCTGTTGCTTCATGGCCTATGGAAAATGGTGTGGTGGTACTCCTGGTATATGGGAGGTTGGCAACACACAGAATTGCCCCTCCTCAAGCCCCACCAGAGTTTGGAACCAGCCAATCTGTTGCTATTACGTACCAAGAGCCATCTGGTACCTTGGAAGGCTCTGGCTTGGTACGACGAGAAGGTCCCTACTGCCCAAGCTCTCAGTACCTGAAATCTGGACTCTAAAGGAATCTTGTGCTATCTCTGACCCAGAATGTGCCACCATTTTGCATTCAGCTGCTGACTGAAAGGTTGGAGGTTTAAATCCACCCAGTGATGCCCTGGAAGAAAGGTCTGGCGATCTTCTTCTGAAAGGTCACAGCAACTGAAAACTCTATAGAGCACAGTTCTACTCTGACACACATGGGGTCGCCATGAGCTGGAATCAGCTCAACTAGTTTGGTTTTTTCCTTCCATTTCAGTTTCTGTGAATTAAAACATATAGCGGAGCCAAGTGTCCAGTAACAAGTAACATGTTATTTAAACTTGCTGCAATCATTGATTTCTTCATTCCTTACTTTTGCTTAAAAGAGCAAAAATCTTATTCTTTAACAGATTCCTGCTCCCACCCCTGATGTCCACAAGCAAAGATTCTTATTTGCCAGTAGATAAGAGAGAGATCCCTTTATCTTCTTGACCACTGGAGAGATGTGGTTTATGTGGTCATCCACACTCTCGGTCACACAGGTCTCCAGTTGCTGCTTCACCCAAAGCATCTTGCTCTCTGTATCCATCAAGTCTTTGGCTTTGTCATTGCAATGTAGAGCCACTGGGCTGGCTGGTCCTGGAATTTCTCCAACTAGATGGTCACCAAGGCCTGAGTATAGGGGTGCTCCATGCACTGTCGCTCTTACTGCATGGAGACCTGGTTGTTCCCAAGCAGCCGTCCCTGCACGGGAACACGAGGCCCTGCCTCCTCCTGATGTTCTGTCTTTCCAGACCCTTCCCTGTGGAGTCCACTGCCCCCTGGATGTGACCCTGAGCTGCATCTGCCTCTCGAGCAGCCACATAAACCCAGGATTTCAGGTCACGGCGGTCATTGCTGGCTCCAGAGCTAGTGCTCGTGGTCACTCTGCTGTAATGCAACTGGAAAGTTGCTAGCTCTGCCATGAATTTTCCTCATGGTGTTTTAATCTGATGGATAAGTATAATTCTAACAATGGTTAGTTACCAGTAATTTTTTAAAATGTCCATTAACTGTACATTAACTGTAAATTCTTTTCAGTGTATTGAAGAAAGGAGCCCTGGTGGCGCAGTGCTTAAAGCGCTCGGCTGCTAACTGAAAGGTCGGCAGTTCAAACCCAACAGTTGCTCTGTGGGAGAAAGATGCGACAGTCTGCTCCTGTAAAGATTATAGCCTTGGAAACCCAGTGGGGCAGTTCTTCTCCGTCCTATAGGTCAGTATGAGTAGGAATTGAATCCACTTGACTCGACAGCAACGGGTTTTGTGTATTAAAAAGAGCCCTGGCGACACAACAGTTAAGTGCTTCCCTGCTAACTGAAAGGCTGGCGGTTCAAACCTCCCTAGTGGGTCCGAGGGAGAAAGACCTGGGGATCTGCTGATGTAAAGCTTACAGCCTAGAAAACCCTACAGGCCAGTTCTACTCTATCACATGGGATCGCTATGAGTTGGAATCGACTCCATAGCGCCCAAGAGTACCAACAACAACGACAGTGTAGTAAATGATTCCAACATTTATTCTTACAAAATGAAACTATTTATATAGCTAAGTGACTTGGAATGATTCATGTCAGTGAAAAGATAAAAGATACTCCTTTTACTTAGAGATGATCTTTGCCTAAGATTGTGGCTGCAATATTCAGTTATCCCTTTTTGAGGGTGTTTTTCAAAACTATTGCAATGAAATCAGATTTTTAAAAATCAGTTGCAGAATATTGACAGTGACTTTGGTATTATAATATGGCAGTCACACTAGTCGGAATGTGATAAAGACCAGAACAGCAGAAAATTCCTGCTGTCCCCACCCCCCAAAAGAAAGAAAGCAAAAACAAACATCTTTGGGTTTGAAGGTAGCCTTAGGTGCTAGAGCAAAAAACCAAAACAAACCTTAGAAGTCAGCTCAAACTCCAAAATTAGTCACTGCTGTTAGAGCTGACTTCTAAGGCACTATTCCTCCTCTCCCCCACCTTCCCAACACCCACCGTGCTCACATACAGACCCACCCATTGCCCTTTTCCCTTGTATTCTTGGAAGGAAGGCATTCAGTGCTAAGGTTTTCCCGAGGGCCTGGGTAGAAGTGGCAAAAGTTGCTGAGCTTGTGTTTCCCTATGGCATTCCTTCTGAGGTAAGTGGTAGCATTTTGAGAAGGCAGGGCGTGAGAAACACCAACACTTGTATCAAATTGAGAAGGCTCCTTTTGCATAAAGGATGTTTTACAATGGAGATGAGTTTATGATCTCTGAAATGATCTTGTACAGGAAACTATATCTATTGTTTGCTAAAGAATTCCTTAGCAAATAACTGTGTTAAGGATATGTTTGCCTGCTTGAAAAAAAAGGCATTAATTACTAATTTTTCAAAGTAATACATGAAGAAACACAAGAAAAATGGGGCTACAGGCCCATTTCTTTGCTCCCCTTTGAGCAAATGTTTTCTAAAGTGTTATCTGTATTTGCTGCCTCTAATTTCCCCTGTCTTCTCACCTCTTACAGTCACTCCAAACAGGTATAACTCCCACAAATGCTCCAATGAAACTGCTCTTTCAAAGAACACTAACGACCTGCGCTTTGCTGAGTCCAAACCCATTGCCATCAAGTCAATTCTGACTTATAGCGACGCTATAGGAAAGAGTAGAACTGCCCCATAGGGTTTCCAAGGAGTAGCTGGTAGATTGGAACTGCCAATCTTTTGGTTAGCAGCTGAGCTCTTAAGCACTGTACCTCCAGGGCTGTTTGCTAAGTCCATTGGTCAGTTTTCAGCCCATGTCTCACGTAAGTGTGTAGCATTTGACATAGTTGATTACTCCGCCTTCTCTGAAGCAGTTTCTTCACATGGCTCCCGACAACCCCTTCTCGTTTTCCTGCTCCTCACTGGCATTCCTTCTGACTCTTCTTTGCTGGTTCCTCTTCCTTCTCCCTGACCTCACCACCTTGGAGGGCCCCAGAGTTCAGCCTTTGGGCCTCTTCTCTTCTTTACTCACTCCCTTGGCGATCTTATCCAGCCTCGTGGCTGTAAATATCATCTACAAGCTGCCAAATGTCAATCTCCAGCTCAGACTCCTCTCCTGAACTCCAGACTTTTATTCAACGGCCTACTTAGCATCTCAAACTTAACAAGTCCAAACCTGAACTTACAGTAACTTTATTTGAATAAACAAAAATTTACAACTCAATTTTTAACAGTAGGGCTTGGAATTACTGTTATTTTTTTCTTTTCTTTGATTGAAAACAGACGAATAACATAATTATAGGAAGATGATAACATTACAGGAAGTTTGAAAAAAATTTCCAGCTAATAGTTATGATCATTTGTGCATATTTTATGTTAATCATTTTCTTTATGCAAGCTGATTATTTCTGTAGCTGAAACTAATACCACTGGAACGGATACCACTGTACCTGTTTTTTGAGAACGAAGACCCTTCCTAATCATTCTGTATATACCTGTGGCTTAGCACAGAGCCTGGTCCAGACAGGTGCTTGAAAGACGATTGCCAAAACAATGAATTAATGAGTGTATTTGCTGAGCATCTAAAAATTAAGTACAATCAACTCCAAACTGATTGTTTCGTTGCTTCACAGGGCTTGGCCAAGGCCCCAATCTTGCAAACATCGGCTATGTGTGACTTCCTCTTCTGCCCAGGCCTAGGAGCATCACAGCAGAGGAAGGAGACACTCAAGTGGTAACATGGTCATGCTTCTGCCTTGCTTGAAAACAGTACTAATTTCTTTCACTTCCCTACTCTTTACCTGGGCCTAGACCGGCGCTGAATCTCCTAGACACAGACTGAATGCTAATGAATGGGCTGCAGATCCTAAAATAAAATGGCAAATCAGGTTCTGGGTTTGATGTAAAAGTTTGAGAGACACAGGTTTGTTACTAATTTAGATTACAAATGTCATCAAAAATAGAAACCATATGATAGGGAACCCAAGGTTGAGTAAGGATATTGTTGACGTGTTGTGAGATTGTTAACCATTGTCATAGGGCAACATGTGTAGTAACTGTTAAATGAGAAACTATTTGTTCTGTAAGCCTTCATCTTAAGTGAGATTAGCAGCACAATTGGAAGAGCATAGTCAATGTCACTGAACTGTGCATGTAGAAATTTTTGAAATGATGTATCTTTGTCTATGTGTATTTTCATCAAAAAAAATGGTTGAGAATTTAGAGGGTTGACATGTTGTGGGGTTGTTAACCAATGTCATAAAACAATATGTGTACTACTGTTTCATGAGAAACTACTTGTTCTGTAAGCCTTCACCTGAAGTACAATTAAAAAAAAAAAAAACCATAAAGATGAGGCAATTTCTAAATTAAAAGCTCTTTCTTAGAATAATTGCCATGTTACAGAATCTATGTACTTTGGTAGAATTTGCATAAGGACTTCATTGCTCAGAATAGTGTTCTGTTCTTGTCACCCAACAATACTTGACGTACATGAGCTTGTATTCCCTGACTGCAGGAAAGCCGTTGCCCTGAACAGCTGGCACACCCTCTGCAGTGAGGCTGGATTTTGCTGGAACTTTTCAGGTACTCAAAAAGCCCTTTCTCAACAGCCGATTCATTCACAGACTTGAGATCTGAGCTTTGTCACTTTTTCTAAATCGACCGAGTCAGTCTGGTAGCAGTCACTTGTAGGTTGGAGATGTAAAATATTATTTGTATCTTCTTTCCATAGGTAACTGGCCCAGCAGTCATAATATGAAAGGAAAGTTACAAACCCTTTGATGGAGCTATCATTGCAGCAAACAGAACGGGGAATCCTTTTCTACACTCCCTTTATTTAGTTGAGCAAGTACATCTGGTCATTTTGGGCATTTCCATTTTGGCAGAAGGTTCTTGGGCTTAAACAGTAGGTTTTCGGCATTTCATGTTTCTAGGACTGAATCTGAATTTGAAGGAATGCTAATCTGCCTCCTTTTACACTACCACACCTACAGAATTCTGTAAAATTTTGTCTAAAATGGTATGAATGAATTGTCAGTGTCTGGGATATAGTTCCTCACTAGGACACAGCATTGCTTTTATTCAAAGACCATACATTTCGTAAGCAAAGAGTGACTCTGTTTTTGTATATTTTTCTGTTACTTTAATGCACTTAAATTTCAATTATGGGAGTATAAACCATAACTTGTATCATTAAATTCTTCTTTATGTTTCATAATGATTTCTGCTTTTTTTCTTTTCCAGTTAAACCCTTTTAGCTTAAAAGTCTTGAGTGTTCTACCAATCAATGATCATTATGAAGAGGCTGCTGTTTGTCCCTTAATATTTGTTCTCCCCTTCTTCCATAATAATAGAACCCCTGATTTTTAAGCTGGGCATGTAGCTGCCCAGAAAAAAGAAAAGAACGTTTCTGCAGAAAACAGAAAAACAATAGAGAGAATCAATAAAACCAGAAGTAGGTTCTTCAAAAAAATCAATAAAACTGACAAGCCTTTAGCTAGACTGACAAAGAAAAAAACAGATGCAAATAACCAAAATAAGAAATGAGAGGGGACATTACAACTGACTCGATAGAAATAAAGAGAATTTTGACAGAGTATTATGAACAACTGTACGGCAACAAACTTGATAACCTAGATGAAATGGACAAATTCTTAGAAGCACAGAACCTACCTGCGATTGTTAAGGTTGTGTGTCAGCTTGGTTAGGCCACGTTTCTCAGTGGTTTGGCAGTTATGATGTAGTTTGGCAGTCATATAATAATGTGATCACCTCCATGATGGGATCTGCATGAGTAGCCATTCAGTTGAAAGGGAGCTTCCTTGGGAGGGTGGCCTGCATCCAATATAGGTGGACTTTCTGGCAACGCTTGCGAGATTTTGCTCACTCTGGATCCTGCAGCTGGCTCTTGTTCATCTAACCTGCAGTTCTTGGGACTCGAGCTAGCAGCTGACCTGCCAATCTTGGGTTCACCAGCCCCTGCAGCTACATAAGTCAGGAGAAGTCTCCAGACTGACCCATGGACTTGGACTTTCCAGTGTCTACAACTGCGTGAGCCATTTCCTTGATACAAATCTCTCTCTCTCTCTTTCTCTCTATATATGTATATATATATATACATATATAGAGAGAAAGAGAGAGAGAGAGATTTGTATCAAGGAAATGGCTCACGCAGTTGTAGACACTGGAAAGTCCAAGTCCATGGGTCAGTCTGGAGACTTCTCCTGACTTATGTAGCTGCAGGGGCTGGTGAACCCAAGATTGGCAGGTCAGCTGCTAGCTCGAGTCCCAAGAACTGCAGGTTAG
>NW_004443940.1:18902461-19027923 GCF_000243295.1 Trichechus manatus latirostris | reverse complement strand
AAAGCAGAGAATACCAGAAAGATGTTTACCTGTGTTTTTTTGACTATGCAAAGGCATTCAACTGTGTGGATCATAACAAATTATGGATAACATTGCGAAGAATAGGCATTCCAGAACACTTCATTGTGCTTATGCAGAACCCGTACATAAACCAAGAGGCAGTCGTTCGAACAGACCAAGGGGATACTGGTGGTTTAAAATCAGGAAAGGTGGGCATCAGGTCGTATCCTTTCACCATAATTACTCAATCTGTATGCTGAGCAAATAACCTGAGAAGCTGGACTATACGAAGAAGACAGGGACATCAGGATTGGAGGAAGACTCATTAACAACCTGCAATATGCAGATAACACAACCTTGCCTGCTGAAAGTGAAAAGGACTTGAAGCACTTGCTGATGAAGATCAAAGACCACAGCCTTCAGTATGCATTATAACTCAATATAAAGAAAACCAAAATCCTCACAACTGGACCAATAAGCAACATCATGATAAACATAGAAAATATTGAAGTTGTCAAGGATTTCATTTTACTTGGATCACAATCAACACCCCTGGAAGCAGCAGTGAAGAAATCAAACGACATACTGCATTGGGAAAATCGGCTGCAAGAGACCTCTTTAAAGTGTTAAAAGGCAAAGATGTCACTTTGAGGCTGTCATGGATTGAATTACATCCCTCCAAAAATGTGTGTTATCAATCTGGCTGGGTCATGATTCCCAGTGTTGTATGATTGTGTACCATTTTGTAATCTGCTGTGATTTCCTTATGTATTGTAAACTCTATCACTATGATGTATTAAGATGGATTAGCAGCAGTTATACTGAGGTCTATAAGATTAGATAGTGTCTTAAGCCAATCTCTTTTAAGATATAAAAGAGAGAAGCAAGCAGAGACACATGGGGACCTCATACCACCAAGAAAGCAGTGCTGGGAGCAGAGCACATCCTTTGGACCTGAGGTTCCTGCACAAAGAAGCTCCCAGACCAAGGGAAGACTGATGACACGGACCTTCCTCCAGATCCAACATAGAAAGCGTTCCCCTGGAGCTGATGCCCTGAATTTGGACTTGTAGCCTACTGGACTATGAGAGAATAAACTTCTCTTTGTTTAAGCTATCCACTTGTGGTATTTCTGTTATAGAAGCACTAGATGACTTAGGTGCGCCTGACCCAAGCATGGATTTTTCAATCACCTCATATGCGTGTGAAAGCTGGACAATGAATAAGGAAGACTGAAGAAGAATCGATGTACTTGAATTATGGTGTTGGCAAAGAATATTGAATTTACCATAGACTGCCAGAAGAACGAACAAATCTGTCTTGGAAGAAGTACAGCCCGAATGCTCCTTAGAAGCAAGGATGGTGAGACTTTATCTCACATACTTTGGACATGTTATCAGGAGGGACCAGTCCCTGGAGAACGACACTATGCTTGGTAAAGTAGAGGGTCAGCAAAAAAGAGGAAGACCCTCAACAAGATCGTGTGACATAGTGGCTGCAACAATGGGCTCAAATACAGCAACGATTGTGAGAGTGGTGCATGTGATGGTTAAGGTTTTGTGTCAACTTGCCTGGGCCATGATTCTCAGTGATCTGGCAGTTATGATGTAGTTTGGCAGTTATGTAATGATGTAATCAACTCCATGATGAGATCTGCTATGAGCAGCCAATCATTTTAAAGGGAGTTTCCTTGGGGGTGTGGCCTGACTCCAGTATATAAATGGATGTTCCAGCAAGGATCTTGCTCTGGATCCTGCATCTGGCTCATCATTATCTGATCTCTGGTTCTCGGGAGTTGAGCTAGGAGCTTATCTGCCGACCTTGGAATTTGTCAGCCTCCTGTAGTCTGACCTGCTCATCTTGGGTTTGCCAGCCCCTGTAGCTACATGAGTCAGGAGAAGCCTGCAGCCTGACACCTGACCCATGGACTTGGGACTTGCCAGCCTCTACGACCGCATGAGCCATTTCCTTGAGATAAATCTCTCTCTCTATATATATATACATATATACTTCACTGGTTTTGCTTCTCTAGAGAACCCAGACTAAGACACTACCAAAACTGGCTCAGGAAGAAATAGAAAGTCTCCACGGACCCATGGACTTGGGACTTGCCAGCCTCTACGACCGCATGAGCCATTTCCTTGAGATAAATCTCTCTCTATATATATATATACATATATACTTCACTGGTTTTGCTTCTCTAGAGAACCCAGCCTAAGACACTACCAAAACTGGCTCAGGAAGAAATAGAAAGTCTCCACGGACCCATAACAAATGAAGAGATCAAATCAGTGATCAAAAACCTCCCAACAAAAAAGTCCTGAACCAGATGGATTCACCGGCGAATTCTACCAAACATTTAGAGAAGAATTGACACCAATAGTGTTTAAACTCTTCCAGAAGATAGAGAAGGAAGGAATACGCCCTAATTCATCCTAAGAGCAAACATAATCCTGATACCAAAACCAGACAAAGACGTCACAAGAAAAGAAAACTATAGGCCAATATCTCTTACAAATATAGATGTAAAAATCCTCATCAAAATACTATCAAACAGAATCCAACAGCTTATTAAAAGAGTCATACACCATGACCAAGTAGGCTTTATTCCAGGAACGCAGGGATAGTTCAACATTAGAAAATCAATCAAAGTAATACACCACATCAATAGAACAAAGGAAAAGAACAACATGATCATCTCTATGGATGCAGAAAAACCGTTTGATAAAGTCCAACACCCTTTCTTGATGAAAACCCTCAGGAAGATTGGAATAGAAGGGAATTCCTCAGTAGGATTCAGGGCATATTTGAGAAGCCAACATTATACTTAATGGAGAAAGTCTGAGAGCTTTCCCCTTGAAATTGGGAACAAGAAGGGTGCCCGTCCTCACTACTTCTATTTGATATTGTATTAGAAGTCCTAGCCAGAGAAATAATACAAGAAAAAAGAAACAGAAGGTATCCAGTTTGGAAAAGAAGAAGTAAAATCATCTCTATTTGTGGATGATATGATCCTAAATATAGAAAATCCCAAAGAGTCCACAAGAAAACTTCTAGAGATAATAGACGAATTTTAAAAAGTTACAAGGTACAAGGTCAACAAACAAAAATCACTTGGGTTTCTATACACCAGTAATGAGAAATCTGAAAGGAAAATTTGAAAAAAAATTCCATTTAAAATAGCATCAAAGAAAATAAAACACCTAAGAATAAATCTAACCAGGGATGTGAAAGACTTACACAATGAAGACTATAAAACACTACTGAAGTATATGAAAGAAGACATAAATAAATGGAAAGATGTTCCATGTTTATGGATTGGAAGACAATATTGTTAAGATGTCAATACTGCCCAAAATGATGTATAGATTCAATGCGGTCCTGATCAAAGTTCCAACAGTCTTCTTTACAGAAATAGAAAACCAATCGTCAACTTTATATGAAATAGCAAGAGGCCCCGAATAGCTAAATCAATGTTGAAAGAGAAAAACAAAGTAGGAAGACTCATACTCCTGATTTTAAAACATGCTATACAGCTACAGTAATCAAAACAGCCTGCTACTGGTATAACAATAGACACATAGACCAATGGAATAGAATTGAGAGTTCAGAAATAAATCCACACGTCTATGGTCAACTGATTTTTGACAAGAGTGCTAAGTTCATTAGATGAGGAAAGAAGAGTCTCTTCAATAAATGGTACTGGGAAAATTGGATTTCCACATGCAGAAAAATGAAACAGGATCCATGCCTCATACCATACACAAAAACAAGTTCAAAATGGTTTAAACTTAGTTTCCTGACTTAATAACAATATGGAGTGATAAGAACTATACTAGACTCACCTACAGGGAGATAACAGAGGAGAGAAGAAGCTGAAGACAGCTGGAAATCAGAGGGGGCGGGGGATAGATGGTGTAGACAAGATGATGGATAGAACTTTGCCTGCTTCATATTGTTGCATTTTACTTGCCCTGAAAATTTTGTCTTTGATTATAGCTTCCTCCCACTCCTTGTTTTATAATTTCCTCTTTTGAAGTACACACTAGGTGGTAGTTCAATATTTGTTGACCGATTGACAAAGAGAAGTAAGACCTTCGGGGAGTGCTATCACTTTTCCCTTAATATTTGCTCTTCCATGTTGATTGTTATTTGCTCAAACTGGACCTTGAGATACTGGGTAATGAGAACCCAGTAACCCTGATTTGCTCAATTCAGTGGCTATGGACTGCACACAATGTGCCAAGCCTTGTGCTAGATGGAAAGCCACAAAAATTAGCAAGGCTTAGCTCTAAAGAATCAACGTCTTTAAAGTGTTCAAGAGCAAAAATTTCACTTTGAGGACTAAGGTGCGCCTGACCCAAGCCATGGTGTTTTCAATCACCTCATATATGTGCAATGTGAAAGCTGGACAATGAATAAGGAAGACTAAAGAAGAACTGATGCCTTTGAATTACAGTGTTGGCAAAGAATATTGAATGCACCATGGACCACTAGAAGAACGCTCAAATCTGTCTTGGAAGAAGTACAGCCAGAATGTTCCTTAGAAGCACGGATGGTGAGATTTCTTCTCACATACTTTGGACATGTTATCAGGAGGGACCAGTCCCTAGAGAAGGACATCATGCTTGGTAAAGCAGAGGGTCAACGAGATGGATTTCCACAGTAGCTGCAACAATGGGCTCAAGTACAACAACGATTGTGAGGATGGCACAGGACTGGGCAGTGTTTTGTTCATAGGGTCACTATGAGTCAGAACCAACTTGATGGTTCCTAACAACAAGCTCTAAAGAACCATGTAGGGTAGCAGTAGAGATTACATGTCAAATAACTGTAATGTAACGCAGAAAGAATTCCATAGTATACTGGAAGATCACATAATTTGCTATGAGAACACAGGGGAAGCAAAGAGAATTCTAGTTTCGGATATCTGAGAAGGTTCCATGGAGGAGTTCTATGAAGGATAAGTAGGCTTTAACCAGTGGAGATGGGTGGGGAAGCATGTAGACAGCAGGACCAGTAAACAAATATACGGAGGTGAAATTTGATCTACAAAGGAATATATATCACACAGGCTTCCAGTATTTTCTCTCTTCCTTTATTAGTTAATTGTCAGTCTCTTAAAACATAACAAATAGAATGGTGGTATTGTATGATTTTTTTGAGTTTACACTGAGGAGCGGGTTTCATTGAATAATGCTGCTGATGGTATTTTAAAAGAAAGATTAAAGTACCACACCGCATGTGAATCATCAGTCTGTCCAATTCTGCATGCAAAGCAGATGGCTGCCAAACGTTTGTTCCATTCCTGGTATCGTCTGCCTTATAAATGCTCAAGAGTAGCCGAAATGGAGAATTCTATCATGTTGGAGGAATTATTGCCTATAATTTGTTTATAACACACTCTTGAGTAATGGGCAAGCTCCCTGCTCCTTGGGGTTATGCTCCTAGTGCATACATATTCCAGAACAACGAACCTTTCCCCTGTTGCTGCTAAGAGCCCTAAAAGCCAGGGAAATCAATACATATGATAATTTATCACCGACAGATTAAAATTTTCTATTGATTTCTTCTGGAATGGGAATTTGTGCCCCTCAAGGTACTACATTCTTTCAATAGACAACGAGTCAATCAGTTATAATTTCAAGTTTTGAAAAGCTTTGGCGACAGCTTTTATGAAACACACAGAAGAAAAATAACAGGGGCTCCTTGATAGTTTCAAAGTCTTGCTGAGACGTACAGAAGTGAATTTCGCTTGCCCGTCTGTGCCCACTGGGTGCCTCTGACCGCTGAAGCAGACGCTCTCTCCCTTGCCATGAATCTAAAGGACTGCTGTCAATTTGCTTTGCAAGTCTGATAGGCTGCTTGTCTTTTTTTACTCTCTGGCAACAATTGCCAACTTGAAATGCAATCTTAGGCTCTACATCTTCAGAGACCAGCAGGAAGCTGGTGTTTGTAGCATCTATCTTTAAAACAGGCTTTAAATCAGAGCTTCTCAAAACCGAGTGTGGGCACCAATCTCCCTGGGAACTCATTAAAATGCAGATTCTGATTCTCGGGTGGGACCTGAGATTTTGCATTTCCAGCAAGCTCCCATGTGTTACCTGTAGCAAGACGTTAAATTTGTTCTTTTCCAAGGTAGGAAGGACAGGTGGTGTGAGAGGGCAGTGTACCAAGCACTCAGTGGCCACTTCATGACATGCGATAGACGATAGCTAGCTGCCATCAAGTCTACTCCAACTCATGGAGACCATACGTACAACAGAAGAAAGCGTTGCCCAGTCCTGTGTCATCCTCATAATCACTGGCATGTTGAAATCCATGTGGCAGCTATCGTGCCAATCCATCTCACCGAGGGCCTCCCATGCCCTTGCTGGCCCTCGGCTTCACCAAACGTGATGCTGTCCTTCAATGATTGATCCCTTCTGATGACATGTCCAAAGCAAGCGAGTTAGACAGTGCTCTGCTCTAATCCATAAGGTTTTCACTGGCTAATTTTCAGGAGTAGATTTCCAGGCCTTTCTTCCTAATCTGTCTCAGTCTGGAAGCTCCACTGCATCCTCTCCACCATGGGTGACCCTGCTGGTATTTGAAATACCAGTGGCATATCTTCCAGCATCACAGCAACATGCAAGCCACCACAACAACAGACTGACAGACGGGTAGCGGTCATGGCATGAAGCCCTGACCAAGTGTCCCAAAAACATAAGGAACAGAACCAAAAGGGAGAGTTCCACACTCTACACTGGTAATGCATGTCCTTATTTATGTGAGTCTCTGAGGTAATATGAGGATCCAATAATAGAGGAAGAGGAAGGGAATGGATCGCTCACTCCTCCATTCCACACATTGGAACTCCATGCCAGGCATTTTAAGTCCAAACTGAAAAAACCAAACCCTCTGCTATCGAGTCAATTCCAACTCACAGGGACCCTATAGGACAGAGTAGAACTGCCCCTTAGGGTTTCCAAGGAGCGCCTGGTGGATTCAGACCGCCAACCTTTTGGTTAGCAGCCCTAGCTCTTAACCAGTGCACCACCAGGGTTTCCATTTTAGGCCCAGGGAATATAAATTACAATAAGAAAACTCATAGAGAAGTAGTCTACTTTAGAAAGGCAGACATTTAAAGCACTCCCCTCAACCCTTTTATTTTTTGTCAGGAAACTTCAAGAGACCCTACAAGGAATCCAGCCGTTCAGCATTTCCCAGCAGAACATTATCTGTCATTGTTCTTTGTGTTCAAAGATACTTCTGGAAATGATGTTACTATTCCTGTGTATGAGTCTGGCAGAAAGCCCTAAGATGTGACCTAATTTCCAAATAGCTTGTCCTTCTGGCGAGCTGTTATTTGTAAAACCTGCTGTAGTTTATGACTCTACCCTATAGACTTTGAGAAAATAGTCAGAAGGGCAAAGGAGATTTCCACCTGGAATAGCTCAAGTGACTAGATGACTTTTTAGGAATAAGAGCTTACGCCCATTATCTGAAGAGATGATACAGAAACTCGTGTACTATCTTCTTTCTGAAAGAAGGGCTCCTAAAAGCCTGGAAGTGGAAGATCATTAGATAATTTGTTGTGAACTCAAGAAGGGTCCATCTTGGTCTATTTATAAGCATGCTGTCCAGGAGAGAAGGTTTATGTATGGGCCTGTCTCATCATCCCTTCTAGCCTAAGTGGATCTTGAAAGTTAAATTATAACATTGCATTATGCTTAACAGGGAAGGATGCTTCATAGAAAAGGCATTTACTAAGCTCTTGAGAGACTGTTGCACACTGATCAAATGACAGATGGCATTCAGCTTTCACAATGTAGGAGTGCTAAAAGAATGTAGGGTCACTGTGAAGGCGTGGAAAATCATAGAGTAAAATATGGTGCATAAGAAGAAGAGGTACTAGAAAGTGATCCCGATCACCGAGAGAGGAAAGAAAACTAAAAAAATGATGATACTTTCAATTAGCTGTGAGATGTTGGGTAGGGCACCAGTGCAGTGCCTCTAGGCCTTACTTTACTAGGACATCAGATGAGAGATTCTAGATGATCTTTAAGGTCCCTCTTGGCTCTGTAACTCTAACTCACTCACTGAGTGCTGACTTCCTGTTAAAGGCACCATGAGTTAAATGCTTCGTGTGGATTATCAGCTCATCTCTAGGAGGCTTTTGTTTTTGTCATGTCCATTTTACAGAAGAAGAAACTGAGTTTCAGAGAGCTTAAGAAACCAGGCCAAGCTTACACAGCTAATAGGAAGCAGAGCTGGGATTCAAACCCAGGCAATCTGAGGCCATAGCTAATGCTTTTAAGCTTTACAGTGTATTGCCTTTATACTCCTAAGAATTTTATGGGTAAAGAAGGGAAGAATATCTTATTTGTTCCTTTCTTAGAAAATCAATTGCAGGAAGGAATCCTTTAAAATATATGTTACGTCCTCTCTTTTCTAATTGTTGACATATTGGAGTTTGATCCTGAAAAAGGAAGATGTTTTAACTGGTGTCATAATTTAATGTCAAATAATTTAAGGCAAAGAGAAGCAGCACACACCTTTCTGCTGCCTTACTCAGCTCACTTAGCTGCAGGTTCTGATCACTTTTCCGGGTCTCGCCTGCCCAGGTGAGTACCCTTCGACCAGGGCAGGCTGTTGAAAAGTAGCCACATAAGTGTTAGGTATGACATCTAGGACTCATGTTCCTGTCCTAAACCTGAGATCCTGAGAGTCTGGGGAAGTACTGGTCTGCCGACTGCAGCTTTCTCTCATTCTCTTCCAACACATTTTCCCACGCCCACGTGCCTGGTATTTGGCATATTTTCCTGGTTTGCACATTGTCTTGCCTCCTGAGACTACAGTTCTGCTCAAACACCATCTTGCTGGGTAGGGTTATCACACCCTCCCTAGCCCTTGGAAGGAGCTCTCGTGGCTCAACAGTTAAGTGCTTGGCTGCTAATCAAAATGTCAGAGGTTGGAACCCACCAGCAGCTCTTCGGGAGAAAAGACCTGGCAATCTGCTCCTGTAAAAATGCCAAAAACCAAACAGTCAAGTTGATTCCGACTCCTAGCAACCCTGTAGGACAGAGTAGAACTGCCCCATAGGGTGTTCTAGGCTGTAATCTTTACGGAAGCAGACTGCCACATCTTTCTCCCAAGGAGTGGCTGGTGGGTTCAAAACAGCCAGGCTTTCAGTTAGCAGCCAGACACTTTAATCACTGCACCACCAGGCCTCCTTTTAAAATCCTGTAAAGATTATAGCCTAGGAAACCCTGTGGGGCAGTTCTACTCAGACACATCGGGTCACTATGAGTCAGAATTGATGGCACCCAACAACAATAGCTAGCACGTGGAGGCAGTGTGGCAAAGGGCTGTGGTGGGGTGCCGCCGTAACAATTTTTGCATATCTGCGTCTCACCTGTGTATACTCTTCTTTTTCTTTAAATAGATTTATTTAAAAAAATTAAAATTAATTAAGAAAAAAAGAGAACTTCAAGAAGTCATATAATTTTATGTTTAGGTCTCTGATCCATTTTTAATTAGTTTTTGTATGTGTTGAAAGGAATGGAGCAAGATTTAATTTTTTTTCTTTGCATATAGATATCCAATCATTCCAGCACTGTTCAGTGAAAAGACTATCCTTTCTCCACTGAACTGCATTTGCATCTTTATCCCCCTCCTTGGGAGTTAGATTGAGTTCTCTGTTCCTTTCAGTTGTTAGCTGGGGAGCCAAAATATGAGCTACCACCCACCTGTCTTCAACTACTACTTCCAGGAGGCTCCTGCTACACATCTATTAGCTTAGTGACTAAGTTTCCTATGTCTTTGGACATTTAGCAATTTTGTGATTTAGTCTTTTATTGACCTCTCTTTGGCCACTTCTACTTAGTAATAAAATCTCCCCCTTTGCTGAGGGTTTACTAAGTGCCCAGCACTATCTCTGCCAACTCCCCCATGTTCTCAGCTTTCCTACCAACCTGCCCTTAAAGTCCCAAAGATTTCAACTTACCAAATGAATTTGCAATTTTATAGTGCGTGGGATAGTAGAGAAGAAGGTTTGAATTTTGTGTAGGAGAAATGGGTGATTAAACATAACACAATGTCTCTATGGACAATCCCAATCAGGATTCACTACTAAAGGGCTCTTGTAAACAATGAATTATTTCCCTCATGTGATTCCTGTTTCGGGGTAGGACCAAACCATGTATGTACTATCCCATATACGTACATGCAAAGGCACATATACTGACACAAAAGGATCCACATACACAGATGTCTGGAATTTTTTTTGCATGTAACTGTGACTTCCTTTCTAGTTAATTTATAGACATATTTTTATAGTTACGCTATTGGGGAAAATTTCTAAATTATAGGGTCATAGAATTGCAAAAGATCCTAAGGGATCATCTGAGTCTGTTGTTATCTCTAATGAATCGATGGTGGCCCCTTGGAGCATTGCAATGAAAAATATTGCCAGGCTGAAGTTCAACACAGCAGGAAAAAGAGTGGTCATTGATTAGTTATGCTTGCTGTGGATGAGGGTGGTGGCATGGACATGGTGTATTACTGACTCTAATCTAAGACTGGGCTACTCTCTTTTTTACTGCAATAATCTCTTCTACATTATTCCTGGTAGCTGGCTTCTAGCCACTGCAGGAATACTTGCAGTAATTATGAACACATATGTTCAGTGTGTGTTGAACTCAAAAGCTATCTCATTGCAACTTTCAATCATTTGCCCTAACTCTACCATTTGGAACTGCACAGACCAAGTTTTTATCCTATTCCATAGCACAGCCCTTCATATATCGCAAGATAACTATTATGTAATCTCTTCTCCTAGATAAACATCAGCATTTCTTTCAACTATTGTCCAGATATTGTGGTTTCTGGGTCTTGCACCATCTTGGATATTTATATGACTTTTCCTTGCTCCCTTTCAAGCGCACTACTCAGGAGAGGACAATACATTTCAGATAGGATCTGACTAGCTAGAGTTCAACGGAACTCTTTCTTGCGTGCTTGAACATACTTATGTTAATAAACTTCAGTTTGCCCCTAAAACATGTTACTGGTCTATCTCACATTGTGCTTTCAGTGAATAAAAAAATTCCCAGTTCAGTTCAGTTGAGTTCTTTCTTGAGTTTATATTTGAATTTTTACCTTTTAAATTGTATCTTAATAATAATTGCCTATTCTTGAGTGTCTGTGCTGGGTACTTGTTTTTCTTTAATATCTATAAAATAGATATTCTATTCCCATCTTGAAGTTGTGAAAACTGAGACTCAGGGATGCCTCTGGTCACACAGCTAGTAATATGCAGAGCTTGAAATCAAAGCCAGTCCCACCTGGCTCTAGAGTCTATTCTCTGCCTGATTTTTGTGGTTTTCAATCATCTTCCCACAAAAGAGATAATTTTGAATCCTGAATCCATCACAGAAGAAAAAAATTTTAAAAAGGTGGCGGGAGATAGGTTGTCCTTTTGTCAAGATATATTTTGTTTTTGGCATTCTGATGTACTAGTGAAACACTTCATTAAAAAAACAAAACAAATAAATAAAAAGGACAAAAAGTTTGGCGTGACCAGTTCCTGGTGAACCCTTGTTGGTTCCTAGTGGTCGTCTTTAAGTGCTCTCTAGCTGTCTGTTGACCTACCCAATCTTACACTTCATTGGAGATTGATGTTAAATTCACCAGTCTCTAATTTCCAGAATCCATGATTACTGGGACATTTGTTTATGTCCTTTGTCTGGCACCTGCCCTACTTTGCACACCATCTCATGGGCTGTTCACAGTGGTTCTACTCTTACATCTGCATGTTTGTTGGGTTCTCTGGGATGGAAGTGGGGTGGGGGAAGGGTTTGCCCTCATTTAAAGTAGCTAAGTGCGTTTATACTATTCCCCTTTGCCGTCTTATATCTTATGCTTTGGGTCCCCACCAATAATGTTATTTCTCCCATTTCCAATTTGTAGGTAAGGAATAGTCTCTCTCTTAATGGAGAGATTAACGGAGTAGATGCACTCCACGAAGTTTCCAGTAATTTCTGTTAAATGAGTTCTAATGTGAACTCTCTGGCCCCAACAGCAACAACAAATGACAGCAAATCCACTTTCTAAAAAGTCCACCAAGTATTACGAATCAATTAAATGCATTTGGGGGACTATCTGCTCTTTTATATGACCTGTGCTGGGAAATCTCTCCATTAAAAAAAATAATAGTCCAATACGAGTATTAGTATGTACAGTTAACCGCCAACTGTGCCCCAACTAAATCATAGAATATATACATCTTCCAAGTTTTTTTTTTTTTTAGTTTCTAGCCTGTAACATACTCAGACACAGATACAAAAGTCATCAATTAGATCAAGGAAAATGTGTGTGAGAAGAGCGATTACTAACGCAGATGTGTAACTGGGTAATAGTTACGAAGTACTTAATACCCAGCTAAAAGCCTACTCTCCGTTGTTTTCACACTACCAAGTGCTAGAAAGAGAGCCTGGCTGTGAAGCACCAGTAATTGCACGTTATTTGTGTAGAGGGACATCGAAAGGCTTGATAAACTACAAAAAGGGCGAGCTCCCTTTATAAACTTGACCTCGCCTAGCTTAGCAACTATGGTCTTCAGTTTTCCAGTATCCCCTCCTCTTTGTAGTCCTCAAAAGCAAGCTCTGACAAAGCCTCACTCCCTCCTTCCTTCTTATTCCGTAACGGGAAGCTCACTCGGCCCCTTTAATCCTTTTGAAATCCCGGGCTCTCAGCACAAGGCAATTCATGAATATTCACCAGGGGGCGTGGCCCCGCCTGCGTCCTCAGCTCCAGGCAGCTGGGACCCGCTGAAAGGGCGCGCCAGCTGCACGCAAGGGAAACAGTTCTCATTTTGTGTGCTCGGCTGACAAGATGTCCAACCTCGAGCCGGCTGGAGACCGCCACATTGTGCCTGTGCGGGAGGGGCTTTGCCAAGACGAATGGATTTTTCTGAGGCAAAGCCCAGGAGCTGTAATTTGAGGGGCCCCAAATCTCCCTGCCACCCACCTGCCAGGGCATGTGAAATTCCATTGATAAATTCATGCATTGTCCTCTCCAGGAGTTTGTCCCTTTTTAAGAAAACAAGTATCCCTTGTGTGAACAATTATCTTTTGGTGACACCTCCTCCCTTGCAATGCTCGCCAACGAAGACTGTTTCTTCTACCTTCTCTGGCTCCTCACGAGTGCTCCTCACGTTTGTTTTATAACATCAAGCCATTTTGTCTCTATTTCCCCTCTGCCTCGCCCCCCAGCTTCATCCTTTATTCAGTATTATAGCAGAGCTGTTAAAAACCGGACATCTTGGATTGGGTTCAGTTTCCAGCTTGACCACCTACAAGCCTACGAACTTGGCAAGTTAGCCTCTTTTGCCTCAGTTTCTTCATCTGCGCGGTAGTAACACTACCTCCCTCATGGGGTTGCTCTGAGATGAAGTGAGTCTCTTTCTCTCTCCACACACACACACACACACACACACACACACACACACACACACACACACACACACACACAGACAATGCTTAATGTCTGACGCGTAGTAAGTACTTGGTAAATGTTATTTATTGCTGTTGTTATCTTTTCAGCTGGACAGGCCTGGTGGAAGCTGGCTGAGTGTAAAACAGAGTGGAAGTTGGCCAGGGCAAATACTGCTGGGATATGAAAGTCCTGTTAGAAGCAATGGAGCCAAGAAACCGCATCCACCAAAGTCAAGGAGAAAGTCAGGCTGAACCTAGAAAGAAAAGGGAGGTGAGCCTGCAGTGGGAGCTGGGATGCAGCTGAGAAGGGAGTGCCAATGGGGAAACATGGGAGCAAAGCTGTTTGAGGAAGGATCAGGCCATGTCCAGAGGTAGTGAACGTAGTACCACAGCAAGCTTTTTTGCTTGTTTATTTTTAAGTCTAAGTCCCAGGTCCTAGTCTGCATGCCACTGATTCTTAAAGCAATAGGAACCTCAGGCTGGTCCTGGGAGCAGGAGCTGGACCTTTACTTGGGATGCCTTAGGTTGACATGTTTGAGCTCTAGCATTCTCCACTGACCACATCTTTCTGGCTTTGCACTCTTCCCATCTTTAAACTCCAGTTAAATTGGTGTATTATCCTCATGATGGCACTCAGCCTCTTGACCCCACTCAGTTCTTCTAGGTAGTTATGTTGACTTTGGCTTTACTTACCTTTTGTCTCTCCTGGCACTGTCTACCCATCCTCTCCCCACAACACATATTAACCTCCCCACCTCCACTGGTTTGCAGGTACGCCGATCTTCTTTCTTTCAGTTTCCTAAACATGTTGTGATGGAGACAATGCTATGTGCTCACCACCTCATTTTGTCTTTGGGCACATGAGAAGACATTTCCTAGTCCCTCTTACAGTTCATTTGGAACAATGACCAGGTTTTTGACAATAAAGAAGTGAGCTAAAGAGCTATGACACTTCCAGTTCAAAGAAGATAGGAGGGGGTCTGAGTTCATACACACTCTCTTTCATCCATATGCCAGGAAGTGCAGGACTATAAGACAGGGAGTTGCAAGATGGAAGCAGACCGGATCCTGAGCTTCTGTTGCAGGAAAGCTGCCCAATTAGCATCATTTTTTTTTTTTTTAATGAGAAAAGTTCACTGAGATTAAAGGGTATAGTGAGTCGAATTGTGTCCCCCGAAATATATGTTCAAGTCCTAACCCCCAGTATCTGGGAATGGGCCTTTATTTGGAAAAAGGGACTTAGTAGATGTAATTAAGGTAAGGCTCTCAAAATGAGATCATCTTGGATTAGATTGGGCCCTAAATCCAATGGTGGATGTCCCTATAATAGAAACGGAGGAGACCCACAGAGACACGGAAGGGAAGACCACGTGACAATAGGGGCTGGGACTGGAGTTATGCAACTACAAGCCAAGAAACACCAAAGGTTGCCAGCAGTCACCAGAAGAAGCTAGGAGGCATAAAATAGATTCTCCCTCAGAGTTTCCAGAAAGAACCAATCCTACTGATACCTTTATTTTGAACTTCTGGCCTCCAGAACGTGAGAGAATAAATTTTTATTGTTTTGAGCCACCAAGTTTGTGGTAATTTGTTATGACAACCCTAGGAAACTAATCGTTGTTGTTAGTTGCCGTCAAGTTGACTCTGACTCATGGTGACCTTATGTATAACATGATGAAATGTTACTCGGACCTGTGCCATCTTCATGATCATTGGTGTGTTTGAGTCCATTGTTATAGCTATTGTGTAGTGCCTTCCAACCTAGGGGGCTCATCTTCCAGCACTATATTGGACAATATTCTGTTGGGATCCATAAGGTTTTCATTGGCTAATATTTGGAGTTAGATTGCCAGGCCTTTCTTCCTAGTCTGTCTTAGTATGGAAGCTCCACTGAAACCTGTCCACCATGGGTGACCCTGCTGATATTTGAAATACTAGTGGCATAGCATCTAGCATCACAGCAACATGCAAGCCACAATGGTATGACAAATTGGCAGATGAGTGGTAGAGGAAACTAATACATGGAGTTTATTTGTTACCTCAGCATAGTCTGTCCTATGCTGATTAATAATACACGTCATGTTCTTTCCGTCTTTATGCCTCTACAATTACATTATGCCACTTGGATTGCCTCCCTGCTGCTATCCTTGGATTCTCCTCTGTGCTCCTATAGCACTGTGCTCAGGTTTCTGGCCTGAGTGATTGGATGAATCTTGGTGCCAGTAAGGAAAATGAGAAAGGAGGAAGAGGAATACATATTGCAGAGAAGAGGAACTCTGTAATGAGGACACTGAGTTTGAGAATGGGCCATCAAGGCAGAGATGTCTAGAAGGCATTTGGGTATAGGGGTCTGAAGCTTGGGAGAGAGGCTTGAGCTAGAGATAGAGGGTTGGGAGTCAGGAGCATGTAGGCAAAAGTGGACAAGATCACCCAGGGAAAGTATATAAGTAAGATAAGAAGAAGATGGAAGGCGGAAAGGTGGAATTTAGTGGCATACCAACATTTAGGGGAAGGCAAAGGAAGCAGTGCCCATATATAAACTTCACTTACTTCATTGTGTTCCCCTTGGCCATTCAGGATTGACCATGAAATCTGGGAACCCAGGACTAGATTGTGGATCAACATCCACAGATGTAAAATTTAATTTTGACGAAAACAGGATACTGTGCAACTGCAGCTGCTGAGTAGACACGAACATGTCTTTGAAGGTGGAATTGCTTGCCTTTATTGAGAAAATTTCCCCATAAAAGTTTAGCTTTGATCATGTTAAAGGAAACCATAAATTGCTAAATTTAATTTAAAAGCCTGCCCTGGGTTTTATATTCCTGACTTTCATTAACCTAAAGGTGTATGACTTTTATCAACCTAAATGAGGGAGAAAGTTGCAAGGATTTGTAACTTGCTATAGGAATTGTCTGTTTTTGTTTTTTTCTTCAGGTGATTGCTCTTTGGAGGTAGTTCTTAAATTATTCTAAACAATCACCACGTTACCATAGGTCTGTAAGTGGCACCTGGACAGCCGTAATGGGTCAAGAGAGGTGTAATTGTTACATATTTCAAGGCTACTAGAAAATCATTGAGGTTCTTTTAATACTAACACTATTTAACATAGACAAACTCGGAGACTCAGGTTCATTTCTCTGGAGTGTCTCTCCCTCAAAAGTATAACTCACTTTAAAATCAATTCCATATGGAAAAGGGATGATTTTCCCGTTGGTATGGAGATACAGATAATATTTATTATTTTATTATCAAATAAAAATTTCAATAAATGGTGCTGGTTTAATGTAATTATTGATTGAAGGTTAGAACTTCCAAATGCATTTTCAGTAGCCAGCTCTGTGTCACAAAGCGTGCTGTTGGATGCAGCATAAAGTAACCTAACTCTTCCTTAAATCCTTGGGCAAACTTAAGAGCATGTTACATCTGCCCTCAATCTTGGGAGTCTGTAGTAAAAACACAGTCCACATGGGGTATGACATACTACTATGTGCTATGTGGTGAATTTCTTGAACATCCCATAAATAAAAGCCATAACTGAGAGAGAGAAAGAGAGGTAGAGACGGGGGGAACAGATGATGAAAGACTAGCCTGCCCTACGTCAAGGACATTGCTCTAGGGTGACATCTGCTCATGAGCTGCTGGACTGAATTTTTCTCATACTGAAAAAATTGTCCTTGTGATCTGCAGATTGAATGCCCTGTCCATGTGTTTATTAATTATTTTGGATTTTCTCTTACCAAGTTGGTGGAAACCTTCACACAACCTCTAGACGCATGACGCTCTGTTGTCTGAGTGAAATCGTTGTCGTAGCATTTTGTTTGTTGGGTTATCTCTGAGTGGGTCTAGTGGGCCAGTCATCATGTTAAGGGCATATCTAGTATCTTCAGTTTCCACATTGACTCTACAAGATGGTCATTATTATTTTCAGTTTATAGATGAGGAAACTGAGTCTTGGAGTGGTTAAGTACACTACTTGAGGTCACAGCTGCTAAGGGATAGAGTTGGATTTAAAGCCAGGACGGTCTGCCTCCAGAACTCATGCCCTCTCTGTGAGACCTGGCTGCTTCTCAGCTAGAAGTTACTTTGCACCATCTTAGAATTTGTCCTCCACAACTTCTTACTTGGACCCTGAAGATCCTATTTCCTGAGCCAGCCCTCGGGAGAGTTCAGTGAGTTAACCTCAAGATTCTTCATCTGTAAATTGAAAGAACTGAAAAATTCTCTGAGTCTAGACTTCAAATTCCACTTATCTTGGCATTCCTGCCTCTTCAGCTCCTAGCCTCCTCAGCTCCTGGGTTGGTTCAGTGGGCCTGATGATGGGTGGTGGATGTTTGTGACTCTGAACTCTTATCTTGGCTCTGCTTCTGACTCATAGGGTGAACTGAGGATATCACTTAACCATTTCATGTCTCTGGTTCTACACAATAAAATAGAGGTATATTAAGAAGACCCACTTTCCTGAAGGCTTGCGTGGGCTAAGTAATTAGGTCCTGGACTGCATTTTGGAATGATGAAGCACATTAATTCAGGTCAATTAATTTTTGAGTGCCAACAGTATGCAGAACCCTGGGGAAGGTGGAAGTGTAGTGTTTCTGAACTGTGGATGTACTACGCTAAACATTCCCTTCATTTTTGCACTTCTGTGCAACTCTACCCCACCTTTAAAAATTCGTTATCTCTACCTACATGTTTCTTTAATTTTTCGGTGTGTCAAGCCTCACTCATGAGTGCTTTATTACCCTTTCCCACTCTGTTTACGGTGAAACATAGCATAGTTTCTCATTGTTCTTAGGAAGTACCGGTACCAGTTGCCGTCAAGTGGACTCTGACTCACGGTAACCAGATGTGTCAGAGTACGACTGCTCCATAGGGTTTTCAATGGCTGGATTTTTTTTTTTTTGCAAGTCGATCACCAGGCCTTTCCTCTCAGGTGCCTCTGGGTGGACTCCAACCTCTAAGCTTTCTGTTAGCAGCTGAGCACATTAATTGTTTGTACCAGCCAGGGACTCTGTCCTTAGGAAATCCTGATATAATTCAACCAGTTTGGAAAATGATCTCTTACTGCTCTGCCAAACTGGTAACATTTCTCTGGGTTGGAGTTTGGTGTGGTCCCCTCAGGTCTACAGGTCTCAGAGGAGCATACTTTTAAGTTTTGATTTAAAGTATGGTACCTGACCCAACAGTGGGTCTTCCCACAGTGGGATCACAATAGTGACACCAGAACTTTCTTGTGTTTGGGGCTGTCTGTGCATCTGTAAGCCTGAGATAGAATGTTCCTATGGTTTGCAGGTCAGATCTTCCTTGTTCTCTTGCCCAACCGTGGAATGACTGCATGCTGTGGACAAACCCAGGATCAAGCTTCCCGTCTGGAGCCAGCTCTCCAACGGTTGAAAGTTTACCTCATTCTATTGAACCCATTTTCTTATACTTTCATTTTGAGATCTTTTGGTAGCAAGATAGCTTCCCTGGACTCTGTCGTGAGCAGTTCAGATGTTGATGGATATTTGTACATGTGTGTACATTTGCCTTTATTCCTTTTTGTGTGACCTAAAAGCCAGAATTGTCTCCATTTAGCTGGAAGCCTGGATGACTTAATCTCTACTATTTAAGTTGCATTAATTGATGTGGGTAATGTTTCAGATACTTAGATATCTTAGAGATACAAGAGGAAGGTCTTCGGAGAATCGGCACCATAGAGAAAAATGCATAAATAGTGAATGTGAGAAAAATGAGCAGCCCCGTGGGCCGGGAGAAAAACTGTTGAAGAGAGTATGTGGCGGATTCATCAGCTCTCTGGGAAAATGACAGTGTAGGTCTTTATGCTTCACTTCGTCAAGTTTGAGCCGTGCCCATTTCATAAAGCCATTGGCCTGTGGTAGGTGATGCCCAGTGACTTGGAGCAGTGGGCTAAAGGAAGAAAAACTACCATTTTAGAAAGACCAATAGCAGTTAAACACCTGAACTAGTTAGAAAAAAAAAAAAAAAGGAGAGATTGCTGTTAAAACAATTTTTTCTACTTCTTCTGGTATCAATTCTGGAATGTAAATTCCATCAAAAATAAGAAAATGTGAGAAAACTATTGAGACAAGCTCTGGTCTGCTGGGCTTCTTTTCTCAAGGTCCCTTTGACTATCAGATCTCTATTATAAGGAGTCTAAATGCACCTGAAGGGCTTTGTCTCATCCATTAAATGAACCCACCTGACAATATGTAGGTCTGCAAGATTAAGCCCAACAGGAAGGGTTTTACAGGCTGGGAAATCCACTAATGTTTTCCATGGTTGAGGTAACTTTGAAAAATGCTTTTCAAGGTGATGACTGACACGTCACAAGGCCCGACATCACAAATAGCAAGACTACGGTAGATAAAGTTCATTAGCTGTACTTTTTTACTGTATCCTATATCATCTCATTATCTGAGATGGAGTTGCTCCTTGAGAATGGTCACGACTGAAATTCATCCAGCACAATACGATTTCCTTTAGATGGAAACATCACATTTTATTTCTAGCTTTCACTTTGGAGCACCTTCTCACTCCTCTAGGGACGTTAGACAGCTGGCTTTCCTACAGATTCTGAAGCCTGTTGTTTACGGAGCCAGTGATACCTTTTTCCTCTCTATTCATTATTAAGTCACAGTATGACTGACTTCGCACTAATTTTAGAAGCTCTTTCCTCTTTGCACCCAGGCAAGCCATCAAATGGCTTGGTTTGACTTTTAGGAGTTAAGAAACCAAAAGGACTGAGTTATGACCTTTTAAAATCCTCAATCTACTGCTAACCAAAAGATCAGCAGTTCGAAACCACCAGTGGCTCCGCAGGAGAAAGATGTGACAGTCTGCTCCCATAGAGATTTGCAGCCTTGGAAACCCTATGGGCTTATTATGAGTCAGGATTGACTCGATGGCTTCATCCTACCAAGGTGCTGCCATTTCTAGATGGTGCCTTCAGAATTTCTTTCAACTTAGCATCGCTAACATTTTACTCCTTTGATTGAAACAAGATGAATAAATGAGAAAGCAACCCAATGCAAGTAAATAAAAATGCTGCTAAATATTTTTAATTCTTTGAAGTTGTTAACTGTGCTCTGTGTATTAAAGGAAGGCTATGATCTCAGGCCTGGGTTGAATACCATGTGTGAATCCAAATGCCACTGGACCTGTTGGTCCCTACAGTTTGATCCCTTCAAATAATTAAGGAGTGTTCAAAGATTTCACTACTCGTGCTTTTGATAACGGCCAAAAATTGAAAGCAATCTAAATGTCCAACGTTAGGGGAGTCATTAAATAGTGGTACATGCATACAACAGAATCCTCGTAGCCATTTGCAAAGATGTTACAGAGGAGTATTTAATGATGTAATAAGAAATAAGATACACCTGTATGGAGTGGAAAATGCCGCTTACAAAATCATACATACAGCGATAGTTTTTAACTCTTTTTAAGTCACATACCTCTTTGAGAATCTGAATAAAGTTATGGATCCTCTCTCTCTACCCTAAAACCTGTCTTCCTGTCTCGTCTGGCTACTGTTAGCAAACAGGAGCACATTATCATTTTATTCTGGATGGTCTTTTTCAGGTTTTGCTCTTGGCAATTTAGCCATAAAATCTGAGTTTCTCCCTGGTCTGCCCGTTAGGTAAATCACGTAATACTGAACTTTGAGACGTTCCCGTAAATTTATGTAAACAAAAGTCTTCATGTATACCTTGTTGAAGATGAGATCTACTATTCATTAAGAAGCTTTTAATGTTCTTAGTGTTCGTTTTTGTCTTTCATTCATTCTCACAGGTAAAGCTGAACTTTGAAACTTTCTTCTAAATTTTATGTAAACAAAAAGGCTTCATGCATAACTTGTTGAAGATGAGTTCTCCTATTCATTCAGGTGCTTTTAGTGTTCCTGGTGTCCGTTTTGTTGGTCATTAATTCACTTATTCTCACAGGTAAAACCCTCAGCCCAGAGCTGAGCATGTAGTAAATGATCATGTAAATGTTAGCTGTTATTTTCACTCACACTCACCGATTTATTCATTCAAATGTTTATTGAATAACTACCTTGAACCTGGCTAGTCAGAGGTGAATAACACAGATATAGTTCTGCTCTCCTATAATTTCTTTATGCTTATTGCGGGGAGAAGACATCAATCAACCACTAGAGATGAAAAGGGGATAACGTTACGAAGCAGAGATAGAGAGCACCATGAAGGCATATACTGGGGCATCCAGCCTCTTCTGGGTGTCTACGAAGCAAAGACTCAAATGGTAAATAGGAATTAGATTGGAAGTTGGGAGGAGGAAGGGTAGGAAGGCTTGAGTGCATGAAATCAGACTTTCTGGAAGAGGAAGTTCAGTCTCAGTGGATGTGGCAGAACCACTTTGCAAACCTGAAAGATAGAAAGAAACATTATTTCCCGTATTTAACAGCATTCCAAAAGAGGGAATGGTATGTGCAAAGGGCCCTGGGTCAATACTTGATCTGCATTCTTGTAGGTTTTCATGATTTAGAACAGTTATACTCTTACTGACTCATTGTCAGTCGAGAGAGGTGAAAGTACACCTCCTCCAAAATGGGCCCCGTTCTCTTCAAAGCTTGTCTTAACTCTATTTAGAAACTGGAAGATTGGATGTTCATTGTAATTGTGGTGAGCTTCCCAAGAATATGTAGGCTATATTATGGGAGGTGGGCCAGCAAAGTTTGAACTACAAATCTTGATTTGACTGCCTCTGAGCCCAAAATTGGCCTGGAAATTCTAGCAGTATTATCTCAAAACTATATTCCAAAAGATCACATTCAGCTTAAAGTTTTGTGTTCATAAATCCTCAACAGCCTTACTCTTTCATACTTACTTACGTATGTTCTTTTAGTATTAAGTGGGATTGATTGAGAATGAGACAGCATTAGATCATCATTGTTTTGCTGGGAAAGAACGTTCTACTTGCCCCATTGTGTGTATAGATGATCCTACTTGCTTCCTTTGAAGTCTCTTTGAATACGTAAATAGATGCAAGCTTCCCAGGAATTACAGGCAGGGTAGATCATTCTGTAGGTGCACTTGATTGGACTGGACCTTCTTATCAAGTTTCAGTTACATGATATTTTACAGCAGGCTTGAGCCCATGAAACCAGTCTTTCTGGAAGAGAAAGTTTAGAGTAAGTTCAGACGCAGTGGATGTGGCAGAACTACTTGGCAAACCTTAAAGATGGAAAGAAACATTATTTCCCTGTATTAAAGCACTGCTCACCTTTTACAACGTTTTGCATTTTCCTCTCTGTTCCTACTAGCATCATGTAAGATAATATTGCCAACAAATGCCCAGATGAATGCTGAATTATTTGTAAGAACAGACTACTGATGTGGATTGGAGAGAAGAAATAACAAAGCAAGAAATAACGATGCTATTGAGTCTGACAGAGTAAGAGGACATAAGCAAATGTGAGTGAACAGTATCTGTAGAGATTTACACCCGCAAAAGAGCTGTATGCTGTCACCTGGTTCATGTAGATCCTTACCTGAGAATAGAAACAACACCTGGGGAATTAGCTGTACTGTATTATCTAACATGAGGAGCCCTGGTGGTGCAGTGGTTAAGCGTTTGGCTGCTATCTGAAAGTTTGGCAGTTTGAACCCACCAGCCTTTCTGTGGGAGAAAGATGTGGCAGTCTGCTTCCGTAAAGATTATAGTCTTGGAAACCCTGTGGGGCAGTTCTACTGTCCTACAGGGTTGCTATGAGTTGGAATTGACTTAATGGCAATAGGTTTGGTTTTTTTTTTTTAATCTAACATTCTATTTATAACTTTTCTGTAATTTCCATAACCACTATTATTTAGCTACAGATGTCTTTGTAATCAGAATCACAGACTCTGACAGCCATGTTTTTTTAAGAGAGCTGATTCATAGTATCTCTTCCACGTTTGACAGTTTGGAATCTTCCAGTTCTTGCCTATTCACTATTGTATTTTTACAGCAGACTACGTCAGCAATGACGATTAGATATAGAAGCTCTATTTCATGCTCTTTCCAAAAGAAATATCTAAAGGCTGTCTGTTTCTAAGAACTTTATTGTTCTGTTTTTTTTTTTCTTCTTCAGATGTGAATGGCCAAGACAGTATTTAGATTTTGGCTATTATCCAACTTGAAATCTGTATGGCTATCACAGGGGATGTGTTACAGAGGAACCAAAAACATTACGAGGAGCATTTCTCTTTCCAGAAAGTTGTTCCAAGATGGAGATGTGCTCCCCAAACTGTCCTGATGAGCCACATCTAATAAATCCCCTCTTTTTCAAGGACCAAACCTAATTTCTTTCTCATTTCGCTAAGCCATATTTACATTAAATAATATCTATAAAATTATTATCTATATTCTCTCTACACTTCGTGAGGATTTAGAAGGCACACAATGTACCTTGCAGTATATTTTCCCCATGAGGGCATGGACTCTTTCGTGAAGTCAGATTTGTCCTTTTTGTCATTCTTGCATCCTCAGTGCCTAGAAGAGTGCCTGGCGCAGAGCTGGTACTTCATAAATATTTATGAATGAATGAATTCATAAAATCAAGCAATTAAAGTAAACAAGAATGGAAACAATTGTATAACCTCTACGTATATTGTGTTGATGAAGAATATTGAATATACCACGCACTGCCAAAAGAATGAACAAATCTATCTTGGAAGAAGTACAGCCAGAATATCCTTAGAAGCAAGGATGGTGAGACTTTGTCTCACATACTTTGGATGTATTATCAGGAGGGTTCAGTCCCTGGAGAAGGATATCAGGCTTGGTAAAGTAGAAGGTCAGTGAAAAAGAGGAAGACCCTCAATAAGATGGATTGACACAGTGACCGCAACAATGGGCTGAAGCATAACGATGATTGTGAGCACGGTGCAGGACCGGCCAGTGTTTCGTTCTGTTGTACATGGGGTTGCTATGAGTTTGAACCGACTCAGCGGCACCTAACAACACAACAACAACATCTGTCAGTTTGTCGTACTGTGATAGTTTGCGTGTTACTATGATGCTGGAAGCTACGCCACCAGTATTTTAAATACCAGCAGGATTACTCATGGTGGACAGGTTTCAGTAGAGCTTCCAGACTAAGACAGACTAGGAGGAAAGTTCTGGTGACCTACTTTTGAAATTAGTCAATGAAAACCCTATGGATCACAACAGAATATTGTCCACCTTACTTGCTTTGGATATGTCATCAGAAGAGATCAATTGTTGGAGGAGAACAGCACGTTTGGTAAAGCAGAGAGCCAATGAGAGCTAGGGAGACCCTCGGTGAGATGGATTGCCACAACAGCTGCAGCGATGGTGATTGTGAGGCTGATACAGGACGGGGCAGTGTTTTGTTCTGTTGTACATAAGGTTGCCATGAGTCAGAGTTGACTTGATGGCAGCTAAGAACAACATATGTGCAGACCTCATAGCCTGGGACCAGAAAATAAAGTTACATTTTATACCCACTTTATGATGACTTTGAGCCCATGTCTGGCTCTATAGGAAGTTAACCCTCATCAAATGTCTCCAGGTATTACTTAGAGGTTCCCAGAGGGCATCTCATGTGTGTTTAGGAATAGAACAAGTAGCTTCTCCTCAAGCCACTTTGCTGAGCCACCATGCTATTGCCTCTGCTGCTGATGGCCCTTAGGAGGCCACTACTTGTCCCCACAAACCTTTCCTCTCCACCCCCAGACACACTCTGCCTGTGGCGTTGGGAGAGAGGTGACTTTTTCCTCTTTGCCACTCTATCCCAAGTCTGGCAAAGGCCCTTTCTTTAACTCCCCATAGCACAACTGAGACTAGGCTGCAATTTTTGGCAAGACTTGACTGAAAGTTTACTACAGGGGAAGTACAACCCATCAGATATTTTAGGATTGCTGGTGGGTAAGGCTGCTCTTAGAGGCAGGAGGCCCAAAGCCTGCCTTGTGAGGTTAGAGGAGGTGCTTCCTTGCCTAGTTCTCAGCCCGTCTCCATGCGTCCAGGACCAGCTCATTCACACTTTCGGAATCCCCTGAGCATGTCTTCACTACTTGAAATCCAAGCCACCACAAACACAAGCCCGAGAGAGAAGGAGCAATCTCCATACCCGACCGAGATCTAAGGCTTTCCTCCCAAGTCCCCACTTCCTGTCCCAAGAGCTGCCTTTTCCCAGGATGACCAACAGTGGGAAGATTCATTCCTTTTAAGGAAACCTGTATCTCTGTGTTCATGTGCAAGCAGACACACACACGCACACACACACACACACACACCCACCCACACACAGAGATAGAGAGAGAACCAAGTCAGCCTGTAAGTAGCTTTGATCCAAAATTGAATGTGTATTTTATTAGTCGAAAACTTTCTTCATTCAAGTTATTCCATCGCCTTCACCAGACACAGAGTGAGTATTTGCTTTCCACTTGTGTAACTAAACATCCCGTTCAGTGTATTTTTTCCCACAACAAGAAAATGGTTTACCCCAGGCATAAATGTGTGTCTTTGCTTTTTTTTTTTTTTGAGAAAGAAAACCTTTTGTAAATATTAAATAAATGTTTTTTCCGGTTTCTGTTCATTAAATTTCTTAGGAAAGAATTTCAACTCGAACACCCTATTTCAATTAAAACAAGCTGGGATAACTGCAATGTGGTATCCCGGACTGAATTCTGGAACAGACAAAGGACATTGTGGAACGACTGGTGATATGTGAGCAAAGTCTGTAGTTTAGACCATAGTAATTCACCGATGTTAATTTCTTAGTTTTAACGAATGTACAAAGTTTAAAAAAGATGTTGATATTAGGAGGAGCTGTGTGAAGGGTGTACAGAGACTGTACTATTTTACAACTTTTCTGTAAGTCTAAAATTATTCCAAAGTAAAAAGCTTGTTAAAGTATTAAAAAACCCAAACCAAACCCATTGCAGATGAGTTGATTAGACTCATAGCAACTCTATAGGACAGAGTAGAACTGTCTCATAGGGCTTCCAAGAAGTGGCTGGTGGATTCGAAGTGCTGACTTTTTGGTTAGCAACTTGAGCTCTTAACCACTGCACCACCAGGGCCTCAAAATATAAAACAAACTGGGAAATAATTTCAGGCACCACAATTGAACTAGTTATTATAACTGATCATTAAATTTAGTGCTAATCTTAGAAACAAAGACAAACAGGGAAGTGGGGGGATTGTACGGTTCTTGTAAGAAAAAAAAAAAGATGCATTACATTTACTTGAAGATAGAAAATTTTTCCAGCTCAGGATTTCAGAAGGAATTGACTGCATGGATGCTTGTATGAGAAATCATGAGTAACTTAGAGGACAATGTGTTCAACTACTGTTTAATAAAAAAAATGACCTTCAATAGATTTTTACAATATTGATCTTCAAAAATGTCAAATGCATAACTTTTAAAAAAACTCATCAGTTTTTTGGAGGGGAGAGAACTAAGATTACATGTTACTTTTCAATTATCTAGAGAATTTAGAAATATAGAACCTTAGGATTATTGCTTGGAGAACCTAAATGATTGAAACTAGAATATCCTTCAGGCTGCGTCTTTTAACTTACCTTTATTGTGGATTCAAGGGAGCCTGATAGGCTTTCCAGATGGGCAATCAAACTGACAAAGTTGCACTAATTTAGGAACCCTACCGGTGGCAGGTCATCCCTCTTCCGTTCTGTATGAGTTTCCTAGGGCAACCGTAACAAAGTACCACAAACTGGGGGACTTCAAATAATCAGGAATTTATTCTCTCTTGGTTCTGGAGGCTAGAAGTCCAAAATCTAGGTGTGCCGGTGCTGATTCCTTCTGGAGGCCCCGAGGGAGAATATGTTGTATGCTTGTCTCCTAATCTGGTGGTTGCAGGCAATAGTTGGCATTCCTTGGCTTGTACATGCATCGCTCCTGTCTCTGCCTCTGTCTTCACATGGTGTTCTCTATTTTTCTCCTTTATAAGGAGACAAAGTGTTGGATTTAGGACCCACCCTAATCCAGTGTGATATCATCTCAGCTTAACTAATTACATCTGCAAAGACCCTATTTCCAAATAAGGTCACATTCTTAGATTCCAGATGGATGTGAATTTTGCAGGCACTATTCAACCCAGTACACATCCTAAGACAGGCTACATGAAGCCTATAAGAATATTTATTTTTTATCTCAAGATGAAAGTTTGAATCTGCTCAAATAATTGAGCTAATGTATGATAGAGAGTGCTGCACAAATTTGTATGTAAGAAATGATTTGGGCACAGACATTTTTATGAGTAACTATTGTCAATCAACTGCCCAGACTGTAAGCAATCCAGCAAGCAAGCAAACAAACAAATATAAACTTTAGTATGTTTCTTTGACTAAAACTGCATCCTACAAATCCGTTACAGGATGCAATGCTAGCTGTCCACCAAAATCCCTATTTCACAACTTCCTTTGGAATAGGTGAGGTTATGAAACTAAACTCTCATCAGTGGAACGTGGGAGTGTGGAGCTGGGAATTTGCTTATGAGGAATCGCTAGCCTGGCCTGGCTGCTTTCCCTTTCTGGATGGCTGGAATCGAGCAGCCTTGGAAGCCTCATGTTGCAGATGGTAGAGGTGCTGTCAGCCTGGGTCCCTGAATGACTGTGTGGAGCAAAGATGTCTGCCAACTACAAGACAGTCATCTCAGACTGCAACATGAGAGAGATGATCTCTATTCTTAAAGCCTCTGATTTAGATGATTTTCTGTTGTAGCTACTTTGCCTACCTTGTCTAATCCAGTAACCAGTTGCCATTGAGTCAGTTCTGACTCATGGTGACCCCGTGCGTGTCAGAGTAGAACTGCACTCCATAGGGTTTTTGGAAGTAGATTGTCAGGCCTTTCTTCCAAGGCATCTCCGGGTGGACATGAAGTGCCAACCTTTCAGTTAGCAGCCGAGCATATTAACCTTCAAAAAACAGGGATTCTGACAAATTGTGTTGAGGAGTATGACTTGGACCTATGATCTCCTATCTCATAGAGTCAGATGTGCCTCTGGGCACATGACCAAACCTCAGTGCAGATTCCAATGGCTAACCCATCCAGCTATGTGGCTCAAAAGTCCATCTCACTCACCCAGGGCTGAACAGAGAAGAAAGGAGAATGGTCCCTCTCTCCATGAGAGGCCCTTTCTGATTTTCATACTCTATGGAGATATGATGCACAGGAGTGGGCAAGAAGAATCTGAAATAGATAAGCTAGAGTCTGTTTCTCCTATTTTGAGGCTTAATAACCCCACTATTTAATAGAACGTGGCCAAATACCTCTGACAAACAGGAGCTCTGGTGGCACAGTGGTTAAGAGCTTGGCTGCAAACCAAAAGGTCGGCAGTCCAAATCCACCAGCTCCTCCTTGGAAACCCCATGGGACAGTTCTACTCTGTCCTATAGGGTTGCTATGAGTTGGAATTGACTCAGTGGCAATGAGTTTTTTGGTTCTGACAAACTCGATCGGCTACTCCTCTCTTGGGGAGCAACAGCAAGTAGGTGGAGAGAGAAGATGGAGTTTCTTTGTCCATCATTTCTCAAGAAGGCAGGAGAGTGGAAGCTCTATAAAAAAGGCCTGGGGGCAGGGATGTGTATTGATAAGGGTGGAGGGAGAGTGAAAATGTTCCCCCTACTCAAACAAGTTGGCTCTCAAATGTCCTCCCCGCACTGATCTGTCAGATGAGCCTAACTGGTAGCATCCACATTGATATTAGAGAATTATTCGCCAAATATGAAGATTTTTGTTCCAGTGTTTGGTAACCCTGGCTTTTTTGCACCACACCCTCTGGGAGAGAATATACAAGGGTTTAAGTAATAGATGCAAAGAAAATGAATCTCCATGCAGCAGAATCACTGACACAGGTGACCCCACTCCTGTTCCTTCCTGCGTCAAGGTCTTGGGTAACTCAAGGCAGACCTGCCCTAACATTTGTGGAGTCTCAGACAAAAGGTTAAATGGAGTTTAAATATTCAAATGTTGTAAATCGAGCTAACAAATTATAAAATATGTGCTGTTCTTTCAGCCCCACACTGGAACATTAAAAAAAGCAAGAAAATTATCGCTCAGCCCTACTGCAAAACAGGGCTTAGACGTGCAATAATCTCTCCCATTCATGCAACATGAGAGAAGAGATTGGACAAGTTAAATATTTGTCTTGTTCTCTTACCTACGTGCTTTAGCTGCTCAGATACTACCCACCCTCTGAAACAGTGTCCATCTCCAAAGCCAGCAGCAGCACAACCCACAATTTGGGATGACATTTGGATGCAAGGCAAGAGATGATGGGAAATGTTTCCCTGGGGCCTGAACAAAGCAAGTCATGAGAGCAGATGTTTAGGGTCAGGATCTCACTGTGCCCCAGCTGAGCACTGGATCCAGGCCGGCAAAGCCGACCCTGCGTTCTTTAACGTTTTCACTTCTTTGTGTTTGTGACACGAGGGGCCCTCTGCAGCATGTCCCTCTTGCTGGCTCTGGGGACACTTTGTCTTGCAGACTCTTCTCGGAAGCCGTTAGTTTTCTTGCAGGGGTCCCTGGTGCCATCCCTCCTGTGCTGTCTGGGGACATCATCTGCTGCCCTCACTGAGGGCAAGCTTTCTTTCCAACAATTCTTTCATTAGCATCCTGAATGGATGAACTTACCTTCTCTATTTCCTAACAGCGCTCTCTCTGGGGAACTTGGGACAAAAGCGCCAGAGCTGGCTCCGAACACATTTGGGTAGCATTATCCTGTGTATTATCCAAAAGCGTTCTTCCACACCAATAGTCAGCCAGGGCCCCTGGCAGAATTCAAGCATCCCTGACCCCTTCCCCAACCCCTCTTTGGTTCCAAAGTTCTCCCTTCCATTTTTCCCTTGGGGTTCACTGAGCCCTCTTGCAAATCAAGAGGGCTCTTACTACCCACCCTAGTGGCCAAACACCCGAGCAGGGCCTGTGGATTAGTTCAGCTCCCTCCCAAGTGCCCATTGCCACAGTTTGTGCTCAGCTGTGCTTTTGGACAATCACCAGACAACAGGTACAACTGCTTCATAGAGCTGTTCCCAGTTCCTATCAATAAACAAAAAACAATATACAGAAGGAGGGAAGACATTTGTCTTTCTATTTCCAGTGACTGGAGGGCCTGGAACCAATTCACCCAATAGCTGTGCCAAATCTTTACACAGATGGTTAAAATGATGGGGGGCAGGGGCTGACATACAGCCCTGTTTTACATCATTTAAAATTAGGATTTCATCTATCAAAAGACTATTCCAACCTACTCCGTGTTCGGGTACATGCATTTAAACAGGACCTATAGCCTGAAATCTATACCACCATTATACAGGTGGTTTCTGTTTATGGACTCAAAGGCTAACAAAAGACCTGAGATATTGAGGCAAAGCTGACACCGTCCTTATTCATTGTTATGGTGAGATGAGGTGGAGGGAAACAGTGATCTGAAGAGAAGTTTTATAATACCTAATATCCTTAGTCTGAGAGGCATGGTCCTTGAGTATGTTGAGAAGAAAGCTGCCACTCGGTTTTGAGGGAAACCCATCTCAGAAATTGTGGAGATGAGACTTCTCCCTTTTTGGAGATAGGGTTGATTGGTTGGCAGCCGAGCTCTTAATCACTGTGCCACCAGGGCTCTGCATATGTAATTAATTAAGATAATTCAGCAAGAACTAGGATCAAATTAGAATTGCATCCTTTTTTTGCCATTCCTTGGTTCATTTGTTAAAGTATTTTGCTTTTAATATAGTCATTGGACGCTTGCTGTTCCAGGCACTATCCTAGGCCCTCTCCCCATATAATGTCTTATTTACTCATCACCAAAAAACTTCGGTAAGATTGACATCTTTGTATTCATTTTACAGATGACTGAGCTGAAGAGTAAGTAGTTTGCCAGACAGCACCTGATTAGTCAATCTCAGAGCTGGGATCTGAGCCCCATCCTCCTGTCCATTTGATTCCAGGGCCCTGTCCACTAAGTCACACTGCCTTCCACAATATTAGCAAATACACGAGTGCCTACTGCACGGTGCAGACAACAAATGCTAAGGGAATTCAGGTCTGGGGTGGTCAAGGGAAGCTTCACAGCAAAGGCTGAAACTAGTAGAGGAGGGCTGTTGCTGCTTGAACAGAAAGAAATGAACTAAAAGATGGTCCTGCTATTACGTATCTCAGCTATGACCACGTTTAAATACAGAAAAACATCTGCTTCTCGGGCTAAATAACCAGAAAGTTTAGCCTGGATAGAAACTGCCCTGGACTGTCAGAATATCGAATCCTACAGCATGTCAGCTTGGCGTTCACCTGTAAAGCTAGGCTAGATTTAAAAACACAAGTTAGGAATCCATAACAGGTCTTCCTTTTTTCTTATTTACGTTTGCTTCAGAGACAAAAACCTGGAAGGAATGTGATGCAGCTGAGAAAGGGTAGTTGCTTTATCATAAGCCCACCCTCCTCGCCTCAGGTCAGAAGCTTCTCTAGAATACTCTAGGCCCCAAATTCCATTTATTATTTCGGTACCCACTCTTGATTCCCCCTGCCCCAACTATATGGAAAGAGCTGATCATCCTGAAGTTCTCAGCATAATGAAATCTATGAGTTTTACATCAGCTGAACCAAGAAAACCAAACCCATTGCAGTCAAGTTGATTCCAACTCATGGTAGCCCAATGTGTTACAGAGTAGAATTGCTCCATAGGGTTTTCTTGGCTATAATCTTTATCTAAGCGGGTTACTAGGTCTTTCTTCCGCAGAATCACTAGGTGGGTCAAACCACCAAGCTTTAGGTTACTAGCCGAGCGCAAATTGTTTATATCACCCAGGGACCTGTTTATGTCAACAGGGAAGCAATTCCAGAACATTAAGTGTTCCATGATCTCTGGTAACATGAACCTTTGTGAGCAAGCCATTTGTATTTCCTGTTCTGTCAATATTGAGCTACTTCTGTGGTGCAAATGGAGGGGACAATGGAGTTGCCTTTGAGATGAGAAGCAGGACAGCGGGCCTGGCCCCTTTAGGGCTCCACACTCTTACCTAGCTCTCCATACATGGCTCTGTAGACTTGGAATGGTTGACACTTTCACTGAGGGTTTATTTTTTAATGTTTCTTTAGGTAACTTTCAGATTTTATGTTTTTCTGTTTCTTTATATCACATGAATTAATCTTACTGAACAATGGATGTACGACGGACCAGAGGCCAGTGGGTGAGCTCTGTCACTGTCTAACTGCACAACCTTGGACAAGTCATTTAATTTTTGAGTGGACTCTGTAAAACAAGGAGGCAATTTGCCAGCCCAGGGTTGCCTAGAGGATTAAACATAAAACTGCCTTAAAGCGCTTAGCAAAATGCTTGCCACATTGTAAATGCTTAAGAAAGTGTCCTTGATTGAATTATGGCCCCTCAAAAATGTATGTATCAACTTGGCTAGGTCATGATTCCCACTATTGTATGATTATGTACCATTTTGTAATCTGATGTGATTTCCTTATGTGTTGTAAACTCTATCACTATGAAGTAATAAGATGGATTAGTGGCAGTTATACTGATGAGGTCTACAAGATTAGACAGTGTCTTAAGCCCATCTCTTTTGAGATATAAAAGAGAGAAGTGAGCAGAGACACAGGGGAACTTCATACCACCAAGAAAGCAGTGCTGGGAGCAGAGCACGTCCTTTAGACCTGAGGTTCCTGCGCAGAGAAGCTCCCAGACCAAGAGAAGGTTGATGACATGGACCTTTCTCCAGAGCCGCCAGAGGAAGTGTTCCCCTGGAGCTGACACCCTGAATTTGGATTTGTAGCCTACTGGACTGCGAGATAATAAACTTCTTTTTGTTAAAGCCATCCACTTGTGGTATTTCTGTTACAGCAGCACTAGATGACTAAGACAGAAGGAATAACTGTTATTATTGATTTTGTCTTTCATGCTTCTAGTTTCCTCATGGAAGGGTCATGAGTATTCTTCTCTTCAACAGGTACCCTACAAGATTATTGATGGTATCTGTGTCTACACCAGTACTTCTCAATCACCTATATAGACCATGAAAGCAAAATGTTACTGACTACGGTTTATTTCTCTCCCTGCTCTGCTTCTGGGTGGTCTCTCCCCCTCTTCCCACCCATCTTTTCCTCCATAGCCTCTACTCCCAGAATCAGGGTAGAAAGTGTAGGCATGCTGCTCCTAGCTTCCAGTGTAACTTTAATTGAAAACACTATTCTACATAATCCCTTAACACTAGGTTGCTTCTGTTAAAAATAAAGCAACTATTTATTGGGGAGACCAAAATACATGCTTAGTGACTGGATTTTTCAATTTTTTTTAACTAGTTCTTGCAACGCACATTGAACATGACTCTGAGACTCTTTGAGAAACAAACTAGCAAGAAAGATGATGAAACACTTCGCAGACTAAAATTCCATTTAAATCCTTGTTTTAGACAAGGCACACAAAGTGAATAAAGAGATAGGGATGCTGAATGGTCAAAAGTGACCTGGAAGGACTTGGTGAGGGATCACCACATTCCCCTTCTTCCTGGGAAGAAGTGGATTTGGGGTGTCATTGGCAGAATATGTCAACATATTCTGATCCTCCTGGAAGTGTCACTTGGCGGTCACTCATGGTCTGGGCCAGCTCACCCTCATTCTCCACTCCTGCTGTGGCCATGCCCACTTCACCCCATTGGTCCAGCTGGTCCTCTCCCCTTCTCAAGGAATTAATGCTTTCATGGCACTTATTAAAAGAGGTGGAGGGTCTGAAAAAGGAAATGAAAATGTGGTAGAGTAGGTGAAGCACAGTATGGAAAGTCTTTAGTAACTGAGTTCAAGTCTGGATTCCATCACCTCCTGGCTATGAGCCTCTGTGCAAATCACTTAACTTCTTGAACCTTGGTTGCTTTATGTGTAAAACAATGCTCCACTTGTTCATAATCAGATGTTTATTGAGTATTTACTGTGTGCCTGGCATTGTTCTAGTGCCAGGGAAGGGGATTGGGGTGGTGGGTAAAGGGTGTGGAATGGAGAGTCCATTTTTAAAATGGTCAGAGATGAGTTCACTAAGAAGGTGATATCTGAGAAAAACTTGAAGGAAGTGAGAGAGTGAGCCCTGAGGGTATCAGGGTGAAGAATGTTCCAAACAGAGGAAATAGCTAATGCAAAGGTCCTGAGGTGAGAGGGAGCCTGGTGTGCTGGAAAAACATGGAGGAGGCCAGTGTGGCTGGAGCAGAGTGAGCAAAGCAGAGCAAAGCAGGAGATTGGGCCAGAGGGGCCACAAGGGAGCTAAGTGGATCCAGTTTTGTAGGCCATGGTGGGGGCCGGGATTTTTACTCTCAGAGAAATGGGGAGTTATTGGAGGGTGGTGAGCCAAGGCCTTATGTTTTGGAAAGGTCAATATGGCTACTGTCTTGAGATTAGACTGTAGGGGGGTGAGCGAGGGAAACAGAAAAGCCGGTCAGGATGCTATTCCTCCAGGTGAGAGATGATGGTGGTTTGGACCAAGCTATAGTGGTGCAGGTGGTGAGAAGTGGTTAGATTCTGGATGTATCTTAAGGTAGAAAGAACAGAGTTTGCTGATGGATTGGCCATGAGTGTGAGAGAAAGAAGAGAGTCAAGGCGGACTTTGAGATTTTTGGCCCAAGCAACTGGAAGAAAAATGTTGCCATTAACTGAGATGGGAAAGCTGAGGGAGGAACAGGCTTGGGGTTGGGGGTTAGGGAGATGGGGGATTCAGTGACAATAATATCTGCCGTGCCTCTCTCACAGGATTAACTGTGATGACTTACGTGTAATTTACCCTCCTAATATGCTTTACTGTTACTAGAATTCAAAGGACTCTTTTCCTTCCTATTCAGAGCTCTGTGTTCTGTCAATGTTCTCTCTCACCCCTGAGGTGGCTCCATGTTGGTGCTGGGCAAAGTGTTCCTAGCACATGGACTCCTCAATCTGGCAGGTATTATCTGAGCTCTGTTTAGGTGGATATTTTAAGATAGGTCCTCACAACTATGACTCATGTATGACTTAATAGTTAATACCTTTATTTCTCCCTAACAGAACATTGTTTCTAATTTTTCTTCTATGTAGCAACTGGTGTTGCCATGCAGATCTCTTGGTTGCTATGAGATGGTGGCGTTCCTCTGCCCCGCTATTGGCTGGTGCCTCCTCTGCTGTGGGGTTCTCACTCTGGCGACTGACGTTGAGCTGTTACTATGGTGAACTTTAAATTTCCTTTGACTGGCGGATTTCAGAAATAGGTCATCAGTGGAATTCATTATATTCAGGTAAGTAAAAATGAAAAATAGGTACCATAACCTTTCCCCATCACCAACACGAAGGCCATGTGACACTTAATGACATAATGAATCACCATTGGGGCCACATAGGAACCTTCAGAAAACTGAAGGATGACGATGAGACTGCTAAATTTAGGTGGGAAGTAATTTCTCTCTTGCGTCGAGTCGATTATTCAGAGTCAACGTCTTCAGGCTGACCAGCATTGGAGGTGGTGGCAGTTGTGGAGGGAGACTACTGAGACGTAAACCCTGTGAAATGAAGAGTGATGTTGAGGGCGTGAGGGACATGGGTTCATGCTGATTAATTTTGCCTGTCAGGACAATGCTCTCACGGTATTGGGAGTGTGGTAAGACTTGGGTTGTCAGACTCTCCTCTAGAAAGGAAAGCTGCTGCTGTACCTGACTGGAGATGGCTCACAGGGCTCAGGACGTCCGAGTAGACTTGTGTTATTTCAATCCTTCTCTCCCACCCTCTGCCCAGCCCCTCGCTTGGCTTCTCATAGGTGGCTGGGGGGGTCCTAGTTGGTCTGCCCTCTGCTCATTTCTGCTGTCAGCGAATGGGGGAAAAGAGTGGAGAAATAATTTGTAACCAACCCTTCTGATTTTGTAACCAAACTTCCTTCTGTACAAGGAAAAGCGGAGAGAAAGATGGGGGCGGGGGGAAGGCTAGGAGCAGGGATGAATTATTTTGTGTGTCAGAACTACCTTTCTCTAATAAGTGACTAACTTGTCCTTTGGAGTGATGGTGTGGGGGTGGGATGAGTCTGGGTAGAAGGGAGAGAGTCAGGGAGCCACAAAAACAAAAGATAGCAGACTAGGATGCTAGGGCTAATATCTGACTCCCAGAGTGGAGCATTTGTAACACTCCCTTCCTCAGGGTCGCTCTAAGTCTGAATTGACTCAACGGCAATGGGTTTGTTTTGTTTTTTCCTCTCTGTGACTGAATTATTTTTAGTAATAATCATAAAATGAAATAAATAATAATAAAGACGAGGAAAGAAACACAGACATTGAAAATGTTCCTTTATTAAACTTTGTAGTATGTCAGTAAAAAGTAATTAAAAATAAAATCAATATTACAATTCAGAAAAGGAAAAAAGCTATGAATTAATACTTTTAATTTCATTAATACAATTTTTGAAGGAAGATGAAAATGTATATCCACATATTGGTTTGTCACAGTAATGAATAGTAATTTTACAGTTTCTGTTTTTAGATTAACTTCTAAAAATTTGTCAGTGACTGTCAAAATTATTTTTCTTCCCATATTCATGAAGTGTTGATCTATCTTTGCTCTCAGTTGATCAAAGAACACTTTTGATTAACTTTAAGTTTGAAAGGCTTCTTTCAGAAAAATAAATAGGAAAAGAAATGTAAGTTTGGCATAAAATTCCCATTTTATTCGTAAAATTCCATTTAATAATAAATTCCATAGAGTTTAAACACAACTGTAAACTCCAACTGGTCACAAAGAATGATGGAATTGAAGTAACTCAAGTTCTGTTCCTCTGTCTTTACAATCACACTGCTATCGTTGTTTACTCTGAATCTAGTGCTTGAATGCAGGGGTATGTAGTACCATGGGCGATAGAGACACGAATTATGCCCAGAGGAAACTTTGTTATGAAGTTACTCTCCAAATAAATGCATGGAGTTAATTCTCTGAATTAACTTCCCTGCAGAATACAATGTTTACTAAAGGATAACCAATAAAAAATGTGCTGAATGGAAGCTTACATTTATTTTGTTAAAATTCAACAGCAACCGCGGCAATTGTTTGGAACTTAGACCAATAAAAGATTTTGGGTGCGGAAGGTGAGGGGGAGAATATTTTACTACTGACATTGTTTAGAATGACTGGCTGTGGTGGTATGGTATTAAAAGCAGACTGACTTTTAGTTGATTTTATTGTTTTTAAGTCTTCTACAGGCAATACGGAGCCCTGGTGGCGTAGTGCTAAGAGCTATGGCTGCTAACCAAAAGGCTGGCTGTTCGAATCCACCAGCTGCTCTTTGGAAACCCTATGGGGCAGTTTTACTCCATCCTATAGGGTCGTTTTCAGTCAGAATCAACCCTGCCGCAATAGATTTGGTTTGGTTTACAGGCAATGCACCCTCTGATCGCCTGCCGTGGGGTAGACCACTCCCCTTGGCCCGCTCTTGTTACACCACTGATAGTTACTGGGACTGATTCTTGCCGGAGCTGGAGCTAGAGAGTGTAATAAAAGGCAATCACGCAGGATTTGAGGGAATGTCAGAGGGATCCTGAGATGGAGTTGATCAGCAAATATCTGGAAAATGTTGACTATGATGCGACCAAATGGATTTTTTTTTCTTTTCTTCTCACATAATTAACCAAAAAAAAAAAAATCAAGTATCATTGTTAGTTGCCATCAAGTTGGCTCTGACTCATGGTGACATTACGTATAACTGTAAAACAGAACAAAATGTTTCCTGATCCTGTACCACCTTCATGATCGTTGGTCTGTTTGAGCCCATTGTTGCCGCTGTTGTGTCGCTGAATCTCATTGCGGGTGTCCCCATTTTTATTGGCTTACTACTTTCCCAAACATGTCCTTTGCATAAAAACATTAGTAATTCCTGTGGCTTTGCGTCCTGTTTGTGCTAGCTCTTGTCTGGCCTTAACATTTCCACTTGAATTTTTGCCATTTTATTCTAGTCTGTGCCATTGTTTGTGACCTTTAATCCACTTTGCACTGAACTCAGTCCTCGGTTTATCTTTACCAACAACACGTGTAAGGTTGCTTTGTTGAACCTCTAGAACTGGCTTTGTCACGTGGGACAGTAGATTCGGGGGCTCGAAGTTGCAGGAACCATTCTTAGGGTTGGAATGGGTGAGGGAAGGAGGAAGGAAGCATAGCAGAAGTCGTGACTTACCTTTCTTGGTTTGTAATGTATGACACTTCCTTTTTTCCCTGTCAACTCATCAGACAAATACATCTTGATCCACCCTGCTATTAATAGATGGTTTCCTGGATAAGGTGATTTAAAAGCTCCAGTGCCTGAAATTCTACCATTCACTCTGTCTATTCCTTTAGGCGAAGTATTGTTTGCTCTCCATTGGCCTCTGGAAAGCAAATGCCTCTGGAATACAGATATCTCTGAGATAACACATCAAGCCTCTAAAATTTAAGTATGAATGAGTGCATTACATTGCTTCTTTTGTTATCTGATCAGTGGGATGGGGTCCTGGGTTTTCATAAAGTCATGGAGATACTGGGGACAGAAAACATACCTCTCAGGTCAGCTCTGCCAAGCCTTGAATGCGTACCTTTGCTTTAAGGAATTCCAACTCTCACTCTGAGTAAAACAGCAGAAAAAGGACCTGCCTTGTTGATGAAGGAATTGCATATGTAAAGGATAACATGTTTTAATTTCATTTCTTTCCCAAGACTGGAACTCCCCCTTGGCCAATGGCACAGCCCCCTCTTTGTCCCAAGAGTGATGTAGGCTTCATTGCTATCTTTGTGTCTCATTTGTATTCCACTCACGTATCTCTGGGGAGAGGGCCCTTTGAGATTTCTCTGGCTCTGCTTCAAGCTCCATAATAGCAATGGATCCATGCTTCTTAATACAGTGAGGGCAGGTGGCAGCAAGCCAAAGCGGCCTTCGTGGAATGCACGTGCAGGAGTGACTCTTTCAGCACGCATCACAAATCAGGAGCCAGCCAGGACAAAAGCCCAGACTGACAGCATGTCCCTAAAAGGGTGCCTGCACCAAGGTTTAAAAAAAAGAAAGAAAGAAAAGTGTCTTCTTTTCTACTGAACCGAGTTAATGTTCTGTGCCAGCTTTTGTTCTTAGGGGCACGTGTGCATGAGCATGTCTGTGTATGTGCATATTTATGGAAATGGGCGCACAACTAGTTGCTCACACAGCTGCTAGCTGAAAAAAATCACATGGGCAAGTTGTAGACATGAAACCTGGAGTATTAAGAGGGAAGTTGAAAGAGTGTCCCCATAGGTTATCAAGAGCAAACGAAGTGGCCTGGGCTTTGTTAATAACTTGCCCTATCTCCTGATTTAAAAATATGTCTGTGTCAATAAAGAAATATCCAAGAGCTTTCATTAAGTGTCTACCTGGATGGTTTGGTCTTAAAATACAAGGTGTTAATAAGAAGTGCTAATGCTGATTTAGAGCCCTGGTTGCTCAGTGGTTAAGTGCTATGACTGCTAACCAAAGGGCCGGCAATTCGAATCCACCAGCCGCTCCTTGGAAACCCTATGGGGCAGTTCTGCTCTGTCCGATAGGGTTGCTATGAGTTGGAATTGACTTGAAGGCAAAGTGTTAATACTGATTTGGATGTGGGACAAAAACAAAAAATACCAGTTGCCATTTAGTTGATTCTGACTCATGGCGACCCCATGTGTGCAGAATGGAACTGCACTCCATGGAGTTTTCAAGGCCATGACCTTTTGGAAGCAGATCACCAAGCTTTTCTTCCAAGGCACCTCTGAGTGTGTTCTAACTGCTGACCTTTTGGTTAGTAATCGAGTGCTTAACCATTTGCACCACGCAGGGACTCCGTGGATGTGGAATAGGTTCCATTATTCTAGAGTGTAGAACCACATATATTAGTACCACATAAAGTCGGACTCTAGTTTATAAGCCATTGTCTCTCGCTATATGTAATAGGTATTTTCCCAGGAATCTGTTTTTAAATTAAATATTTTAAACCAAAATCCTATTTTGATTGCTCTAAAAGAATTAACATTTTTGTGGCAAAACTTTCCTTTGTGAAAAGTAAAAAGCAGAACTGTGAGTCAGCCACAAGAAGACCCTTGGCGCAGTCATTTTCCCACGGAGGGTTCAGTTTTCTCATCTATAAGGTGAGGGAACAAGTGCAGTAAAAGCTCTCCAAGATCCCTTTTCGACTTTATCATTCTAGGTTCTAAGAATTGCCTCATAACTTGACTAATCACCTCATAATGTGTCTATCATCTTTTTAAATCTGAGGGCTTTACACTCAACTGCCTTAAGAGGGATTTACTTGAACTGGTACTAACAGGTTGGCTGAATTCATTATTTATTCCATTATTCTTTTGGGTGAAGTGGAATGAATTATAAGTGATGAGATTATAAAAGCATACATAGACGGAAAGGAAGACAAGGACAGGAAGCGAGGTAGTGAGACATGTCAGCGTTTCCTCCCAGACAGCTTGATCCTGGAAAGCAAGAATGGAGTCGCCTTTATTTACTCCCAGCTCATGTACACTGACCTGGGAGCATTGTCCACCAGCCATGAGGTACAGCCATGGGCCTTTCCTGGGATCTGGCAGGTCGCATATGCAAGCAGTTGTCCAGCAGGTATCTGTGGAGGACAGTCTGTGAACTGTCTGAGTTACAGGAAGTGAATTCAGAGGGTCAGCTCTATATTGGACAATATTCTGTTGTGAGCCATAGAGTTTTCATTGGCTAATATTTGGAAGTAGATCATCAGGCCTTTCTTCCTAGTCTGTCTTAGTCTGGAAGCTCCAGTGAAACCTGTCCATCATGGGTGACCCTGCTAGTATCTGAAATACCAGTGGCATAGCTTCCAGCATCACATCAACATGCAAGCCACCCACAGTACAACGAACTGACAGATGAGCGATGGACTCGTCTATACATAATATCAAAAGGTTTTTTTTTTTTTTTGTATAATCATTTTTAAGAACAATCACTCTCTTATAAAATGTTTTGGCAAACTCTTATATCAGAAAACACAGATTCGCCATATTTTTACCTATGTAATTTTCGCTAAATTGATGTAGGTAAATACCACAAAAGAGTGGGATATAATCCTGAAAAATACTCTAAAATGTTAAACTTCTCTGGACGCCTCATTATCTATCAAAAGTTGGAAGACTAGGGACCGAGAGCCACTAGATGATATTGTTATATCAACAAAATGATAACTAACCCCCAAACTCTGTAACAAAATGATCAAAATCCAAATCTGAATATGGAAAAAACAGAGCTTTAAAGAGAAGGGTGTAGAAAAGATGGCAGGAAGTTGTTGAAGGCAAACTCACTTGCTCAATAATTTTTATACAGACACAGGTAATAGTAGTAACCCAAGAAAGACTAGAAGCTATTTCAGTGCCACTTCAGGGTTGCTATGAGTCGGAATCGGCTAGGCGGCAATGGGTTTGGTCTGGTTTGGTGCACTGCTGTGGGTCCACACTAGAAAATATAAATGCTAGTCAGGTCGCCTTGTAAATGGAATGCATTTAGTGTCAATTGAAACTTTTCGGCCGAGGGTCCATTTCTACACCTACCTTACAGTCTTGTTCTCAAGCTATTAAGACATGGCCCATGAAGGAGTGGCTGGGATGTGGGTGGAATCAGCTATGCTCTGAGCTAACTCTCCTCCTGTCTTTCTGTAGCTGCACCCCGAGTTGACCTTCTTTCCCTGTCTCCCAGTACTAGCTGGAGCTGTGTTTTGCTCTTGGATCCATTACTCCCTCCTTCAAATCCTAAGAAAGCACAACTCAAAAAGGGATTGTGAGCTCTTGCTGCTATTGAACTCTGAGCAGGAAAGGTGACCTAATATGATTAATGAGCTCAGCTGGACTTTGCTCGGTGGCCTAGGGGATGGTGTAGGTTCCCAGAACATTTAGAGGAGGAATGGCAAGAGACCCAGCATGCTCGGATGGCTGTTTGGGCTCCTGGAAATATCTAGGCTTGGAGGAGATGCCCTATCCCAGCAGGATCGCCTGTCATGGAGTGACAGAGACATGCTGAAGGCGATGATGGCCACCCACCCACTCACAAAGAATAATTCCACCCCTCTGCTAGCTGTATGCCCCCTCTGATTCAAGGATGTCCTTGCTTAATGTGGCAGCACCTGAATTAGCAGGGGAAATGGGCTTGAACAGGATGCAGTGAGGGGCTTAGTTAAGAGGGAGATGATGTGGACCAGGATCAGCCCAGCTTTCCAGTGCAGAAGGACTGCCATTATTACCCAAGTCATACTGAGTTTAGATTGTAACTATTAGATTCTTGGTAAACTGTGTAGTGTTCATTTCACTGTACAGATTCAGTTTTTCTCAATAAGCTTTTCTTTCTTTTGAGAAGCATCCCCTCTTGGTGAAGGGAGGTCTCTGAGCTGGAAGGGGGAGGCACTGGACAGTTGTATTGGCTGTGTCTGGACAATAGTGCCTTGTCTGGCTGAATCCAGCCTGCTCAGCTTGCCAAGTTGTGCCATGGCCCAGGGCTGGGTCAATCTGAATATGGAAAAAACAGAGCTTTAAAGAGAAGGGTGTAGAAAAGATGGTAGGAAGTTGTTGAAGGCAGACTCACTTGCTCAATAATTTTTATACAGACACAGGTAATAGTAGTAACCCAAGGAGCACATTTGTGTAATTGGTTTACCTTCTTCAAGTTAACACAAAGCTCCTTAAGTGCTAGACATATGTGGCTACCATCCAACTGAGGAGGACCTGGAATCCATGTGCAGTGACATCTTGGTACTAACATGGGTAGCTCATGGGCATACCTGAACAGAGCCTATTCCTTTTTAGGGTACCACTACCCACTTGTCTTAGGCTGAGTTCTCTAGAGGAGTAAAACTAGTGAAACATATATCTATATCTATATTTATATATAGAGAGAGATTTATTTCAAGGAATGGCTCATGCAGTTGTGTAGGCTGGCAAGTCCCACATCCATGGGTCAGAACTCTGGCTGGAGGCCTCTGACTCAGGTGGTTGCAGGGGCTGATGAACCCCAAATCTGCAGGGCACACAGCAGGCTGCTGGCTCATGCCCCAAGAACAGGAGGTCAGAGGATGATGAATTGGATGCAGGATCCAGAGAGAGCAAGCTTTGCCAGAACATCTATATATACTGGATACAGGCCACACCCTCCAAGGAATCTCGCCTTTTAGCTAATTGGCTGCTCACATCAGATCACAAATTGGAGGACGATTACATAATATCTGCCAAACCACTTAGCATCATGGCCTAGCCAAGTTGACACATAACCTTAACCATCACACCACTCTTGCACCTGAACAGTGACAAAACCTTGGACTTCAAGAGTTGGTGTGAATGACTGTGCTGGTTTAATTGCTCTTGATGATGTGCCAGGCTCCCTTCAGCATAGTCTCAGAGGGATGAACCCTCTACCAAGAAAAGACTCAGAAGGGCTGAATTTTAGGTCTGACTCCACCCATAACAGCTGTTTAATCTAGGGTGAGTCATTAACTTTCCAGATCCTTAGTTTCTTTACCTGTAAAATGGGGGATGACAATTTTCAGGTCAAGAGAGGATTAATCCTGAGGATTAAATGAGAGAATGTTCTGGAGAACATTTTATGACTTGTAATATCCTGAACAAATGCAGATGTTAGGAGTGATCATTGTTCTCCATGCATGCTTGGCTTCTGATTCACCTCTGCATGAGAAACCAGATGTTCTTGTTCCCATTTTGGGCAGCGGCCACTTCAAAGTCTTGGTAAGTCAGCTGGTGCAACGTGCACCTGAGCGCTCTGGAGGAAGGCTGCACCATGAGCTCTCTGCTGCTATTTTTTGTTTTTGGCAGGGAACTTCTTTAGAGAAAAATAACACCGCTCATGGGAACTTCAGAAAGAAAATCTTCTGGATACCATAAAAAAGACTTAGCTTCGTGAAGTTGAATACTTGTGAAAAGTAAAAAGGCAAAACAGTAGGGAACAATCAAAGTCAGGAATCTGAATCTCCTTAAATGGACTTCAGGATATTTTTTGTTAGCTTATAAATGATGAGAATAAACATATGAGTCAGATTGAGATGAACGACAATCTCTTGGATCCTGTGCTTCCAACTCCAGACTGCCATCTCAGCCCTACCGAACTCCTTCAGACCAACCTTTCTTTCGAGTCTTTCTCCATACCATAATAACCCTCTCAACTTTTACGTAAAATCCTCAATAGGTGGACCCACAATTGTATTTATGGGTATGTGGAGTAGGGAATAATTGAACCTAAGGAATTCCCTCAGCCCGAAATATCTCCCTAAGTATCCCATTGCAAATGACTGAAATCCCGTTAAACCAAAACCCACCGCCATCAAGCCGATTCCGACTCATAGCGACCCTATAGGACAGGGTAGAACTGCCCCATAGGGTTTCCAAGACTGTAATCTTTACAGAAGCAGACTGCCACATCTTTCTCCCACGAAGTGGCTCGTGGGTTCCAACCATTCACCTTTTGGTTAACAGCCAAGCGCTTTAACCACTGCGTCACTGGTGCTCCTTGAAATTCTGTTATTAGCCACTAATTCCTTTAGGTTAAGAAATTACTCCCCTATTAAAACTCAGGTAAATCCCTGGAGAAGTAACATATTAAACTGCTATTTGTCATTTATACCTTAGCATGAAGGACTTAATTCAGAGGTCAGCAAACTTTTTCTGTAAAGAATCAGAGAGTAAATATTTTGCGGGCAATATAGTCACTAATATCACACACAAGTAAAATTTTGCTGAAGATCATTCAAAAGTGGTTGCAGCAGTACATGGACAGGGAATTGCCAGAAGTTCAAGCTGGATTCAGAAGAGGACATGGAACAAGGCATATCATTGCTGATGTCAGACAGATCTTGGCTGAAAACAGAGACTACCAGAAAAGATGTTTACCTGTGTTTTATTGCCTATGCAAAGGTATTCAACAGTGTAATCATAACAAATTAAGGATAACATTTCAAAGAGTGGGAATTCCAGAACACTTAATTGTGCTTATGAGGAACCTGTACTTAGACCAAGAGGCAGTCGTTCAAACAGAATAAGGGACCACTGCGCAGTTTAAAATCAGGAAAGATGTGTGTCAGGGTTGTTTCCTTTCACGGTAATTATTCAATCTGCATTCTGAGAAAATCCGAGAAGCTGGACTATATGAAGAAGAACAGGGCATCAGGATTGGAAGAAAACTCATTAACAACCTGTGACATGCAGATGACACAACTTTGCTTGCTGAAAGTGAAGAAGACTTGAAGCACTTACTAATGAAGATCAAAGACTACAGGCTTCAGTACAGATTACACCTCAACATAAAGAAAACAAAAATCCTCACAACTGGACCAACAAGCAACATTATGACAAATGGAGAAAAGACTGAAGTTATCAATGATTTCATTTTTCCTGGCTCCACAGTCAATGTTCGCAGAAGCAGTAGTCAGGAAGTGAAACAACGTATTGAATTGGGCAAATCTGCTGCAAAAGACCTCTTTAAGTGTTCAAAAGCAAAGACGTCACTTTGAGGACTAAGGTGCACCTGACCCACACCATGGTATTTTCAATTGCCTCATATGCATGCGAAAGCCTGACAACGAAGAAGGAAGTCCAAAGAACTGATGCCTTCGACTTATGGTGTCGGTGAAGAATATTGACTGTATCATGGACTTCCAGAAGAATGAACAAGTCTGTCTTGAAAGAAGTACAGCCAGAGGCTCGTTGGAAGCGAGGATGGCAAGACTTCGTCTCATGTACTTTGGACATGTTATCAGGAGGGGCCAATCCCTGGAGAAGGACATCATGCTTGGTAAAGTGGAGGGTCAGCGAAAAAGAGGAAGACCCTCAATGAGATGGACTGACATGGTGGCTGCAACAATGGGCTCAAGCATAACAAAGATTGTGGGGATGGCGCAGGACTGGGCAGTGTCCATTCTGTTGTACATGGGGTCACTATGAGTCAGAACCAACTCGACAGCTCCTAACAACAGCAACAAGAACAGCCTCCTAAACTGTAAGCAAAACAAATTTTGTTTTCTAAAACCACCCACTTGTGGTATTTCTGTTATAGCAACACTAAGAAACTAAGACTGTGTTCCAGGAGTGGGACTGGATTTGAGCTATGACATTACTGGCTCTCTTGCCCAGTTCCTCCTGTGACGGGTGGTGCAACATGGAAGACGGCAAATTTGGAATAAGGAATGGAGCCTGCAGCCATGGACTAGTCAAGCTGGAGTCGTAATGACAGCTCTGAGAAGGCTAAAACTGACCACTAGGATGGGGAGAGGAAGGGCAGTGGGGTCACTGAATTGGTGCCTTCATTTTACTCTGAGACATGCTGGCTTCTTTCTATAATTGGGAAGAGGCCAATGCCTTGGAGACAGTCTAATTATCTTTTATACATTCATAAAGAAGTTTATTTTTGGTAAAGACACTCCAACTGGAATATACTTCATTGGTTTACATAGGAAAAGTAATCTGGGGTTCATCATCCAAATTACATTAAAAATGCTGAAATGCCTTCCACTTATTACCTAGTCTAGCCGACTTCTTACTGCGTCAGGGACATGTAGTAACATCCAAATTCCAGGCTCTGCATATATTTCGTGTTCCTAAATATGAACTAGTAAGAAAAGAACCTTCCTTTCGAAAGGGACTGTTAGCATTCAGTAGGGGGTTTGTACACAGACCCCGTTGCTCTTTGTGCAGAACGTCATCAGAGATCTGAACACAGAGATGACAGAAGGACTCGCCAGTTGTGCTGTGCACAGCCAGGCCTGGAGGAAGGGGAGGCGCTGCCCCCAATTTAGAGCCCCAGGAGAGTGGCCCTGGAGGAAATATTCCCTCTCCACCTCCCTAGGAGAAAGCAGTGACCCGTAAACCCCACCTGCTGGCCTGGATCTGAGGCCAGCTGGCCTGGGAACCTCGTTCAATCAAAGTAGTGACTGTGGTGGGGGTGGGGCTGATGAGAGATCCTTTCTTTGAGGTGTTAAAAAGGGACAGCGAGTCAAGCTTCTCCCTTTGACTTGCCAAATATGATCCATCTTTATTTATAATTAAATAATTTTCTTATGCCCATTGATTTAGGCTCTTTCTACTCTGAGCCTCATGCAGCAGCAAGTTGCTCAGCCCCTGCCCTGGAATTAATGATACGGTTTTGACTGCTCCCAGCCTGTGAGCAGCTGTGCCTGTCAGGGGTGTGATGGTGTTGGTTATTGCCCAGTCTCTAAAATACCAGGTTTCGCCATTCCTCTTGGGCTCATGATGCTTAGTGGGAAAACGGGAAGGACCTTGCCCTGTACCATCGATTCAGTTCTGACTTATGATGAACCCATGTGTGTCAGAGTAGAACTGTGTTCCATAGAGTTTTCAATGGCTGATTTTTTCAAGGTAGAACACAGGCCTTTCTTCTGAGGTGGCTCTGGATGGACTTGAACCTCCAGCCTTTGGGTTAACATATGAATGTATTAATGTTTGAACCACCCAGGCACTCCTGCCCTGTACTCTAGTCCTTTGCTGCTCAAAGTGTGGTGCATGGACCAGCAGCCTCAGCATCACCTGAGAGCTTGATAGATACGCAGATTCTCAGGTCTCACCACAGAATCTGCATTTTTAGCAAGATTTCAAGTGATTTATAGGTGCAATGAAGTTTGAAAAGCATCCTGTAGGTAGCTATCCGGGGTCTGCCGGTCCTTCGACCCTCATCAGTTAGAGACTGAGCCCTGATCCACCTATTTTGAATCAGATATTCCAGAATAACACTGCTCCACCTCGCAGTGGTAACATCTCCACCCTGTTTCCCATAATTGGAGGCCCTTGATATCCCCACCTGTCAAAACTTCCCCTATTTGGGCATGGCTTTCTACTCTCAGCCCCTCCCCAGGAGTCCTTTGTTCCTGCCAGCTGCCTTCCCTCTGCATTCCCCCTTTGGGTTCCATATGCCAAGCATGGGAAGAGGGTGACTGGAACTTCCTCCTCAGACAGACTTGAACAGATTCAAACACTGATGAGCTCAGTTCAGAGAGGAAGTAGGACCGGCTGAGAGATTCAGGGAACAGAGGGTCAGTTTCGGGGTGACCCACTTCCCAGGTGATCTGAGGTCAACACATGACCTCTATCTAAGCCTCTATTGCTTCAGCTCTAAGTTGATGGGAAAGCTACCTTTGAACACCTTCTGTGAAACCCATTAAACTAATTTGGAATCTTGAAAGTTCTCTGTACACTTGTTTTTGCAGCCAATTTAACCAGGAATACGTGGCCAGCAAAGAGTTTCAGTGTTGACTTTACTAAAAGTCTAATAGCCCCCTTGTTTTTATTAAGCATGGAATCCATTAACCTATCATTATAGGATATCCCCATGCCATGGAGTCAAATGGTTAACTGAATGGTATGCGTTTAATAGTTTAGTCTATATTATAAGAGTTATTTTCAAAACCCCAAATCTGATCGTTCCCAAAGAAGGAGGATTTCTCACCACGAAAACCAGCTTTAGGCTTGGGCAATTACTCACAGTTCCTTTTCCTGGCATTATGACTATAGGAGTAGACAATGGATTGGTTCCAAAAATAATCTTTTTCCTCTTAAAGTATGTCAGTTTCTAGGCTTATCTCTCATGTCTCCAGAAATGGAGAACACACAGTCACGAGCTGCGCAGTTGACTCCAGCCTGCAATTTGCTGAAGGCCGTTTTCTTGACTGGACTGAATTACCACATGGTTAATTTCATTGCCGTTGTATCCAGATGGACTAAATGTATGCCAACAGACATGCAGATTTACTTGAACAAAGTAAAGGAATTACACAAATGAGCTGATTTACACACGCCTGAACACCTCAGGGGCCCTAGTTGTGAAGTGGTTAAGTGTTTGGCTGCTAACCAAAAGGTCTGCAGTTCGAATCCCCCAGCCACTCCTTGGAAACCCTGTGGGGCAGTTCTACTCTGTCCTATATGGTCACTGGAGTCGGAATTGACTGGACAACAACGGGTTTGGCTTTTGGTTTTTTTAGAACACCACACAATACTGTACTGTACAATTCTGTTGTTGTTGTTGTTAGTTGCTATGGAGTTGGCTCTGCCTCATGGCAACCCCATGTACAACAGAACTAAACATTGCCTGGTCCTGCACCATCTTCATGATCACTGGTATGATCAAGTTCATTGTTACAGCCTCTGTGTATTCTGAGTGCCTTTCAACCTAGGGAACTCATCTTCCAGCACTATGTTGGACAATATTCTGTTGTGGTCCATAAGGTTTTCATTGGCTGATTTTCAGAAGTACAACTCCAGACTCTCTTCCTAGACTGTCTTAGTCTGGAAGCTCCACAGAAACCTGTTCACCGTGGGTGACCCTGCTGCTATTTGAAATACTGGTGGCATGGCTTCCAGCATCATAGCAACACACAAGCCACCACAGTATGACAAACTGACAGACAGGTAGTAGTACAAGTCTAGGGGCCACCAGTGTTGGCCCTGTAAATGGAGTTGGCGTGCGGTGCGCACCCTGTGGGGCGGTACGTACATAGCAACACTGGCGAGACTCTTCTCCTGGCTCTTTGCGTGGCTGGTGCCTTGTCGTACTTCAGTTTCAGCCCAGATATCACCTCCAAGGGAGACCTCCTTAACCATTTAATCTAAAGGAGCCACACCTTCACTCCCCAGTTGCTCTGTTTATTTCCTTCATCGTATTTATCATTTTCTGAAACGATCGAGTTTAGCCTCCATCTGTCTCTACCAGACTGTAAATTTTCCAAGGGCAAATTTTCCTACCTAATAAAACAGTAGGTGCTTAATAAGTATTTGTAAAATGGGTGAATTAGATATTCAATATGTGCATTTGAAACAATCCCCATAAAATGAGAAATTTCTTCACAAATCTTTCATCCCATCACCAAAATGATAAAGTAAACTTTCTTCCATGGGTACTCTTTCTGGAAATTTGTTTTTGTCTAGTTTCATCTCCTGCTTTACTTTTGGTCTTGTCTTTTCTTTCATACTATCTTGATTAAGGTACAAACAACGACCTCTGTTGTTAGCTGCTGTCAAGTTGATTCTGACTCATGGAAATCCCGTGGGGTTTTCAAGGCTGTGACCTTTGGAAGCAGATCACCATGCCTGTCTTCCAAGGCACCTCTGGGTAAGTTTGAACCACCAACCTTTTGGTTAGTAGTTGAGCGCTTAACTGTTTGCACCACCCAGGAACCTTACTATGAACTTAAACCCCCCTAAAATCAAATAATCAATTATTGGAGTACCTACTGAATACCAGGCAGCATGTCCTAATACAAAGAAGTGGAGCCCTGGTGGCGCAGTAGTTAAGAGCTTGGCTGCTAACCAAAAAGTCGGCAGTTCGAATCCATCAACTGCTCCTTGGACACTCTATGGGTCAGTTCTACTCTGTCCTATAGGGTTGCTATGAATTGGAATTGACTCAACGGCAATGGGTTGGGTTTTTTCTGGTTTTGCATCAAGAATGATAAGGCAAGAGATAAACATGAAATATTGACTCTTGTTAATTATTCAAGCTATTCCCATATTCTTAAGGATTGATAAGGGAGGAGACTACCTTTTTTGAGTTTCCGTTCTTCGCTCAATATCCTCAGAATCAGAAAGGTATTTCTTTAAAGTATATCTTTTTATAGTACAATAAAAAAATTTAACGCCAATTTGAGTTGCTAATTTGTCACAAGGAAATACACAATTAATTACCAAATTAATTGTACAACCATGACTGTTGCAGAGGCCTGTGAGTTCATTTAACCTAAGTTCAGGGAGGAAGTAGGATCAGCTGGGATTGAGAAGGTGGTAGGAAAGTTGGCGCTGAGTGAGTCTTAAAGGGTGTATAGTGGGAGTCCTTGTTTGAACCTAGACTGTTTCTGACAGCAGGATTTGGATATTTCCAAGCACATCTGATGAGCCAGGGGGGAAATCATCTCTCAGATGTACACTGCATGAATAAGTTTTCAAGGGTGCCTCTCTGAGGCATCCAGTACCAGAGGGCAGCATGGGGTCTGGTGAGCCTCTCCCCGCCACCCCAGAAAACAGATTCCTGTCTGAATCTTTGGAAAGAGGGCAGATGCCAAGGGAGCTGCTTTCAGGAGAACTCTGAGTCACAGGGCTGTGAGTAATGTTCCCTGAAGTCCAAGGAGTGAAGGCTGACCCAGGGGGAGAAGAAGAGCACCCTTCTCTCTTCTGCACAGAACAACATAGCATCTGTTCCTGAACACTCTGGGGGCCACAGTTCTGGGAACTTGAGGGCTGCAGCCTTGGGGCTATCAGGACAAAGGACATTGCAGTATTTATGGAGCGTATGGGCAGGAGTGGTGGCCTTGGCTAGAAGCATAAGCATGGGTGGAGCAAGGATGGCTAGAGCTGCAGAGAAAGAACATGGCAGGTGCCACGTGTTTGTGGCATGTTTATGAGTGCATGTGAGACATTCTCTGGGGTGAAATTTCCAGGTGTTACTTTGAGGGATGCTAGAGGTTGTGCACCAGTCAGGTGGGACCAGGTGTGAAATTGTTGTTGTTAGCTGCTGTTGAGATGGCCCCTGACTCATGGCGACCCCATGTACAATGGAAGAAACGCTGCTGCCATGTAGGAAGCTGCTATTGCTGTGATCCACAGGCTGATGAAACCAGGGAAACAGGTTACAGAGTTCAAATGGAGATATTTGAAGAGAAGAGTTGGGCACACAATGTGGTGGAAGGATGTGAGCAAAAGGCTGGCCATAGGAACATGCACATCATATTCTGGAGACAGTCTAGCTGAAGAGAAAGGGTCTTTTAGGGGGTGATGGGAAACAAAGGTGCAAAGACAGATTGTGGCCCGAAGCAGAAGGCCCTGAATGTCACGCTAAGAGGGTTGCCATTGGAGGCTGATCATAAAGAGAGTGATGTGACAAAAGTAAGGCCTGAGAAGATTCCCCGGGCCTGGGGGTTCAGCACAAGCTCTCAAACTTGCTTTTAGCAGTAGAAATATTTTCTGAAATGAAATCTGGTGAGGATGCTTTCTAGGTGTGTGGTAAATCAGACCAGAGCGGTAGAAAGAGAGGGAGAGGGCGGAAAAAGATGAAGACGGGCACACGGGCTGATGCCCCAGGGATGGCTTCTCAGTGGTAGAATGACGGGTGATTTTAATTTTTTTTTTAACCTGTAATTCCTAATTTTCTATAATAAACATTTATAAAGTTTGTAATTAAAAAAAAAAAAATCAAAGCTATTTTTAAAACTAAAACAATTCATTCCTTTGTTTTAGGATGAGTTCATAGCTTTCCTCCTCAGAAAGAGACTTTTCTGGTTACTCTGGACCTCACAGATTTCCTTCTACCACATCTTGCCTGCTCTCTGGTGATTGCGGAATTGTGGATGGATTCACAAAGTCACCTGTTAATGTGTGTAAATATTGTCTGTGCAACTGATCTATAAACTTGGCAAGGTCAGCTTGTCTTAATCGATGTATCCTTCCTGTGTATCGGTAGGTGCTCAATTAATGCTTATTAGCTGAGGAAAAGTTCTGTGGTGGATCTAAGAGAGTAATCATTAAAGTCCTATTTGGGGCATGGTCTGAATCATTGGGGATTTTTGCATATATCTTTAATGTTGAGTTGTTTTTGAGTCAATAACTGGATTCTTTCTGCTCTGTGCGGTGCCATGAACATTGTTATAGTTTTGGTCCTCACCAAAAGAGACCACATCTCAAGAGATTCTGCCATTTACTCAAGAAAGCTTAATCTTTAACTGTCTGGGTTAGGAGAGGTCACAGAAAGAGTGCAGGAGGCTGAATGCTAATATAGCTCAGGCTTGAGGAAATGCCAGGACTATGGGTAACGCGTACCAAGTATTACTCCCACGCTTCCAGCCTGCCAGATGTGTGTCTGGCCATAGGTATTTTCAAGTCACACCACTGCCTGCCCACACAAAGCTGTTTTTCTGTCTCATTCTTTTCTTCCTCCTTCTTCTCTCTTCTCTCTTACACACACACAAACACACGCAAACACTCACACACAACCCTCGGTGTTGTGCTTTCTTTTTCAATAAGTCTTTGGTTTTATAAATCCCATGTTTCGTTAGGTGGTTCAGTGGGTTGAAATGAATTCCCATCTTCCATGAGGGAGACCTGGGTTCGATTCCGGCCAATTCACCTCATGTGCCGCCACCACCCGTCTGTCGGTGGAGGCTTGCATGTTGCTATGATGCTGAACAGGTTTCAGAGGAGCTTCCAGACTAAGACAGACTAGGAAGAAAGGCCTGGTGATCTACTTCTGAAAATCAGCCAGTGAAAACCCTTTGGATCCCAGCAGCTGGATCAGCCAATCATGGGGATGGTGCAGCATCCCATTCTGTTGCGCACAGGGTCGCCAGGAGTCGGGGGCTAAATCAACGGCGGCTGCAACAACATGTTTTGTTTGTTAAATTCTAGTCCGTTTGGATCATTGAACTCTCAGGGGTTTTTCTCTATCTCCAGTTATTGGTGCTTTTGATAGGTGCCTACGAAGGAACAATCAGCAAACAGGAACAAAGGAACAAATGGCAAAATCCACTCCCTGAGGGCTTCGCATTGAAGTCATTTCGTTATGCAACAAAAAGTCCTGAACAGCTGGAGAACAGGATGGCATATAGATGACTGAATCTTTTAAATATTAATAACAATCTGAAGGAAGTTGTGATGACAAGTTAAGGATTAATATTGCTAACTCTGCATATGAATATCTGACCTATTATCACCACTGAGCTTAATGTGATTCATCCAGTCTTGGTCACTGTCATTGTGTTGCCTGTATTGTGTAATCAGAGATCAGTTTTGCAATGGCTGAGAAAACAAAGGCCTAAAACCAAGGAGTTCCAATACAGAGAAAGAAAATGAGGCTTCCTGCCTGCTGAAGCCACTCACCCAAAGGAAAACAGGACTAGATGGGGTGAGAGGTGTTTCTCAGAGATGGGTCCAAAGCTTCTTCTGTTTCTGTGTAGCCTCAGGCCACTGGGTCTAGCTTTTAGGACACCATGACCCAGAATGACTAAAGGAAATTAGCTGCATCCTCCCACGAGCTCCTACCAAGCCAGGGACAGAAGACACCCATCTATTCTGATGTGGAGGATCATCTAATCATGAGATCAGTAGTTTGCCTCATTCTCTACCTCTGGTAGGCTAACCGACCTGGGATATCAACCTGAGGACACTGAGAGAGTCCAGGTGAGCTCTGAGGCTCACCTTAGTTTCTTCAGTGGAAACTGGCCTTATGGGTGTGCCCCAGACGAATTCTGAATTCTAAGGTCATGCCTAGAACCATCCTTGGCTCTCCCTTCTGTGAACCAATGAATTGAGGCTGGGCTCTGAGATGTTCTCTCTCCTTCTGTTGGGTCTCCTCACTGTTGCTATCTCTTCATTCCTGCTGCTAAAAACCTAACCCAGGCTTATTACCTTTCATTTGAACCACAGATGAAAGCAGTGTCCATCTCATGGGCCAATTCAAATTAAATGGTAGTGACTGGGGCACTATGTTGAGAAGGATTTTGAGTTTAGTAGGAAAGAGGATGGCTGTCCATTAATAGTGATTGCCATGGGCACAGGAGGGAAACTGTGGCATAAATTCTGTGTATTTTCTCATTTTGATCTGAACCATTACATTAGTCAGCTAAGTGGTGTACCTACCTCTACCTTCTTCCAGAAAAATTAGATTAATCTTCCAGAACCATCATTTGATAACGGCCTTATTGAAAAAAACTTTAACCCCACTCTACTTTAGCAACTCATCATTCAGACCTGTTCCACCTGTTTATATGTATATATATAAAAACCTGAATTTGGAGACCATCTCAAGAATAGATTTGACGTGTTGAACCCTAATGACCAAAGAGTAGATGAGTTGTGGGAAGACACCAAGGACATCATACATGAAGAAAGCAAGAGGTCATTAAAAAGACAGGAAAGAAAAAAAAGTTCAAAATGGATGTCAGAAGAGACTCTGAAATTTGCTCTTTAAGGTAGCCTCGCTAAAGTAAATGAAAGAAATGATGATGCAAAAGAGCTGAACAGAAGATTTCAAAGGGTAGCTTGAGAAGACAAAGTAAAATATTGTAATGCAATGTGCAAAGATCTGGAGTTAGAAAACCAAAAGGGAAGAACTCATTCAGCATTTACCAAGGTGAAAGACTGAAGAAAAATTTCAAGCCTACAATTTTGAAGGATTCCATGGGCAAAATATTGAATGACACAGGAAGCATCAGAAGAACATGGAAGGAATACACAGAGTCACTGTACCAAAAAGAATTGGTCGACGTACAACCATTTCAGGAGATAGCATATGATCAAGAACTGATAGTACTGAAGGAAGTAGTCCAAGCTGCACTGAAGGCATTGGCGAAAAACAAGGCTCCAGGAACTGACTGAATACCAATTGAGATGTTTCAACAAACAGATGCAGCATTGGAGGTGCTCACTTGTGTATGCTAAGAAAATTGGAAGACAGTTACCTGGCCAACTGACTGGAAGAGATCCATATTTGTGCCCATTCCAAAGAAAGGTGATCCAACCGAATGCAGAAATTATCAAACAATATCATTAATATTACACACAAGTAAAATTTTGCTGATGATAAATCAAAAGCAGTCGCATCAGTACATCAGCAGGGAGCTGCCAGAAATTCAAGCTGAATTCAGAAGAGGACGTGGAACAAGGGATATCATTGCTGATGTCAGATGGATCTTGGCTGAAAGCAGAGAATACCAGAAAGATGTTTACCTGTGTTTTACTGACTATGCAGAAGCATTTGACTGTGTGGATCGTAACAAATTATGGATAACATTGCTACGAATCGGAATTCCAGAACACTTAATTGTGCTCATGAGGAACCTGTACATAGACCAAGAGGCAGTCGTTCAAACAGAACAAGGGGATACTATGTGGTTTAAAGTCAAGAAAGGTGTGCTTCAGGGTTGTATCCTTTCACCATACGTATTCAATCTGTATGCTGAGCAAATAATCAGAGAAGCTAGACTATATGAAGAAGAACATGGCATCAGGATTGGTGGAAGACTCATTAACAACCTGTGATATGCAGATGACACAACCTTGCTTGCGGAAAGTGAAGAGGACTTGAAGCACTTACTGATGAAGATAAAAGACTACAGCTTTCAGCATGGATTACGCCTCAACATAAAGAAAACAAAAATCCTCACAACAGGACCAATAAGCAACATCATGATAAATAGAGAAAAAATTGAAGTTGTCAAGGATTTCATTTTACTTGAATCCACAACCAATGCCCATGGAAGTAGCAATCAGGAAATCAAAGGACGCATTACATTGGGCAAATCTGCTACAAAAGACCTCTTTAAAGTGTTAAAAAGCAAAGATGTCACCTTGAGCAATAAGAGGTGCCTGACCCAAGCCGTGATATTTTCAATCTCCTTATATGTATGTGAAAGCTGGACAATGAATAAGGAAGACTGAAGAAGAATTGACACCTTTGAATTATGGTGTTGGCAAAGAATATTGAATACACCATGGACTACCAGAAGAAAGAACAAGTCTGTCTTGGAAGAAATACAGTCAGTGTGCTCCTTGGAAGCGAGGATGGCAAGACTTCGTTTCATGTACTTTGGACATGTTATCAGGAGGGACCAGTCCCTGGAGAAAGAAATCATGCTTGGTAAAGTGGAGGGTCAGTGAAAAAGAGGAAGATCCTCGACGTGATGGATTGACAGTGACTGCAACAATGGACTCAAACATAACAACGATTGTGAAGGAGTGCAGGACAGGGCAGTGTTTCGTTCTGTTGGACGTAGGGTAGCTATGAGTTGGAACCAACTCGATGGCACGTAACAACAACAAATATATATATGCATACATGTATGGCAAGAAAACCTATTGCTGTCGAGTCAGTTCTGACTCACAGCTACCCTGTAGGACAGAGTAGAACTGCCCCATAGGGTTTCCAAGACTGTAAATTTTGGAAGCCACTGCCACATCTTTCTCCTGTGGAGCGGCTGATAGGTTTGAACCACCAACCTTTCCGTTAGCTGCTGAGCACTTTAACCACTGTGCAGGGCTCATATATATAGATGGATACAGATATATGATATATGTATATATATGTGTATATATATCATTAAAAAAATGGAGCAAACAGTTAATGTGCCCAGCTGCTAACCAAAAGGTTGGCTGTTCAAGGCCACCCAGAGGTGCCACAGAAGAAAGGCCTGGTGATCTATCTCTGAATAATCAGTTATTGAAAACTCTTATGGAACACAGTTTTACTCTGACACACATAGGGTTGCCATGGGTTGGAGCTGACTTGATGGAAATTATTTATATATATATATTTGTTTTTGTTGTGTGCCATGAAGCTGATTCTGACTCACTGCATCCCTATAGGACAAGGGTTCCTAGGCTGAAATCTTTACAGGAACATCTTGCCTGGTCTTTTCTCCCACAGAGGGGCTGGTGGGTTCGAACTGTAGACCTTTTGGTTAGCAGTCAAGCACTTTACCATTGCGCCACCAGGGCTCCCTTATCTGCTACCCTCTTCATCTCCTACCCCTAAAACGATGGGGTGACCTAGAGATTTGGACCTAAGTCTGTTCCAATGCCAAAGGCTGATTCCATAAGTACGTGCCATGCTTTAATCCTTTCTGAGGTGTAGCCAGGTGAGAAGAAAAGGTAAACTCTGGAGGGTCTACCTCCCCACATCTGGAGAGAAGGAGGTTGAAGAAAGTAACATTCTTACCAGCAGAGGAAAAAATATGAAGAACATCCACATTCTACAAATTCCTAATCTGCACTGTTTCTCCTGTAGCATCCTCTTTAGCTCCAGCTAAAGATTGTGAAAAATGTAAATCTCCTGCTTGAATAAGAAGTCTGTCTTTAACTGCAAGTATGTTCACCAAAAACGCACCTAAATATATGCCTACAGTGAGGGCAGTGGCCAGAACTAATCTATCTGCCCACCTCAGAGACCTGGGATGTCCAAGGGCCCACCAAGAGGGCCTGAAGGAGACAGAGCTCTTTCTCCAAGACTCTGGGTTAGGATGATTGTACAAAGAAAGGAGAAGAAAAAAGAAAAGACTGTCATTAAACCCCTTTAGGAGATAGAGAATGTACCCTGAGTGGGAGGGGTTGGGTTCAGGGTCCCAAAAAGGGTTTGAGAATTGACCTTGGTTCCTTTCCAACTGATCTGGTTGCGACTGTCCTAGGTTCATTGGATGGAGCTGTAGATCTGAACCAAGCAGGCCTTAGGGGGACCTACCTCTACAGGGACAGGGCTCTCAGAACCCAGGCAAGAACAGCCTAAGCAGCCTCTCCCTGGTAAACACTGGCATCCTGAGAAACCAGGTGGTGCCTGAAATAAAATCCTCCTTTGTAACCTGGACCCTTGATTTCTTTTCCTGTGGCTGGTGAGGCCTAGGAACTAAGCTACCCTTGGAAACTGAGTCCAGAGGTAAACAACTGAGAAGCTTGCCAACCAGTTGGAGAAGATCCACTTCCTCTGCAGAATGTGGGTTTGGGAATAATAATGCTCTGCTTCATAAGCTGCATTCCAGTTTCGAGAGCCCAGTGACTGTAACCATTCATCTCCACAGACAATTACTCTCTCAAAGTCCTTTTCAGACCAGGGAGGCTCTTGTGTCTGCCGCACACCAGCTTGGAGAGATTTTTAGCTGATGCTGTACCACAATGGGGTGGGTCCCAAGATGTGAAAATATAATCAGAGCCACCATTTGAGAAATCAGAGTGTTAATTTCCTAAAGTGCTTAGTCACTTTTAGCTACTGATTCCCTCATCTATGATGGGGCCCAGTGTGGGTCTGAGTGAGTCATCTGTTGAGGCAGGAGAAATACAGAGGAGAACAACAGAGCTCTTTACCAATCTCAGTTTTATTGGCAATGAATTTGGCATAGGGTTACTATGAGTCGGCATCGACTCGACGGCAATGGGTTTTTTTGGGTTTTGGGTTTTGCTTGTTGCACCTCATAATTTCATAATTTTAGGGGGAGGGGTTCAAAGAAAAAAACCCATTGCTACTGAGTCAATTGTGACTCATAGTGACTCTATAGGACAGGGTAGAACTGCCCCATACGGTTTCCAAAGAGTGGCTGGTGGAGTTGAACTGCTGACCTTTTGTTGAGCAGCCCAGCTCTTAACCACTGTGCCACCAGAACTCCTTTTAAAGAAAGAGCCATGGGAAATAAGAGTTCAGCTGTTTTGACTGAAGATCAGCAGCGGTAGCTCACCCTGCAGTTTTCTCAGCATGAATTCGTTTTTCTACACTTGGTGTTACAGGTTCTTCCAGTATTCAGCCTGTGGGCAGAATTGCCATTTTCCCTTGCTTCCCAGGCCCCAGTGGAGGTTGTGGAGCTACAGAGTGCAAAAGGAGAGCGAAAGACAAGCGTGTGGGAGAGCCACTCACCGAAAATGAATCTAGCACAATTCCAGATGATACGGCTCCGCTTGAATGGGGCTTTTCTTCTTTCCATTAAGAAAATTCTTTTCTTTACCCATTGTGTTCCTAAGTGGATGAAAACTGAAAACTGTGGGGATTACATTTTAATTTGGGCCAGTACTATTCCAACAATTAGGAACTTAACTGATTAAAAAAGGAAAAAAGAAAGAAATTCAACTTGCTGGCATGAAGAAAATCTTTTGTCCAAAGTTTTCACACGTTGGGTATAGGAGGGCAGGGAAAGCCATTTACGTCCCAAACAAAATACGGTCAAACAGTAAACTACTACTCAGTTGTACTATTTCTTTTATTTCCTACAGATTATGAATACCCTTGTAAACGTCCTCTCCAATCTGGTACTTCTTGTTATAAATACCAGCCCATGGCACACTCATTTTTCTCATTAACTCTTGTTGAGTAATTTAAGACAGAAAACCACTCTTTCCAACAGTAGAGTTTTCAAAAAATGCTTTAAAAAGTTAGTCATGCCCACTAAGAACAGAGCTAGAATACATGTGATGCATTATTATCCTCCATCTGTGACTGTAAAGACATAAAATAGGAATTAATTCGCCTGCTACAAATTTAAGGAAAAAAATTAAAATCACCATTTTATATTGAAGATCTAATTAATTTATCAGCTACTTGCCTCTTCACTTGAACACAAAAAATTGTCATTTATATCAATTACTTTATATGGTTTTTGCCATATTTTATTTTCTAGACTATTTTTTATAATTATCTTAGGCAATAGACTTGCAGCTATTTTAAATCTTTTGTCACTTATTATTGTTGTCCTTGGAACTTGGAACGTACTACTGATGATTAAAATGTGCTTTAAGTTGTATAAACCATTTGCCTTAAAACTGGACAATATTTCAGCATCTACTTACACCCGGATTTCAGAACTTTTTATTTCAACGTCAGTCTATACTCTTTCATGCAATCTAGATTAAGTCCTCAGAGTTCTGAGGGAGGGAGAAATAATTTTCAGTAGAACAGAACACAACTGTGCCCAGTGTCCCTAAATGGACAAAGGTAAAATCACATTGATATGATCAACCCGTGAATATTTCGAATCCGTCTGGTTCAATTCTTTCCAATCTCTAGAACATTCAGGAAAGTAACAAAAGCAGAAACACACACTGACACACAGCTTCTTGGAGAAGAAATAAAACTGCTAATCTTTTGATCAGAACTTCTGTTTCGTTAAGAACTCACGGAATGCTTATGACCTATTCATTCCTATCATACTTGCTATGTTGTAGGCATTGGGGTATTAGGCTACTCTGTCCATTTCACTATCGGGCAAAAAGGGTAAGGGAGGCGGAGTGAAATCTGAAACCAGAATTGCTTGATTCTTGTTATTTTGTTACATAATACTTATGTAATTTAAACAGAATTGGTGTTCCACCTTAGGATTTAAGTTAAAGCACTCAAGAGAGCTTTGAAGAAAGCCAGTATCAATCTCAGTAACTATTGCCTTTGCTCTTATTAACAACTCCTTTGATTCTTATTTTTTTGCTTTATGTCTTGTTAGTTAAAAGTACTGGTCCCCTAGCTTCTGTTTGATCGGCCCCTCAATCTGGTGACTGTGTTGACCACTATAAATAGTACTCCACTTTACATAGAAAAGATTGGAGGATGTGAGTTGCATTTGTAGCTCAGAAGACTCAGTTAAGAGAAGACACAGACTGTATTTCTATGTAACTGGGCAACTGGGCTGTTCAGGAGCATGGTCAGGTCACAGCAACCGATGGCTGGTCTACCAGGGCTCCACTGGTTAGGACGGCTACTGTAGTCAGGTAGGCTGGGCTGCTGCCCAGCTTCCCCATTACCTGCACACCACTGTGGAGTGAAGGCACTCTGGGATCACCCACAAAGCAGGATAAGCATGTGCCTAGCCCACCAGTAAAATGTACAGCAATCCCCCCTGCTAACAAGGAAGAAAGGTTTGGAAAGAATTTGATATTTCAAACAAAGCTTTGAATATTCATCACAAGAAAAAAAAAAACTTGTTGAACTTTATAAACTCATTTTATGATTTTATAATTATTTTGTTTTAAATTATTTTTATTTTCCTTGGGGCTCTAGGCCCTCAAAGGTCTTAATCTGGTGTCTCATATGAAGGAATCAAAGGGATAAAACTCAAGGAGGAATTAAACAATCTGTCAACAGGTTTTTTAGTGAGCCACATGGTAGGTGCTACGGATAATACAAAAACTTTATGAACCATGCTCCTAAGGACTTTTACTAGTTGAGATTCTATAGGTTATTTGGATGTGAAGGACGAGGGGAGCTTTGGTAAACCTAAACAAGGCTTGAGAAATGGATAATAAGAACAAAAGCCGGCATGAAAGAAACCAGTGTTGACGAGAAAGGAAAAGCTGGGCCAGTTAAAGAAGACCTCACTGTAGATGAGCCAACTCCATGGCGTGGGCCAGGATCTATGTTCAGTTGTGGACACACAGCAGTGAAAAAATAAATTGCTTTAGCTATTTGGGGCCTCTTGTCATTCCATATAAAGTTGAGGATTGGTTTTCCTATTTCTGTAAAGAAGGCTGTTGGAATTTTGATCGGGATTGCGTTGAATCTATAGATCATTCTGGGTAGTATTGACATCTTAACAATATTAAGTCTTCCAATCCATGAACATGGAACATCTGTCCGTTTATTTAAGTCTTCGTTAATCTCTTTCAGCCGTGCTTTATAGTTTTCATCGTATAAATTTCGTTAATCACTTTGATGGGTCATTTAAGAAATGAAATCGCATCAAGGGCATTGATTTTCCCCGAAATCTCCAAGGCCATCTTGCACATCTCAATGCTGGCAATCTCTTTTTGAAACAATAACTTCCTGTAGTTTACTTCAATAGTTTAGATAATGCCGTTATCCAGAGGCTGCAGGCCCTATGTTGTGGATGGCGGTTTCTTGCTCTTTCAAATTATCAGTAGTTCCTGAAATGTCCCATCCGCAAACGTAGTCAAGAGGACAGTAAACTGCTCTTTCGAAAACTGACCCCATGAGCATTTTTCGTCCTTCATTTTCAGGGCACTGTTAGGCACTGCCCTGTAAAATAGGGCAGTCTCATGGGTGTTTGCAGTGTCTTCAGGACCATATTCCCTTATGAGCTTTTAATTTTGTGAACTCATTTTGAACAACGTCTCTGTCCACCTCATTTGACTCCCCACAAGCTACATTGCAATGATTCCATGTTTTTTCTTTTTCTTCTTTTTTTATGATGTTCTGAAGCCACCCATAAGGTGCTGAGAATCCATCAACTTTTACAAGTTTTGCCATTTCCTTCATCTTTGTTTGCAGGATGTTTTTCGTGGAGCCTTGAAGAAATCCCTCAAAAAACATATTTGTTTATTTCTGCTTAATTTCCTACCCTTCCCTTCTTGAAGTTTTACCTTGGTGCTGCTCATGTATTTTTCAATTATTTTATCCTTTTCTTTCATAGTAAATTTGCATTTTGCCTCACTGGAACTTAATTACAGCTTCTTTGATGGTCTTTTTCCCTTCAGTTATCATTTTGATAACATCAAACTTTTCTTTCAGAGATAAATTTCTCACTCTCTTGTCCACGGCTGTGAAGGAATAGGTGTGTTAAAAAAAGGAAACAAGTTCTTACAAAAATTAAGGAATTTATGATCTTATCGTCTTGAAAATGTGAATATTTCGAACAAAATGAAAACTATCACCATCATTATATGATGAAGTTAGCACACTTCAGTAAAATAGAAAAAAACCACGAGAATGTTTTTGCTTTTGTACAAAGATTGAATGGTTAAATGAGAATGCTTCTCTATTTTCTGGGCAAAACAAGAAATTTTGAATGAAAGAATTTCACTGAAATGAAGGAGTAAATTTTGAAAATTATAATAACATATCAAAATCACAAATAGCTAAAGTGAAAACTAAAAATTACAGATAAGAAGAGTAAAATCTCTTAAAACAAAGGAAAAAAAGTGTGTTTTGCTGGATTTTAGTGAAAATAAAGGAATTTATTAGTGTCTTTTACCTTCTTCCAAACTTATGAATGTTATTCTTCACTGGAAAAATTTTACAGGCAAGAAAAAAAAGAACAAAAAGGGAAAAACTGTAAAGAATAGACATGCTCAGAGAACAACAGCGATCCAGGAACCGCTCACACACAGTATCAGTGCAAAAGGAAGTGGAAGATGGAGGCTTCATCCCTGACTCTTGGACTTCTTGGAACTATTTCCAGCTTTCACATCTGTACTTCCTCATATTCGGGTTGCAGTACTAACGATTTTCTGATTCTGTCTGCAGCTCACAGGTTCTGGCTTTCAGAGAATATTTATTAGGCTGAAGTAATTGTTTTAGTAGAAAATATTTGGATTTTCCTTCTCTGACAGGTTTCTGCCTCACACAGGTTCCGGCCTTCGCAAGTTTTACTGCAGTTCCTTGTTTAGATTTTTCCTTCAAAGCACTTTATCTTTGAAATTAAAGATTAGGTTTGCTTGTTCATAGAGATGGCTTTACTTTTGTCTAATGACACATTTAGGCTTCACATTTTAGGGAGCAAAGGCAGGCAGAAAAGAAGAGAGCCCAGAACCGCGCAGATGAACTGTAACACACAGGGTCCAACAGAAGAGGAGAAGCTGGCAAAAGCAGCCAAGGATGAGGTAGGAAGAAAGCAGGGAGCCTGGGATGCCAGGGGGACAAGAGATGAGAACACTTCAGAGTATGTCAGCTGTGTCAACTTCTGGTGAGAAGTGAAGTATGTAAAGACTGAAGTGTCTGTTGGATTTACAACATGGCGGCATGGAGCCCTTTGAAAGAGCAGTTTGGATTGGAGCAGCGGGGAGAGAAGGCAAGTTGCAGTAAGGAGAGGAGTGAATGGAAGATAGGGAGGGGAGATACTATGTGAAGACAATTGTTTCCAGAAGTTTTACTATTGGGTGAGAGAAAACCAGGGCAGTAGCTAGAAGGACACAGGGGGTCAAAGGAGGATATTTTAGAGCTGTGCGGTACTAAAATATATCTGCGTGTAGATGGGAATGATCGATTGAAGGGATGGGGTGGAGTGAAAAGCAACAAAAGGAATCAGAGATGAAAAAGAAAGAAAGAAAGAAGGGAGAGCAAGTTATGGAAAGCAGTGACATACAGAATGGAGCAAAGAAGGCTTTGCAGTCCAGCCCAGAGCAGCCTCCAGCCAAGCCCAGATCCAGAAGAGCCAGAAGGTTTCTTTGCGGTCACAGGGCAGAGAGGAGATGCCACGGCTGCTCATGGAGGGGGAAGCGGTCACTCTCACTGAGCCGTTAGTCAGTCAGCCGACAGTCAGCCCCTGGCCAGCCACTTACTGGGAGCAGAGTAGCGTGTCTTCTGGCAGGTGGTGTTCACTAGGACAGTGTGGGTGAGTGCCCAGCAGCAAGGGCATCCTGCACCGACTTCCCAACAGAGCAAACTCAGCAGAAGCCTGCAGGGAAAGAGCTACGAGAGGCCACCCCCGCTTCCTCTGTGTTTCTCTCACCTACTATGTTGTCTGCAACCAAGGGGGAAGGGTGTCATTTTAACTCATTTCTCTTACCACTTCTCTGTCCTGTTTCTCCAGGGCAACTGCCCCTGAAGCCAATGGGTGAACCTGCCTTCCCGAGAGGCAGCCCTCTGGAGGGGCTGATGGCACAGCTCCTGCTGCCCGGGAAGGAGGCCAGGGAGGCGCTGGGGCTGCGGGCCTCTGCAGCCCACTGGCTGCCCGCTGACTTCACCTCTGCTGCGGAAGGAGGGTGACAGGGGGACAGCCCAGCTGCTGCGGGGGAGGCCCAGGCTGGCCAAGGCACAGAACAAAGTAGAAAAGCAGCTCTGGGCTCCTGGGATGGCCAGAGCCCTGGAGAGGGCTGCTGATACTTTTTCCTATGAACACACACATGCACACACAATTATTCAGTGTCTTCAGTGGAATCAGGAATTGGTGACTTTGAACCTTTACGGTTTTTTTCTTTCTCCTCCTAGACCTCCTGTCTTCCCTCACCCTTAGACTGGTGCTTTAGAGCTTTGTAAACTTTAACATGAACAAAATCACCTGGGGATTGTGTTCAAATGCAAATTCAGACTCACCAGGGCTAGGGTAGGAGCGCTGGTGGCCCAGCGGTTAAGCGTTCAGCTGCTAACCTGAAGGTCTGCGGTTGGAACCCACCAGTGGGAGAAAGATGCAGCAGTCTGCTTCCATAAAGATTATAGCCTTGGAAACCCTGTGGGGGCAGTTCTACTCCATCCTATAGGGTCTTTATGAGTAGGAACCGACTCCACGGCAGTGGGTTTGGGTTTTCTTCGTTTTGTTTTGTTTTAGGCTAGGGTGGCCTGAGAGTCTGCATTTCTAACAAGCTCCTAGTGATGCTGATGCTGCTGGTCCTCTGACCGTATGTGGAGTAATAAAGGCTTTAGAGAACCTCATGGAGGTTAAGACTGCTCTTCCCTGAAAAATACACCTAAGCTCATGCACACCAACCATTCCTACCATGTGGGAGTCACGTGTCCACAGGAGGCCATTCTCTTGTGGGTCTGTGTCCTCAAGATAGAAACCCCTATCCTACATGCTTATTGCCAAAACGTCGACCTACCCTGTCCCTACGGCACCCACCCCTGCCACCCTACCTGACCCCATCCCACCCCAGAAGTTCTCAGACTTCAGAGAATATCAGAATCACCTGGGACACTGGTTAAAAATGCGACAGCCCAACATCCTTCTCATTATGGAGGCTGATTCAATAGGTCTGGGGCAGGGTCCACAACAAACACATTCTTATCAAGTTCTCCTGGTGGTTATGACTCATTGAACACACCTGAGAAACACTAAACAGAAACGCTGATTAATCAGGTTTATGGTTTCCCAGATACTGAAAGCTGAAGACTTGAAAGAATGAACTATGACGGAGGAAAGTTAGGTACTGAGGCTGATATTTTTGGTCAGGAGACCCTACCAAGCTTTCTCTCAAATCACCCCAGCACGTGATTACTTTGATCACATGTTTGATTGTTCCTATCTTTCAGCATACCGGCTGCTGCTCCCCAAAGAGCGGCGAGTCATTTTTCCAGCATTGGTGATGAATTTGAACAGGGTGATTGGACCTTCTTTTGGACTGAGGATACTTTCCTTCGAGCGGCTCTGAGGACTCCTGGGTCTTTTAGACACCTCCAAGTGGAACATCCATAAGGCAAACAAACCTTTCTCCTGCTAATGTAGCAGACAGGAATCCTACTCCACCGTCCAGGGTATGTGAGAAATGTCACATTCATTTCCTTTATTTACATCTGATTATAAGTTCCCAGCCCACTGGGCTGGTGGGAAATTTGAGGTGAGTCGTTCTTGGGGATCTTACTAACTTCAGGGTGGTGTGAAAACTTCAAGCAGAGTTCAGAAGGATCTGTGAATATGCTTCAGGGCCAGGTCAAAGTGCTGGGGCCCCACCTGGGTGTTTTATATGGGAGAGAAAGAGGTGTGGTGTCCTTATTCCCCTCTCCCTCCTAACACAACCTCTCATTATATGCTAACAAAGTATGTCTTTACTCTGCCTCACCAAAGGATCCCCCACCCCTACCCCACCTTCTTCCCACTGGGGTAGGAGAATACAGACAGAAAAACTCTTCCTGTCCCAGGTAAAACACCCAAGTGCAGCCTCAGCCCCTTAGCCCGTCCCTAAAACACAGTCGCAGATTCTTTTGAACACTGCTTGAGAACCCACAAAAATAGAGGACATAAGGAAAGTAACAACGCAGAATATGGAGAAAAGCCACCCTTGATCATGAGATGCTAACACCTTGTTCCATTGCCAAAATCTGCACCTTTGCTACAGCTTGCTGTCTTCCCAAGGCCCAGCTTAGTCACAAGCTGGAGGGAGAAAAGAGTTGGATACACTGGGCAAATTACAACTGTGGTTGCAATTAAAGAGGAGCAGCTAGAGAGATGCATCTGTGGGGAGAATGCTCCTCCCTTAAGTTAACTTCCCACCACCCGTCTGTCAGTTTGTTGTATTGTGCTGGCTTGTGTGTTGCTATGATAGTGGAACTGGTATTTCAAATACTAGCAGGGTCATCCTGGTGGACAGGTTTCCACAGAGCTTCCAGACTGAGATAGACAGGAAGAAAGGCCTGGCAATCCACTTCCAAAAAATAGCCACCTAAAACCCTGTGGATCATAGCAGAACGTTGTCTGGTATAGTTCTGGAAGATGAGCCCCCTAGGTTGGAAGTCACTCAAAATACACAGTGGCTGTAACAATGGACTTGAGCATACCAACGATTGTGAAGATGGTGCAGGACGGGGCAATGTTTCATATTGTTGCACTTGGAGTCACCATAAATCAGAGCCGACTCCACGGCAACAGACAACAAGAAGTTAACTTCAACTTCTCCAGGTCTTGTTCTGCACACTTTAGCCACAAAGAGAAGACCTTCTTCATGTGAGCAGTTAGCGTTTGCTTCCTTAGTTCTTCTTGGGCTGTAGCTTTGAGTCTCTGCAGCTGTGCTTCCCTGCTTCCCTGCTCTCTCTGCCCCGTCTTCTCTTTGTTTTGCATGAAACTCATGGGGAAGTCAGGCCTTGGGCAGGAGTCAATGTTGCCTTTGGCAGAGATCCTGGGTGGGAGATCAGAGAGACCGTGAGAAAAATGTTAAGCTAGTGCTCTGACCTGATGTGTCCCAAGAGGGGAGGAAGGTAGGCCTTGCAGAGGAGACACTATTATTCATTCCCAGTCTTTTGATTGGAAATCAAAGTTACACTCAGAGGTTAGAGAAGTGAGTTAATCCCCAAACCTCTGGAGCACTCAGCTGGCCAGATTCCCTAGTGGATGCTCAGTCTGAAATTACTGCTCTATCCCTCTGGAATTATGGTTCTCAAACTTTACCAGAATTACCTGGAGGTCTCGTTAAAACAGAATCCTGGCCTCCATCCCCAGAGTTTCTGATTCAACAGGTCTGTCATGGGGCCTGTAAATTTGCATTTCTAACAGGTGCCCAGGTGGTATACTGATGCTGCTTGTCCTGGGAACACACTACACCTCGAGAACAATGCTCTAGAACACTGCTTCCCAAACTTCTATGTATTCAGAAATCACCAGGAATCTTGTTAAAATGCAGGTGTGGAGGTTAAAACGTAGGTAGAGGTTGGGGCTGGAGATTCTGCATTTCTAACAAGTTCCCAGGTGATGTCAATGCTGCTGGTCCACAGACCACACTTAAAGTAGTAAGTCTTCATAGCAGTGGTTCCCAACCCTGGCTGTACATGAGAAACATCTGGAGGAGCTTTGAACAATCCCCACGCGCAGACCACACTCGACCAATTAAAGCAGAATTTCTGAGAGTGAGGCCCAGGTATTAATATTTTTTAAAGCTCCCCTGGCGAATCCAATGTGCAGCCAGGATTAAAGACTACTGCTTTAGAACAATAGTTCCAACCCTAGCCGCATATTTTAAACGCATGAGATGCTTTTGCAAAATACATATTCCTGAGTCACACACCTAATAACCTCCTTACTGCTCTCCCCAAATTCTTATCCACATACACATCATGTCACACACACACAACACACACACGCACACACCATCTGTCTTTTTTAAAAAAATTTTTATTGTACTTTAAGTGAAAGGTTACAATTCAAGTTAGTCTCTCATACAAAAATTTATACACATTGTTATGCGACCTTCATTGCTCTCCCTATACTGTGACAGCACACTCCTCCTTTCCACCCCTGATTTCCCGTGTCCATTCAACCAGCTCCTGGCCCTCTCTGCCTTCTCATCTCACCTCCGGACAGAAGCTGACCATTTAGTCTCATGTATCTACTTGAGCTAAGAAGCACACTTTTCACGAGTATCATTTCATGTCCCATAGTCCAGTCCAATCTTATTCTGAAGAGTTGGCCTTGGGTTGACCCTTCTTTAAAGAGTTGACCCCTCTTTAAAACCTTCAACGGCTTCCCATTGACTTTTGAATAAAAGCAAAAATCAGAATATCCAGAGGTGAGACCCAGGGCCTTTGTATCTTAAAAAAACACCCCTTGTGAATCCAGTGTGCAGCCAAACTTGAGAACTGCTCTAGAAAGTCTCTTAGTTACTTTTACCTCCTCTTTAATCCTAGTCCTTTAAATGTGGCCTGCCTACCCAGGCATGTAGAAACCCGCCCTGGACAGCGGCCTCCTGTCCAGCCGCGGCACTGACCCCTCTCGCTTGCTCAACCTGCCATTCCCCACTTTTACCCTCATCGTTGTTTGATCTGTGCATTTGTTCTTCGGCTCCCAGAGCAGCCTCGGGGCTCCTCATGTTTTATTATCTGGTGGCCCCCTTCTCCGGAGTCTGACCTGACCTGCATTCTCCACATACCCTGACTTGACCCTCGGCTCTGGGCACTCCCTGTCTCAGCTTAAGCTCTCCCCAACTACCCTATGCTGGCTGCCTGCTTAACTTCCCATCCTGCCCTTCGTCGCTGCTGCTGGCCTCCAGGTCAAGGTGCTGGAAACAGGTGCCATGTGAGCCAAAGTAGACGTGGTCGCTGTCCTTTCAGAACTTACATTCTGGTGTGATCAAACAGAGGTAAAATCGCTACAGTGTTACATGCCGGGAAGGAGAGGGCCTAGTGCATGGTACCTATCGCGGAAGCTGTGCCCGAGGAGCGATATTTAATTAAGAGCTAAGAAAGAAGTGACAGTTATGTAGGTGCAAACCAAAAAAACCCACTGCCATCGAGTAGGACTCATAGTGACCCTATAGGACAGGATAAAACTACCCCATAGGGTATCCAAGGCCATAGTCATTAAGGAAGCAGACTGCCACATCTTTTTACCCTGGAGCAGCTGGTGGATTCAAACTGCTGACCTCGTGCATTAGCAGCCAAGCACTTAACCACTGCACCACCAGGACTCCTGTTGTGAAGACTAGAGGAGAGAGAGGAGGAAGGGATGGTGTGTGCAAAGCTTGGCTGTGGGAGGGACCGAGGCACATGGTTGAGGAAAGGGGACTGAAGGCCTGGGTGTCTATAGCAGAGGGAAAGGGGGGTGTGAAACGGTATTAGACCTTCTATCACTTATATGGCACCCACTCCCTGACCAAGGGACATAGCAGTCACCCACCCTGGGTGACAGTCACTTGGTAACCAGCTCTGGTGGGTCCCACTTTTCACATCTCAGCAGGTTATGCCATGTTTACCTTTGTAGCAGAATAAGATTTTTCTCTTCTCCCTTTCTACCCCTTTTCCTGGGGCCTCTCCCTGCTTTCCTAGGGAAAGGGGCACATATGGTGCCTATCAGAGGAAGAGATAGTGTCATGGATTGAATTGTGTTCCCCCAAAATGTGCATCAACTTGATTAGGCCATGATTCCCAGTATTGTGTGGTTGTCCTCCATTTTGTGATTGATATAATTTTCCTATATGTTGTAAATCCTAAACTCTGCCTGTGGTTAATGAGGCAAGATTGGATTATGTTGAAGAGGATTAGGGTGGGATGTAATACCCTCACGCAGGTCACACCCCTGATCCACCGTAAAGGGAGTTTTCCTGGGGTATGGCCCGCACCACCCTTTACTTTACAAGAGATAAAAGGAAAGGGAAGTGAGCAGAGAAGGGGCGGCCTTATACCACCAAGAAAGCAAAACTGGGAGCACAGCGCATCCTTTGGACCGAAGGTTCCTGCAGAGAGAAGCTCCTAGATCATGAGAAGATTGATGACAAGGACCTTCCCCTAAAGCCAACAGAGAGAGGAAGCCTTCCACTGGAGCTGACGCCCTGAATTTGGACTTCTAGCCTACTAGACTGTGAAAGAATAAACTTCTGTTTGTTAAAGCCATCCACTTGTGGTGTTTCTGTTACAGTGGCACTAGATGACTAAGACAGATAGGTACCACGGTTTAATTTAATTGGCCAGGCACAAGCTTGGCATCCAGAAGAACATTTGAAACAGTCCTTTGTTTTAGAATCAACATGTGCATCTCTCAATCCATACACCATCCACAGGGGCTGGAGGTCTAGAAGGGACTCCTCTACTCCATTCAATTGTCTTCTGGGTCCTCCGCATCTAGAGTGATTCCTTTTGTCTCAGCTATTGGAGGCCAGCCCCATCTCATCATTACTAGAGAATAACAACAACAATAGACCCTCCCTTTGGACCCTGGTTCACAATTAAGTGCTCTGGGAGGAGGTAGATCACTGCAGTGAAGGAGAGGACACTGTCCCAAGGGATGCTGTGATTCAGCAGAGAATTCCAGAACTTCTGACCTAGGGGTATGCTCCCAAGGGACACGAGCGTATCCTTGAGTGCCAAAGAGATTGTCCCAAGGGATGCTGTGATTCAGCAGAGAATTCCAGAACTTGTGACCTATGGAGTGTTCTCAGAAGGGATGCAGGTGGAGAGTGCCAGGAATGGTTGGGAACCAGCCTCTGCGCTAAGTGAGAACAGCCAAACCCAAGGGTGGAAGATTCCAAATAATTATAATTAAAGATAGAAAGTAAGTCATGTGTCAAAAAAAAGGCTATAAATATAGTGTTCAGTATTCAACCTTGTACTTAATTAAGTACTGTTTTCTTTTGTTTATATTTATTAAATGCATTGCCATCAAGTCGATTCGCAGATTTTCTTTCTCCTGTGGAGTGGCTAGTGGGTTCAAACTGCTGACATTTCGGTTAGTAGCCAAGCACTTAACCATTGTGCATGTGTCAAAATCTTGTCTTCCTAACTCAAATATAAGCTCTTTGAATGTCAGGGACCATACATTGCTAAACTTCATTCAACCAAAGCACATTAAATACTTCTTTGTATACCTGTAGCACATAACCTATGGCTAGGTATGGAGTCGATAATTGCATTGCATTGAATTCCATCTAGCAACGCAGCTATTCATAATAAATGAAGTCTGGTGGTCTCAAGCAGGGACAGATTACCCAATAAGCAAGATACACACGGGCTTACTTGTGCTTACTTACTAATCTGTAGTGAACTATTTCATATGGGTTTCAAAGATGTAGTGAAACCCATGTGAAATTGTTCACTACAGATTAGTAAGTAATCACAAGTAAGCCCGTGCATGCCTTGCTTACTGTAAACCCATGCATACCTTGCTTACTGGTTAATCTGCCTCTGTTCCCAAGGAAGGAAAGCAAGGGAGCTCAGAAGTAGCCCCGCCCTGGAGAAGCTGAACTGATGTCCAAGGCCTTTGGCTAAGCAGCCTGGTGTAGCAGGCAAGTCTTCGCTTGGGAGTCAGGACACTTCAGACTTCAGGTTTACATCAAGATCTACAACAAAGAAGCTATGAAATTTGGGCGAGCCACCTAATCTCTCCAAAGCCTCAGTTTCTTCATTTGTCAAATGAGGAGTGTGGAACTTCAATCGTCTCTACAGTCTCTTTCTGTTCTAAAAATTGCATGGGTCTGCGAAGTCTGGACTGCCCGAGATTTTTTATGTCTCTTCCAAACTGAAGTGTCAACCTGAAGGAGGTACATTTAATTTTTTTCATTCAATATTGCTTTACCACACATAACCCTGCTTAACAGAATCTATAGCCCTCTACCCATAGCCCATCCTGAAGAGGTGAACCTAAGAAGCCATATTTGCACCAGGTAACCTTGCTCTCCTGGCTACAGCTGATTGGATCAAGGGTGGACATCTGACTTAAGCTGGACCAATTAGATTCTCTTGAAAATTTGAAGTAAAAAACTCTTAGCTTTGTGATTTGGGTGGGGGCTGACCCTAATCTAGTCTTTGTTTTTGTTGTTAATGGCTGTGAAGTCCATTCCAACTCATGGCAATCCTGAGTGTGCAGAGGAGAACTACACTCCATAGGATTTCCAAGGCTGTGACCTTTTGGAAGCAGATCACCAGACCTCACTTCCGAGGTGCCTCTGGGTGGGTTTGTACTGCCAGCCTTTCAGTTAGTTGTCCAGTGCTTAACCATTTGTACCACCTGGGGACTACTCAGATGTGGGCATATGACATAGACCTGGCCAATCTATACACTACATTTCCCTGGCCAAAGTGATTATTCAAGTGTAAGCACACAACCCAAATTAGGCCAACCAGAGCCCTCCCCAGAATTTAGCCAGAACTACTGAGGAAAAAAAGTTTTCTTTTCCTCTGGGATTGTAAATTGTAAGGAGGAGCAACATAAGTCTAGAGCTGCTAATTGGCATGTTGCTATCACATTGCCTGAGTTCAAAAACAACATAAAGAAGAGTAGATAGAGAGACAGAGAGGTAGAGAGAGAGAGAGATGTGATATTATTTAAGTATCAAAATCCACATGTGTCTAAAGCTAGATAACTCTCGAATTTTCAATTATGTGATTGAATAATTTTGGAGGGAGGGTTGTTCATGCTAGTTTGGGTTGGGTGTGTTTCCTCGGAGATAGTCCTGACTAATCTCGTCGTGTGGGTTTGAGGCTGGCGTTGGGGCCATGGCAAGTCAGAGCCTCATGCAAGCCCAAGTTTTGGGAGAGCCAAAAACAAGAGCCTTGTAGAGAAAATCAGCCTGCGGCGAGGAGAATGAAGAAGACAAGCAGAGCAAAGAAGTGAGGAGAAATGTCATGGTTTCAGAGAGAGAGAGGGAGAGGAGAAAAGAGAAAGGAAGAGAAGAGAGGAAGGGGGAGGGAAGGGAAGGGAAAAAAATACCTCCACTTTCTAAACTGCTGACTGGGAGCTCTCCCTCTTTCCTTGTAATAATTTTCCTTTTTATTTGCGTTCCTTTAAGTTCATTTCTGTATGTTGCAACCAAGAAGTATTCAACCAAGACAAACAGGAAATCAGAGCTTTGGAGACGACCACAATGCCATAAAGCCCAGAGATAGAAATCACACAGTGCGTGGAGCAGACTTTGCCTCTTTTTATTTTTTATTTAAATAACTTGGTTTCCAGACAGGTACTTTTAGTCCAAGAATTTCACAGACTGGCAAACAAGTTCTGATGAAGAGATGCTGCACGTCCGGGACTTTGCGTTCCACTCCAAGTTGCTGCTGACCTGAAGAGAGATTTGATAATGTGCGATTACAGTGTAAATTAATAACCAAGATGGAAAAGTGATCTAGGACTCATGTCTCTCAATCTTTACAACTTCTTATTAATGATAGACCTTCATATGCTTCTTATGCTATGAAATAACTCTTTCTTTCATGTAGTCATCCATCCATCCATTGGTTCTACAAACAGAACAAAGTACAGGGTCCTGGTGGCACAGTGGTTAAGAGCTTGGCTGCTAACCAAAAGTTCAGCAGTTCGAATCTACCAGCTGTTCCTTAGAAACCCTATCAGGTTGCTATGAGTCGGACTCAACAGCATTGGGTTTGGGTTTGTTTTTTTTTAAATGTAGGGTCACTATGAGTCAGAATTGACTTGATGGCATGCAACACCAACAAGTACCAGGAACTAGAGATGCCAAGACAAATGAGACATACTCTCTGTCTTCAAAGGGAGGTAGGTACTTGCTATTCACAGCACTTTTGACAGCTTGTAATTATATATATTTGCAGGATTCTTTGTTAAACTCTCCCTCCCACTATGTCAACTTTAAAAGGGCAGGAACCTTGTCTCTCTTGTTCACTGTTGTATCCCAGCACCTGGCAGGGTTCCTGGCAAACAATAGGCATTTAATACAAATTTGGTGAATAAATGATGAATGAAGGGCTTTCAATCTATTCAAGACTTATAGTTGTCTTTCTTCTCTTTTTTCTTAACCTGTAATCTACCCCACCACATTAAAGGAGATCTTTACAGAGGTATCAGGCAATAGCACATTTGGAAAGCTGGGTGACTGGTGTCCTCCAGAATGGCCTACAGGGTTTGAAAGTTGCAGGCTCTGTGACAGGTGCCTGAACTAACAGGAATCTGCCCTATGATGTAGATCCTTTGTGTCTAGGGACTCTTTCTTTGTCCTGGTAGCTCTCAGATTGAAACTGCTCAGGAGAGAGTGCAGAAAATGCAGCTGATTCATTGACCTTGAGGAATTGACTGTGGAAAGCAGAAGTGGGTGTGAAAAATGACCATCTGTTATGGATTGAATTGTGTCCCCCCCAAAATGCGTGTCAACTTGGCTAGGCCATGATTCCCAGTATTGTATGGTTGTCCACCATTTTGTGACCTGATGTATTTTCCTATGTATTGTAAATCCTACCTCTATGACATTAATGAGGCAGGATTAGAGGCAATTATCTTAATGAGGCAGGATGCAATCTGCAGGATTAGGTTGTGTCTTGAGTTAGTCTCTTTTGAGATGTAAAAGAGAGAATTGAGAAGAGAGAATGGGAAACTTATGCCACCAAGAATAAAGAACCAGGAGGGGAGTGTGTCCTTTGGACCCAGGGTCCCTGCGCTGAGAGGCTCCTAGACCGGGGGAAGATTGATGACAAGGACCTTCCCCCAGAGCCAACAGAGAGAGAAAGCCTTCCTCTGGAGTTGGCACCCTGAATTCGGACTTCTAGCCTCCTAGACTATGAGAAAATAAATTTCTTTTTTTAAAGCCATCCACTTGTGGTGTTTCTGTTATAGCAGCACTCGGTAACTAAGACACCATCTCTACACTGGCAGAAGGGGCTGGGTAGAGAGGACAAGAGACTCCCTGTAGAGCTGTGCGGGTTGTGCCCTAAACAGCAGCATCAGGCCAAGGGGGCAAGTAGGGGCTGAAATCCAGCCAGGCTCTGCTCCCAAGCCATGCACTCTGGCAAGATGCTGTGTCAAACGTGCTCTAAGGGCCAGAGGTAGCTTAAGTGAGAAGTCCTCAGGTTTGCAGGAAGAAGGAAAAAGTGATGAAGGAGGGTGCAGAGGGAACATGCGTTTGCTAATGTTTACATTGGAGCATTCCATCAGAAAGCAGTGGACAGGACTTTGTGGACCATTGATGGCTCCCCTCCCCCTGGTGCATTCAGCCCTCAGAGTGACAAGGGCTACCTCTTAGTAATAGCAGAAGAGACTTGTAAGAGGACATATGAGACCAAGGCAGTCAGGAGAGGGAAGGAAGCACTCCACTTCCCTGAGGATGAAGGGGGATGGGATGGAAGATGCGAGGGCTGCCAGCCTGCCTGCCTGGGTCTTTGTACTGGCTGGCAGCGTGTGGCTTCCTTTCCCAGCATGTGGATGGACTCTATTCACACTGGAGAGAACTCACGCACACAGTCTCACAGAAAAACAATTTAGTCCTAAGGAGATTTTTTTTTTCTTTTAATTACCCACATCCACTCCTATTCTGCTCTTCATGGTACATGGAGACTTGGGGGCTATTTCCAGCTCATGATGCAAGGATGCTGATGAGCAGTGGGGTTTCTGCAGCTGATTGCTGATAGGACCAAGCTGTTGCCACCCCGCAGAGGTGCTAGGGACAGGCAGCTTCACTGCACTTGGGCAGCACATGGTGGGTGGGCGGGAGGACGTCTGGCTGGTTCAGGGGGAGGATAGGGGGATGGAAGTAGCTCTGAAATAGCATTTTGGAAGCGATAAGCTGAAGACATGTGGCTTGTGTGTCTCCAACACCACCTTGCTTCCAGAGCTGTAGGCGCTAAGGGGGAGCAAGGAACGAAAGAATGAAAACTCTAGGGGTAAATACATTTTTGCCAAGTGAAAGAAGCCAGTCTGGAAAAAAACTACCTACTGTATAGCTCCAACTATATGATGTTCTGGCAAAGGCAAAACTATAGAAACAGTTAAATGATCAATCGTTGCCAAGGGGTCAGAGGTCAGGGGGAGGGATGAATAGGTGGAGCATAGGGCATATTTAGGGCAGTGAAACTGTTCTGTATGATACTGTAATGATGAGCACATGACATTATGCATTTGTCAAAACCCATGGGAATGGACGACACCAAGAGTGAACGCTAATGGAAACTATGGACTTGAGTTAATAATTTAAGGTGTCAATACTAGTTCATCAATTGTAACAAGTGCACTTAGGAATACAAGATGGTAATAACAGAAGAAACAGTACGCAAGAGGGGAGGGGCATATAGGAACTCTGTACTTTCTGCTAGATTTCTCTGTAAACTTAAAACTGCTCTAAAAACTAAAGCCTATTAAAAAAATAATGACTTTAAGGGTATCACTGCAGCTTCTGTGGTTGTTTCTCTTGCTTCAAATCAGTAATGTCATCCCAGGAGGCAGAAATACCTTCTTTTTTCCTGACAGAGAGAATGAATAATCTAAATGCAAGTGGTCAAAATCTTAAGGAAAATGATCAAAAAACCTCTTGGGAAGGTGGGAGTGAGGAAGGGATTGGTTTCAACTGTAAAATTTCATAGGCTTTGAAATCAGATGAAGTTGGGTTCCATTCCTGCCTCTTTCATCATTACCAGTGTGACCTTGGGCAGCTGCTTAATCTCTCCGGGCCACACTTCCCTCGTCTGTGAAGTGGGGCTAATCCTGGGTGTAGCGTACTGGAACGTTTTATTTTGTTGGGGGGTTGGCCCCTGCATGCTCATGCTTCTGTCCATGGTTCTGAACTCTCGTTTCTTTGAGCTGACTTCTTGTTGTTAGGTGCCTGAAGCAGATTTTTGACGCATAGCGACCCCACGAGACAGAGGAGAACTGCCCTGTAGGGTTTTCTAGGTTGTAGTCTTTGTAGGAGCAGATCGCCAGGTCTTTCTCCCACAGAACTGCCAACCTTTCAGTTAGCAGTTGAGCAGTTTAACCACTGCACCACCAGGGCTGCTGATAGTCATTCCAAAACCCAGGATACTGCTGACTCTTATCCACCCTCTGTATTCGTTTTTTCTTAGTTTCTGTATTTTATCTTAATGGAAAGCTCGCAGTTTTTGTACACTCAAAGAGCAAGTAAAAATGTGACTTATGTTATACAACTTACATAACAAATCCACACACTGTCTTGTTTCCAATAGTTAAAACATGCTTGTCCTCTGGGATGTGGGTAGTCACACACTGCTCCCCCTCAAAGCTATGTCTAAAGTGATAGTAATACACACTTCAGTATTTTTGTAAGAATTAAGTGTATAAATACTTATCTCCCTGCCTGGAATATAAGTGCTAAGAAAAATAAAGTTGCTATTATAGCAGGTATGCGTTTGCAAGGAACACATTTGGGTATGAAAGTTGCCCAATTACTTTCTAGATCAAATTAAATCTTACCCTGAGCCTCTGCTTTCTTCATCTTATTCATTATTGGGGCTAGAATATTTCCCTCAGGTCATGGGAGGTCTGAGAGACCATACAAAGAAACTCCCAACAGGCTCTTTGGCCTTCGGGCGCACTGGTCAGCTGCTTATGTGTCCATTGTCCAAATACTCAGAGAAGGACAGCTCTGCTGCTTTCATTGCTTAGGTTCAGGGTGTCTGAAGTGGCTGAAAGCTCCAGTTCCTAACCCGCAGCCTCCTACACCACCCCCACCCCGATATACCTATAGCTATGTTCCCAGGAGATTGAGGCGAGTGACGGTTAATTTTATGTGGCAACTTGGCTAGGCTATGGTACTCAGTTATTTGGGCAGATACTAGTCTGGACGTTGCTATGAAGGTATTGACGTGTGATTAGCATTACATAAATCAGCTGACCTTAAAGCAGATTACTCTTCACAATGTGGGTAGGCCTCATCCAATCAGTTGAAGGCCTTAAAATCTTTCTCTTAGCCAGCAGGATTTTGCTTCAAGACTGCAAACAGACATCCTGCCAGAATTTCCACTTACCACCTGGCCTTCCAGTTTTGGACACAAGACTGCTGGAGTGTCCAGCCTGTTGCCTGACCTATGGATTTTGGACTTGCCATCCCCCACATTCATGTGAACCAATTCCTTAAAATAAATTTAAATAGATAGATAGGTAGAAACATACATACATACATACATATATAGATCTCAGCCAGAGAAACAGAACCAATATGTTATCTATCTGTCTATCTGTCTGTCTGTCTATCTATCTATCTATCAGTCTGTCTGTCTGTGTCTATCTGTCTTACTGGTTCTGTTTCTCTGGAGAACCCTGGCTAAGATGAGACACTTTCCTGGGTGACTGCAAAGGAGTAGCATGCAGAACCCTACTACTTCAGGGCCCCTGCCCAAACTACTATTCTCTTCCCAGGTTCAGGGACTATCTCCTTTTCCTGGGAAGGGACAGGAGGCACACAGGGCTGCTTCAGCCTCTACCCCTCCAAACACCATGTAATCTCCCTTCAGTGGGACCATTTCCCTTATTAATTCCCGTTTTTTTAACCCTGTTATTATTTTTGAACAGGAGATACCATCTTAGCCAAGACTTTAGGAATTTAAGACCCCTTTGGTCATATTTTTGTTTTAAGAGTGATAAACACTCTCAAAATCCCATTCAATCTGACACCAAATGAAGATAAAAATCCATAGAGCAGGAATGAGCTCGGGTCCATTGAGTAACAGAGTTCTGTCTTCTAATTCTTTGTTTTAACTTCTTGGTTTTCTGCTCCCTTCAAGACAGCACAGTCCTTAGCGTCACTGCTATTCCCTATGAAATGCCCTCTGCTTACCCTTCCATGAGTTATTTCACCTGCCTGCACTGTGAACTGGGGAGACAGAATGGATCTGTAGGGGTCTGGTACTCTCTAGAAGGGGAATATGTTTGCCTAGAATTTTTCTGCAGAAGATAGCCAGCATTATAACCCCGTGGTCTCTATGTTAATATCTGACTTTCTCACCAATGTGGTTAAATCATCTCATTTCTTACTCAGCAGGAGCTTGCTGAACACTGCCATTGTAGCTGCTGGCTAGGATCACAGCTCTGCAAATTATTTCTAACAGGTTTGTAGTTTTTCTAAAGGAAGTCAAGCAAGGTCAGCACAATGGGCATTTGTCTGATAACATCTGGGGTTAATGGACATTTTTGTTTACTTAGAGAAGGAAAAAGAGAAGGAAGGATAAAGAACTGTGATATGCATCCCAGAAAAATTCTGTTATCGGCTGTCACCATGGATGTTTCTGATTTTTTTCCATTCATGAAGGAAATGAATGATAAAATTTATATAAACTTAGCAGATCAGCTCTTAATAGGTTTATTTCTGCTATTATTAAACGCGACTTGGAAGTCATCAGAGTGCTGATACATTCAAGAAGTAGATGTGGCCCTTGTTGATAATACAAATAAGTAAGCAAGCTCAAAAGGAGGAGAGGAATGGAATTAGCACAGGCAGATATGATCAATGATAGGGAGGAAAACCATAACGTCTCCATCACACACTTGCTGAAGCTCTGGTTCATTTGTGAAACTGGGTTAGAAGGACTTTATGCAAGTAGAAATCCTCTACTCACTTTACACACTAAAGAACTTCTGGATAAAATACAACCAAAATGTCTTGAGAGCTTGTGAGAGGCCACTCAAGATACAACAACTATTCTCTATTTTCCTGGAGCAATAGAGGAAGAAGGAGACCCAGGAATCAGAGAAGGAAATGGACTGCACTTCTAATTGCCTCCATGAGGAGAAGAAGAAATGGATGGTGCCTGGCTACCATTATAAACATTTTGATCAAGGACCAATAGATGGATCCTGAACAAAAGGAGGAAAAACATGGAACAGAATTTCAAATTCTCATGGAAACCAGACTTACTGTTTATATCGAGACCAGGTGAACTCTCAAATCTGTTGCCTGGCAACAATTTTTAAACCTTGAACAGAAATTATCCCGGAAGTCATCTTTAAACTAAACAACAGTTTAGCTCAATTAATAAAGAATATTTGCCTTGAGCATTGTGCTCTTTTAAAGAATGATCTGTATGAGATCAGATTGTCAAATGTAACCCTAAAGCACAGATGGGAACTTTAAGGGGCAGAGAGTCTAAGTTAATAGTGGTGGAACAACATGGGTAAAGATAACGAAAAGGGTGACACAATATCATTGAACTGCACATGTAAAAACTGTTGAATGAGTGTATACTTTGTTGTATATACTTTCACCAAATATTAAAAAAATAAATAAATAAATAAATAAAAGAAATGATCACCATGTTTTTCAATATATTACTAAACACGAAGCCAAGAAAGGGGAATCGCCAAGTTCTAGAAGTAAAGAGAACTCGGAGTCAGAGGTGAATAGGAGTTGTACTTGCCGAAACTGATCCGAATTCACATTACCTGTAACATGTGGATGAGTCCCCAGGTGGTGCAAACAATTAGGGCGCTCGGCTGCTTACCAAAATGTTGGAGGTTCAAGCACACCCAGAGGCTCCTCAGAAGAAAGTCTTGACAATCTCCTTCTGAAAAATCAACCACTGAAAATCCTATGGAGCCCTACTCTGACACACATCAGTCTCCTTGAGGCAAAATCGACTCAGTGGCAACTGTTTGAGTTTGTTTTTTCTGGTAGAATGTGGAAACTTAAGCTGTGATACTAATGTTAAAGACTTGTCTGGACCTTGATGTAAAAAGAAAATATAATTCATTGAAAGACAGGAAAATGATTCCAAGTGAAAAACTGCTATGTTTGTATTAGCTTCATAGGGATGCGTAACGAAGTATCACAAACTGAGTGGCTTAAAACAACAGAAATGTTTTCTCTCACAGTTCTGGAGGCTAGAGGTCCAAAATTAATGTGTCAGCAGCACCATGCTCCCTCTGAAGCTTCTAGGGAATAATTCTTCCTTGTCTCCTCCAGTTTCTGGTGCCTGTGTGGCCTCATCTTTACTTGATTACATCTGCAAAGACACTGGTTCCAAATAAGGTCGCATTCCTGTCAAGATGAATTTTAGAGGGGATACTATTCAACCCAGTATAATGTTCGAGGATAAGAAGACCCAATGTCATGAAGATCAGTTTGCTCCAAGTTTACCTATAGTTTCAATCAGAATCACAATGGAGATAAATTTGTGGAAATTAATCAGGTGCTTGTAAAATGTATATGGAAGGGCAGAAAGAGGAGAGATAATTCAAAAGAAAGAGAAGTAGGAGGAAGGGTACTTCCCTCACCAGATATTAAGAACTTATTGTAAAAACTAACTCAAAATCCGTCAAAGACCTGAATATACAACCTAAAACCATAAAACTCGTGTCTTCAACAACAGATTTTTAGATACACCAAAAGCACAAGCAACAAAAGACAAACAGATAAATGGGATCTCATCAAAATTAAAAACTTCTGTGCATCAAAGGACTTTACCAACGAAGTGAAAAGACAACCTATGGAATGTGAGAAAAATTTTGGAAACCATATATCAGATAAAGGTTTAATATCCAGAATATATAAAGAACTACAACTAAACAAGAAAAAGACAAACAACCCAGCTGAAAAATGGACAAAGGACCTAAACAGACATTTCACCAAAGAGAAGATACAAATGGACCATCAAGCATATGAAAAGACGCTCAACGTCATCAGCCATTGTTGTTGTTGTGTGCCGTTGAGTCAATTCTGACTCGCAGTGACCCTATAGAACAAAGTAGAACTGCTCCATAGGGTTTCCTAGGCTGTAATCTTTATGGGAGCAGATCGTCAAGTCTTATCTTCCATGGAGCTGCTTGTGGGTTCCAACTGCGGACCTTTCAGTTAGCAGCCAAGCACTTAACCATTGTGCCACCAGGGCCTTTGAGTATATTCCAACTCATAGCAACCTTTAGGACAGAGTAGAACTGCACCATAGGGCTTCCAAGGCTGCAAATCTTTACCGAATCAGATCGTCATATCTTTCTCCTGTGGAGTGGCTAGTGGGTTCGAATCCAAGACTTTTCAGTTAGCAGCCCAGTGCTTAACTACTGTGCCACCAGGGCTCCTATTAGGGAAATGCAAATCCAAACCACAATGAGATATCACTTCACTCCCACTAAGATGGCTAAGATTAAAAAAATGGAAAATAACAAATATTAGTGAGGATCTGGGGAAATTGGAACCCTCATCTATTGCTGATGGGAATGCAAAATGGTACAGCTGTTGTGGAAAACAGTTTGGCAGTTCCTCAAGAAGTTAAACACAGAACTACCATATAACTAAGCAATTCCACTTCTAGGTCTATACCCAAGGGACTTGAAAGTAGTGACACAAACAGACATATATACACCAGTGTTCATTGCAGCACTATTCACAATAGCCAAAAGGTAGAAACAACCCAAATGTCTGTAAACAGATGAATGGATAAAGAAAATGTGGTACATACATACAATGGAACATTACTCTGCTGTAAAGAGAAATAAAGTCCTGATACATGCCACAACATGGGTGAACCTTGAAAACATTCTGCTGAGTGAAATTAGTCAACCAAATGTGGGGGTAAAATAAAGATATTTTTATACATTATTAGGTGCCATTGAGTCGGTTCCAACTTATAGCAATCCCATGTATAACAGAATGAACTTTGCTCAGTCCTGCTCCATCCTCACAATAGTAGGTATATTTGAGGCCATTGTTGCAGCCACTGTGTCAATCCAGTTCATGGAGGGAAGACCCTTTTTCACTGACCTTATACTTTACCAACATGATGTCCTTCTCCAGGGACTGGTCCCTCCTGATAACATGTCCAAAGTACGTGAGATGAAGTCTCGCCATCCTTGCTTCTAAGAAGCATTCTGGCTATCCTTCTTCCAAAACATAATTCTTCATTCTATTCTTATACACCCAAGATCCCAAAAAGTTATCTTCCAAGTAATCTTTCTCAAGAAGCTACTGAAAGATATGCTCCATCAAAAGGAGAAAATAAAACAAGAGGAAAGACAATGTGGGATTCAACTACAGAGACAAGCAGTGACATTCCCAGTGTGATGGTGAGGGGAAAGCCCAGACTAAGGCAGGCTAGAAGGCTCCAAACAGGTCCCCCAGGGAGGTGAAGGCTGATGGAATATCTGATGTGCCTGAATGCACTAAGTGAGATTTAAACAACTGTCAGAGAATTTGGGATTAAATTAACAACACATTTATAGAAAACCAAGCAGTAAGGAAAAACAAACTGTGGTGCAGTACATTACTTAATATGGACCTTCTAGCCATAGTCATTGCAACTCCTATGTAATAATTGGGTAGCATTATGCAAATAAAGTGCTGTGACCCACCAAGGGGATTGGATGGCTTGCTACTAATGCAAATAAAGTGTGTGTAACCTGTGATGGATAAGGTTATGTGTCAACTTGGCTGGGGCGTGATTTTCAGTGGTTTTGCAGTTATGTAATGATGTAATTTGACAATTATGTAATGACATAGTCATCTTCCATTTTGTGATCTGTTGTAATTGTCCTCCATTTTGTGATGTGTTGTAAATCCTAGCCTCGATGCCTGTGGTTATGGTCCCATTCGGAAGTGAGTTATCTGTTATGTTAGTGAGGCAGGGCTAGGGTGAGATGTATTGTGAGTCACTGCTTTACTAGAGGGTGTGACACAAGTCACTACCTGTCTTAGCTGTCTAGTGCTGCTATAACAGAAATACTACAAGAGGATGGCTTTAACAAAGAGATATTTATTCTCTCACAATCTGGAAGGCTGAAAGTCTGAATTCAGGGTACCAACTCCAGGGTAAGGCTTTCTATCTCTGTCAGCTGTGAGGAAAGGTCTTTGTCATCAATTTTCCCCGGTTCTAGGAGTTTTTAAGTGCAGGGACTCTGGGTCCACAGGAGGCGCTCCCCTCTTTGTTCTTCATTCTTGGTGACATGAAGTCCCCATCCTCTCTGCTAGCTTCTCTCCTTTGTATCTCAAAAGAGACGGATTCAAGATACAACCTAATCCTGTGGATTGAGTCCTGCCTCATTAAGATAACTGCCTCTAATCCTGCCTCATTAACATAATAGAGGTTAGGATTTACAACACACAGGATAATCACATCAGATCACAAAATGGTGGACACCACATAATACTGCAAATCATGGCCCAGCCAAGTTGATACATGTTTTTTGGGGACACTGTTCAATCCATAACACCACCCTCATCTCAGTCACCACCTTACCACCCTTATTCAAGTCATACCCTTACACTGCCTTGCTCAAGTAACAGAAGTTTCCTTGAAGGGACGGTCTGCATCTAATGTATGAATGCTCTGGCAAAGTTCTCTCTTGCTCTGGATCTTGCATCTGGCTCATCGTCATCTGACCTTCAGTTCTTGGGACTTGAGCCAGCAGCCTGTCATCTGACCTACTGATTCTGGGATTCACCATCTTCTGCAGCCCATGGGGTTGGGATTATCAACCCCTGCAACTATATGAGTCAGGAGAAGCCTCCAGCCTGATGCCTGATCTATGGATTTGTGACTTGCTAGCCTCTATAACCACCTGAGTCATTTCCTTGAGCATTCATGAGGTCTATGAGATGTTGCAGTGAATTATGGAACCCAAAAATAGGAGGGAAAGTACTGAGCAGAGGAGGAGTAGTTGATGTTAGAGATGATGGAGTGGTACAGCTTTTGGAAAAGTTGGACATTTGGGACATCTTTAACCTCCACCTCATAAGAACCAGCTTTGTGCTGATCCTTCTAAAAGAAATTACTCATTCACAAACAAATATTAATTCTATGGCAAACAAAGGATGTTATAGGAAAGGAGAAGTATTCTAAGCATACTACATGGCCCAGCAATCAAAAGTGTTTACCTAGTCACAAACATCTAAACACTGAATATTGATCTAATCAAATTAGATGCAGGTAGTCCCCAACTTAGGATGTATTCAAGTTATGAAGAACTGCACTTAGGACTGTCTTTTTTTTTTGGTCCATCTTATCGTTAGTAATATGTACTGCATACCATGTTGCAGCGTGTAATTTGCTGATGTTATCATTCTCAAATGTTCACTTGCAGATGTTCAGTGTTATGATTTACCATTCAAAACATCGTCATATAGCAAGCCATGGCAATAATGAAAACTGAAAAAAAAAAAAGAGGTATTTGACTTACATCAGAACCAACTTACAACAAAGTCATCAGAATGGAACCCTGTCATAAGTTGGGACTACCTGTATAGCTATTGGCAGGATGGAGTATAGGGAAGGTTGAGTGACTGTGGTGGTTGGGGCATGGGAGTGAAAGAGAACTAAGCCCTTGTTTCCCATAGTGGGCGTGGTGCGATGGATCGCTTTTATATGGGCTTGTAACTCTCACCAAGTGATTCAGCAACCAAAACCCAAACCCATTGCTGTTAAGTTGATTCTGACTCATAGCAGTTCAACTCTGTCCTATAGGGTTTCCAAGGAGCAGCTACTGAATTTGCACTGCCAGCCTTTGGTTAGCAGCCTGAGCTCTTAACCACTGTGCCAGCAGGGCTCCAAGTGACTGGGAAGGACTATGCAAATAAGGTAACTGTGGCCCACCAAGGGGATTGGTCAGTTTTGACATCCCACTAGGCTTAAAATGAGCCATCCCAGAGGTGGGAGAAGAGGATCTCATCACCACCACGAAAGAAGAGCCAGGAGTGAAGTGCATCCTTTGGACCCGAGATCCCTGTGCTGAGAAGCTCCTGGAATCAGGAGACTGAGAGAGAGCTGTAACGCCGAAGATGGCGAGAAGCGGCAGCAGAGAAACAGCAGCAGCAGAACCAAGAGACTGGCAGGAGATAGCGTGCTGTGCTTCCTGGCCCACAGAGCAAGAAAACTGAGTGCCTTCAGGCAGGCTTGCTGGCAGAGTAGGGTGCCTCTGGGCACTTAGTGGAGCTAGGTTTGCTGACCAGAGCTGTAGGTGAGCGCCTTCAGGCTGAGGCTTACTGGCAAGTGGGGTGCCTCGGGGCACTTACTGGAAGAGCTAAAAGAGCTTTGTAACACTTGCCTGAGCAGGGCAGAGTCTGAGGGGCCAGAGAGAGGCATGCCTGTGGGTATGGCTGAGAAGAGGCTGTCCTGATCTAAGAACTGTGTCCTGAGCATTCCTCATTGCAACCTGTTACTTCCCTAATAAACCCCATAATCGTGAGTATTGTCTGTGAGTTCTGTGTGGCCATTGTAATAAATTATCGAACCCAGCAGCGAAGTAGAGCCTGACTGGGAGGGATGGTCGGTGTGAGAATTGGTAAAAAGGGCTGGCGAGAGGAGGTATGCCTGACCTCCGCCTCATCGCAATCTTGATTCTCCTTCCCCCTCATGAAGTTAAAGGAGGTCAGACACCTCCTCCAGGCCACTTTTACAGTGGGATAGCAATATAACGTCTAACACGGAGACACACTAACAGAAAAGAAACTATACAAATATGTGGTTTAGAGATATAGCTGTAAATCCAAAGGAATCAGCTAAAAGAATCATAAGTGATTTTTTTTTTTAGAGAGGGGGACAGAGGATTGCCTTATAAGACTATTTGTCTCTTTTAATCGTGAGCACATATAACTTTATGAAAATAAAAACTGACTAAGTAATAAGAACAAAGAACCAAAATAGAACATCTAAGAATAAAAATTAAATCCATCAGAGATGGGCTAAGGAGGAATAGACATAGCTCCCTCTGGAGTTTTTTGTCCAACCAATACAACAGGGAAGTTAGAATGAGGCTGTGGAGAGCTCAGGTCCCCGCCGGGAAGCTGAGGACTAAGCGGGGTGATTTCTAAGCAAGTTGCCCCTGTCCAGCCCCTGCTTTCTCCTGTATAGTTTGGCTGAAGTCCCAAAAGGAGAGGGAGCAGCTAGTGACGTCACCACCTCTCCACTTCCGGAGAGAGACTTCATTTTCAGCAACACCTCCCTGCCTTGCCCCATGCTTACAATAACCGCTAACATTAACTGAGCAGCTGTTCTGAGCACTTTACATGTATTAACGTTTTAGCATTTCATCCTCACAGTCACATTTTGAAGTAAATATTACTACTGTCATCATTACAACCGAGGTGCACAGAATTAAGTAACTTTCTCAAGGTTACCCTACTGATAAGTGGTGGCTCTGGGATTTGAACTCAGGTAGTCGTTCTTCAGAACTTACCTTCTCAATCATTGTGCTATAATATATCTTGCTACACACACACATACACACACACACAACCGAAGTCTTCAGCAAAAAAGCAAGGAGTTTATCTGTGAAAAAAGGTTAAGCATCCCTCCTATACTACAAACGAGAGTAAGGTGAAAGCAGAATGAACTCATAAAACAGAGGGATGCATATTTGTTTATTGATGTATTTACTTCCTACCTCATTCTCAAAAAAGATACGAAACAGCTTCCAAAAATGGCATATGCAGTAAGTAAATAAAATACGAACAAATTTTTTAAAAAATAGAGTCACAGAAAGTGGGTGAAGGAATATGCCGATCTAAAAATCCAGAAAGAGACAGCGGAAGAAAAAGCAAAGAGTCTGCATGATCCTGACCACCAGTCGCCCTGGTACAACACAACAGGGACATAAGCAAGTCCAAGCCTGTCCCTGTCCTGGAGCTGGGACAGTGAGGGCGTAGAGAGCCCAGGGGGGTGGGTTTGGGAAGGGAGTGTGTTCAGAGAAGGGGCCCTTCCTTGGTGACAGAAGCAGGAAGCCAAGCTCAGTCCCTGGCACAAGAGAGTCTGAGGAATGAGGAGCCATAGAGAGGCTCCTGGCGGGAAGGGCAGGGTCGAGCTCTCAGCAGCCAGCCTGAACTGCCTGAGGGCCACACCCAGCCATAAAGGACCCCCTTGTTGGGGTCTTCTCCATGGCTGGACGGCGTGCCAGACTCCCAGGAGAGTTCGCCCCAGTGATGCTGCCTCGTGCCCCAGGCTCTGGGAAGAATGATAAGTTTAGAACCAGAATCAAAAGAAGGTGTAATTAGAATCTGCAAGTAGATACAAAGGAACGTGTAATACCTGCCGTGTAATACCTGCCCTCACGCAGCTGAGAGTGCTTGGAGCACTTTGGAAGAACGGCTCTGCAAAAATACAAAGTAATATTATTATCGTCTTAATTATAATTAGAACCTACAAGTCGAGTCTTGAAAGACATTTATAGCACAACCTTACTTATTTAGGTCAGCTTCCCAGAAAGCAGAAAAAATAGACTCAGACATTTTTAACATAGCAACAAATAGGCCCATGTGTCAGGGCTACTGTCTGGAGCTCCCCCATTTTAAGTATGCACTTTGGGGCTCAGGTACATTCAAGGGCTGTCGAGAGCCTAAAAGCTCAACATGGCAGAGAACGTGCATGTTTTTGAGCTTTGAAGGGCTATTGGCCAATTAGAAGCTTCCACCCACTGTGAAGCAATGTGGCGGGTGGAATGGCTGGTAAATTATCTATGACTCAGGGCCCGTTAAGTGATAGGTCTGCAAAGTAGAGCGCGAGGGGAGGATGCTGAACACTTTCCAGGGGAACCCCAACAGCTCTTGATTACTCCTGGGCTTGTTGTCTGGGTTGAAGAGAATTCAGACTCCCTGACCTTTTTCCTCTCACCTCCTGCCCCTAGAGTGCCGCCAGAGGGGAGACGCTACCCGCTTGTTTAGCTGTTGTCGGCAGCTCTGGTGGAAAGGCCAGGAGAGCAGCTTATGGTTGATGGTGGCAATGGGGTCTCTGCCTCCGTGGACTTCAGCCAACCATGCTGCTCCTGTGTCCTGGACCTGAGAACAATCTAGAAATGGCTGTGATTGGCAGGGCTGCTGCGTAGCCGTGATGAAGTCATACCATAGTGTAGTACAGCTAGAGTTACCAGGACTTGTGATTGGAGAAGACAAGTATTGCGTAACAGCTTATGAAAAACTGGTTTAAAAAAAAAAATCTGGGTACCTGTGCCAGAGTCAATGAGGACTTATGTAGATGTAACCAGGGTTTATTATGCTTCTACCCCACCTCCCCATCCCGAAACTTTGGCACCCAAGGCCCCTTTCATGCCTGGCACTGCCCATCTCGTACTCTGAACCCGTTTCTTGATTCCTTTTCTCTTCTCCACTCGGTTCCCACAGTCTAAACTTACCCATCCCAAGATCGAGTTTAAACTTACCCATCCATTGCCATTGAGTCGATTCTGACTCATAGCCACCCCATAGGACAGAGTAGAACTGCCCCATAAGGTTTCCAAGGCTGTAATCCTTACAGAAGCAGACTGCCACATCTTTCTCCCGAAGAGCAGCTGCTGGGTTTGAACTGCCAGCCTCTTGGTTAGCAGCCAAACACTTCAGCACTGCACCACCAGAGATCCTTACCCATCCTTAGCTTTAGCCTCATTCATTAGAGACGGACAGTTTGAAAATCAGTAATGTGGGATTAGCATATACCCTGTTCCAGATAACATTCTATCCTATGGGGAGCTTTGTGGAGATGTGCCTTCACCTAAAAGGAGACTCAGTGGGAGAGCTGGCGGCCTCGGTAGCCCAGCGCGGGAGACAGTTGGGTGCAGGGCGTCTCTCAACAGCGCCAGATACATACAAGTCTGACAGGTCTTAGACAGGAGTTTGTTTTTTTTTTTAAATCTATATTGCTGTGAGTTTCTTGGCTACTGTCCTTGCTCTGGTGGCGCAGTGGTTAAGAGCTTGGCTGCTAACCAAAGGCTGGTAGTTCGAATCCACCAGCCGCTCCTTGAAACCGTATGGGGCAGCTCTACTCTCTCCTATAGGGTCGCTATAAGTCGGAATCGACTTGATGGCCCTGGGTTTATCCTCGCTCAGATAGATTTTCCCTTTCCCCGTTTCTAATCCTTAGGTTTGCCACAATTCACATTTAAAACAAACAAATTTTAATTTTCTCCCCAGTGAGTTGTAGCAGTTTTTCTCTGGGTAGGAAGAAACTTGGAATCTGCTCCAAAAACTTTGGAAAAGGAATCTCTGTTCTCGCCAATGATTGCTGTCTCTTTTTCACGAATAGCAGCGATTTACTGAAGCAAAGAGTTGTTATGACTTCTGGGTTATTTCGTGCAAAAATTTGCAGTGTCAAGCAAGCATGGTTATTAGGAGCAAATTGTACAATCCCTTATCTGTTTCTCCACAGGCTTTTGCCATGGAGTGCCGAGCCAGGAGCCAGCTCTTCGTGCTAAAAATGTTCACCATTTGGGCTGTGCCAGCAGTGAGGACAGTCTTGTGAAGGTGTGAATTCTTGCTCCAAACTGGCTAGACTCACGTTTTGTAAATGTCACTTCTCAGGATCCCATTTTATCTGAGAAACCAGATTTCACCAGGGGTGCTGAGACAGTTGATGACGCAGTCCAGGTGCTAAGGGCCGCAGGGAAAGTCTCCTTTGAGGCCTTTTTCTGTACGACTGACGTACTTCTCACTTACGAGCCTTTTTAGGACAGGTTAGACTAAATTCACACTGTAAATCTTATGAAACAAAAATCAAATTCAGTACTTTTATAAACTGCTCAAGTCCATCGACTACTTTATAACTCTTGATGCAACTGTTAATGTAACAGAAAATTTATAAGCCTTTTTCTTGTTTCCTATCAACAAGGTAATACGAGTTTAATATACACCAAAACATAGAACTGAAAATGCATTATTACTTATTTTTGTATAACGAGACAGCAATCCTGGACTTCCCTTAAAAATTAATGTCATAATCTCCAAAACATTTTTGATCATGCTAAGTCAGTATCAGATAAACCTCCATTGTCATTAAAGTAAGAAATGCTACCTCAAGATGGAAGAAACTGTCTTCTTCCAGAATCATTATTTTATTTTACTTGGGTAGCATGTGCATTAAACGAGTTAAGCTGGCAGTTAGTCTGGTACTTATTAACCTAAGAAGGGACACGGGAATCTAGCATACAATTTTAAAGCAGATATTCTACTTAGGTTTTAATATAAGCTTCATTAAGATTTATACTCAATAGAACTACTATACATGTGTACTGACATGAAATACAGTTTTTCCGTTAAATGCCAGATTTAGTGAAAATACATGGCATTAGTATGGCAAGCAATGGAATAACAAAGTAAGTGAGCTAAGTACTCAGAGTTAAAGCTGGAGTTGAAAATGACCACTTATTGTGAAAATGATAAGAAATTCTTGCTTGCCTGGAATTCAAACTGCTAGAAATTTCAAATAACAGGAATGTTTTTAAAACATTCTTCTTTTATTTATTTTCATGACAAGTGACTAGTAACTCAGTTGACAAAGAGATGCTTGTATTTAACAAAAGCAGAAACTTCCAGGCTGCATCTTAGTGGCTGTGTAGTTTTACCCTGGGATCTTCGCCATCCGAGGTTATCATCCTGGGTGCCAGGTCCATGCTCGTGCCAGGGGGTCTGAAGGTCTGTGTGCACCCAGGGCCCAAGTACAGCATCCAGAGAGCCAAGAGGCAGAAGATGATGGTGGATCAGTGGGTAAACTCTGAAGCTAGTCGGCCTGGGTTCAAATCTCTGCCACACACACCACTTACATGCTGTGTGATGTTGGGCCAATTATTAACCTCCTTTAGCCTCAGTTTCCTCATCTGTTAATATGTAGATGAAGTCACATCATAGAATTGTTGTGAGGAATATACGAGGATAGAGTGCTAGAAGGCACTCGGTGATTGTTAATGACTATTATTCCTAAATGTTCTTTTTCCAGTGGACCCCAACCTTCAGTCTATGCCTTAACCTGACTAAACATATGATAGAATCATATGCGGGAGAGTTACCATAGAAACGCCTGTCACCTTTCTGTCGCCCCAGGTGCAGCTCCTAAAATTCCATCACTTGAGCAAGTGTAAACAGGGAATATATTTGGATGTTGAGCACAAGTGTTACTATTAGCAGTAACAACAGCCAACACTTTTCTGCAAGTGTTACATGCTCTGCCTCAGAAGTTGGTTTGGATATGGGGCTCTGGCCCATCCCCAAACCCAGAATTTCCAAGCTCCTGCTCCCTGTGGAGAATAAAAAGCTCACCATTCCATCTTGGCCCTCTGACCAGTTACAGATTTTCTCTCTCTTCCTAACGATCGCATGCTCTTGATTTAAGAGGAGCTAGATAGCCCTTAGTCCAGGCCAAGGGAGAGAAATCGTGAAGGAGGCGTTTGTCTCTCTTCTAGGCTGGACCGTAAGGTTTTTGGGAGCTGGCCCAGGAGGAAAGGTGGTGCCATGGAGAGCTGCAAAACCAAGTGTCAGCTGCTTGGATGTCACAGGGCATACAGGTGTCTGGGTGACCCCTTTCCGGGTCTCTGCCCTTACGCTGTGTAAAGACTGTCAGAAGCTTTGAAATTGCATGAGCAAAATCATAAACAAGATATTCGTCATCAGCGTCTCTCTAAGAGGGAGAAGGGCAGGATATTGGTTAGGAGAGAATGTAGGTGGGGTTCAGTGTCCCAGAGACCCAAAATAACAGTCGCTTAAATGAAATGGAGTTTTAGTTTCTCCCTCTCTTTTTTATTTTGGTGAAAATATATAGTCACACACTGTTTCAATAATTTCTACATGTACGACTCAGTGACAATGGCTACATTCTTCAAGTGGTGCGGACATTCTCACCATCCTTCTCCAAACTCTTCCACCACCACTGATTCAACTCTCTGCCACTTAAGCTTCTTGTCTACCTTTCGAGTGGCTGTTGTCAATTTGATCTCACATAGACAATTCTTTAAAAGAACACACAATGCTCAAGGCAGACATAATTTGCTTATGAGGATTAACTTTTTGGGGGGGTTCAAAGAAGACTTGAGGGGATAGTTTTGGTTTACTTTCTCTCACACATAAATGTGTGCGCTGGCACTGAGGTACTGCTACATGAAGTCCTCAGAGGCCCAGGTTCCTCTTATCCTATTGTTCTGCCATCCCTAAGCTGTTGTCCTTATCACCTGGTTCAAGACGGCCCACAGCCACATCCCATTCCAGCCAGCAAGAAGGGGTAAATGTGACAGGAAGGGAACATCCCTTCCCTTTAGAGTATAACCTGCAGTTGCCTGTTTCACTTCCCCTCACATCTATGGGTCGAAACTTAATCACATACTGCAAGAGAGGCTGTAAAACATAGTCTTTACTCCAGGTAGCCATGCACCGAGCTAAAAATTGAGGGTTATATTACTGTAGAGGGGTTCCTGGTGGCACAAACAGTTAACATGCTCGGCTGCTAACCTAAAGGCTGGAGGTTTGAGTACACACCTAGAGGTACCTCTGAAGAAAGTCCTGGAAATCCACTTCTAAAATATCAGTCACCAAAAACCCTATGGAGCACAATTCTACTCTGACACACATGGGGTCACTATGAGTCAGAACTGGCTCCATGGCAACTGGTTTGGTTTTGGTTAATTACTATAGAAATGTGTTACTCAACATGGTAGCCACTAGCCACATGTGGTTATTGAAATTTAAATGAATTAAAATTAAATAAAATTTAGTTCTTTAGTCATCCCAGCCACATTTCAAGTGTTCTTAGCCATGCATGGCTCATGGCTATAGTATTGGGTGGGTAGTGTTGATATAGAACATTTTTTATCATTGCAGAAAGTTCTACTGCACAGTGCTGCTGTAGAAGAAAGACTGGGAACTCTTGGCAATCATTATAAGAGGCAATCCAAAGATTTATTCTGCCCCTTTCAAGAGTAAGTCTCCTGGGGTTGGGGTTTCGATTTTTCCAGGCCTGCAGCGTGGACCCTATCCTGTGGTTGCTCCCTTGTTTGAGTACCCTGCAGCTGCTCACCAGGCCATGCCATGGGTAAAGGGTCTAACACAGCTTGGCACATAGTAGGCAGGCAGTAAGTGTTGGTTTCCTTGTCCATGTGCTGGCCACCCCCCAAGCCCCCATACACACTCACAATTCCCTTCCCTTTATGGAACTTATTTATAGAATCCTATGTTACGTTCCAGAGCACTGGTGGTGCAGTTGTTAAGAGCTTGGCTGCTAACCAAAAGGTCAGCAGTTTGAATCTACCAGCCGCTCCTTGGAAACCCTATAGGGCAGTTTTACTCTGTCCTGTAGCGTCGCTATGAGTTGGAATCAACTGGACAGCAATGAGTATGTTACCTCCCTGAGGACAAGACATTATTAACCCCTTCATCTCACAGAAGAGAAGTGAGGAGTCTCAACTTTTGCAAGGTGAAAGAGTGAGGTGTGTGCCAGGTGGGTCTCCAGTTTTCTCTCCCTCAGCTTATTAGGCATCTAATAAGTGACAGATGACCACCTTCTCATGCCATTTTAAGAATTCAGAGAAAGAAAATAATCACATACGCCTGCAGAGGAGAGGAAGAGCATCGCCTCCAGCTAACCCAGCCTTTCTTCAGCCAACAGGTACACTAGCCTTGTAGAGTGTTTTCTTAGGACCTCATGGGCCACTGGAGATCACAAGACAGATCTTTACTCTGAAGGACTGCTGGCCCCTGGGAGATGGACCACTTTGTCTCCTTGACCTCTGACTTCCGGATGCCCTGTGACCTTAGATCCCCACACCGGTGATTAAGAACCTACATGCTGTGACATTCCAGAGCCCCTAGATGGTGAAGGGTGGAGGTGGCAAGCAAAGAGAACAAAAGAAGGGAAGAGAACAGAGTATAAGTTTCAACATTAGCCCTCAAATCAAGACAACTGTGTTTGGGCTCTTGGGGAGAAGGGGAAAAACATCAAGTTGCTAATTCTTAAACTTTGTGGTATCACAGACCTATTTGAGAAGATGAAAAAAGCTATGGAGTGTTTCCCCAGAAAAATGCATGTGCGCACCAAAATGTACAAACATCTTTATTGTTGTTGTCAGTTGCCATTGTGTCGGCTCTGACTCATGGCAACCTTAAGTGCAACAGAACAAAACGCTGCCCAGTCCTACACCATCTTCATGACCATTGGTATGTTTGAATCCATTGCTGCTGTTACTGTGTCAGTCCAGCTCATTAAACGTTTCCCTTGTTTTTGCTGATTCTCTACTTTACCAAACATGATGTCCTTTTCTAGCAGTTAGTCTTCCCTGATGACATGTCCAAAGTCAGCAAGCCGAAGTCTCACCATCTTTGCTTCTAAGGAACATTCTGGTTGCATTTCTTCTAAGGCTGATTTGTTCATTCTTCTGGCAGTCCACTGTATATTTAATATTCTTCGCCAGCATCACAGTTTGAATGCATCTATTCTTTTTCGGTCTCCCTTTTTTGTTGTCCAGCTTTCACATGCATATGAGGTGATTGAAAAGACCATACCTTCTTAATTGAATTATGTTACCATCTGGCTTGGAGTCCCAAATGGTCACTGTGGTTTCTTAAAGTTTTATAAAAGAGCATTATCAGGATGAAAGAAGTTCTCCAAGGCCCTAAGCCTGTTAAGGGCCAGTCCTTAATAGGGGTTGGCTCACAACTGATACCACAGCATGTAGGCTGTATTTTGATTTCTTTGTTTCTGGGGGCTAGAGGAACTCCTTCTTCTGAGTTATACCCCATCTTAAAAGTTTGTGGGAGGCCATTTAATATACTCCACTCGTCTCACCCCTTCAGGAGCAAGGGAGAATGAAGAAAACAAGATACAAGGGAAAGATTAGTCCCAAGGACTAATGGACCACAACTACCACAGCCTCCACCAGACTGAGTCCAGTACATCTAGATGGTGCCCGGATACCACCAGCGACTGCTCTGACAGGGATCACAATAGAGGGTCCTGGACAGAGCTGGAGAAAAGCGTAGAACAAAATTCTAACTCACAAAAAAGGACCAGACTTGCCGGCCTGACAGAGACCAGGGAAACCCTGAGAGTATGGCCCCTGGACACACTTTTAGCTCAGTCCCTCTCGAGGTTCACCCTTCAGTCAAAGATTAGATAGCCCCATAAAACAAAATGAGACTAATGGGGCACGACAGTCTAGGAACAAGGACTAGATGGCAGGAGGGGACAGGAAAGCTGGTGATAGGGAACCCAAGGTCGAGAAGGGAGAGTGTTGACATGTCGTGGGGTTGTTAACCAATGTCATAAAACAGTATGTGTACTAACTGTTTAATGAGAAACTATTTGTTCTGTAAACCTTCATCTAAAGTACAATAAAAAAAAATCAGAAAAACAACTTAAAAAAAATTTTTTTTTAAAAGAAGCTAGTTTGTTCTGTAAACCTTCATCCAAAGTACAACCAAAAAATAAAAATAAAGAATTATACCCCAAGGACTAAGGGAGCCACATCCACCAAGACTGAGGTAATAACCGAAGGTTCAGCCAGGAGCAAAAATTACCAGATTTGAAAACAGAGAAATGAAAATGCATGAGACCCAACTACCCAAACTTTCAAATGAGAAAATAAAATTCTCAATCTGAAATCTCCTTGGGGAGGCGAGGACTTGGCTATCTTATGGGAGCAAAAGGTTATTGCATGGTAGATGTTTTCTCATTCAAGCGTGGATTGATGAGGGGGATCCTGAGGTCTCTTGGCTCAAGTGCATGGAGTGAAGCATGGGGTGAAGCATGGGGTGAAGCACGGGGTGAAGAAGTGTGGGGTGAAGTGTGGGTGAAGTGTAGGGTGAAGCATAGATCAGGCTGCATGTGCTCTGGCTATATTAGTATGGCATGCTCTGTGTCACCTAGGGCTGCCATGCCATGGAAACCCTGGTGGTGTCGTGGTTAAGAGCTAAGTCTGCTAACCCAAAGGCTGACAGTTTGAATCCACCAGGCGCCCCTTGGAAACTCTGTGGGGCAGTTCTACTCTGTCCTATAGAGTTGCTGTGAGTTGGAATCGACTTGAGAGCAACAGGTTTGGCTTTTTGGTTTTAGGGCTGCCATTGATGATAGTTTTAGCCCCAGAGCTGCAGCTCCAGAGGCAGCTGGAGTACATAGCTTGTAGAAGCTCTGTCGCTTTAAATCAGTGGCTCCCCCCACTGGCTGCATATTAGACTCTCCGGGAGAATTTAAAAAATATTAAGGCCTGGACCCACCATTTGATTGATCTGGAGTGGGACCCAGGAATCACTTTAAATAAAAGCTCCCTGGCTGATTTTGATGCACAGCCAGGGCTGAGGATCACTGAAGTGTTGTCTAGAGTCTTTTGCAGGTACTCCGGGAATCTGGAGAGAATTCAAATGCTTAATAGAGAAAAGCTAAAAGGACTTTTAACCAACACGACTGCCTTAGAGTTAGGAAAACTGCATTGTCAAAGAAGTTTGACCAGGAAAATGGGTTTGTGGGTCTGACATTTGTCCTCCTTTCAGTTATTAAATAAAGCAGAGTCTGATCAGCTTCGGTAATGAAACTGAACTTCTGTTAAATACTTAGTAAGATGAGCATTTCCAGGGAGAATTAATCAAGTATGAGTTTAATACTATTCCAATTAGGTGTGGGTTAAATAATGCAAAACAAAACAGAGATAAAGAAGACTGTGAGAGTCCCTTATGTTCAGGGTAGGGTTCTTTATGGTCAGGGTGGGGGTTCCAGACAGTGCAAAGGTCAGGAATTTCAGCCACGCACATTACCTGGCGATAAAACATAGTGATTTTGCACTTTGACAGGGTTTGATACTATTCCAGTTAACCAAAAATCAAACCCATTGCCATCGAGTTGATTCCTACTCATAGCGACCCTATAGGACAGAGTAGAACTGCCCCATAGAGTTTTCAAGGAGTGACTGGTGGACTCGAACTGCCAACCTTTTTTGGTTAACATTCCAGTTAGGCGTGGGTTAAATGTCACTTTTCTTCCAACTAGATTCTTCTTGTGTTTAGAAAGCAGACAGAGGGTTAGTGGGGAGCCCTAGGGACTGTGAGGTCACATGTACAGAGCACTCAGTGAGACAAAGATCTTTGAGTTTCCCCAGAAGCACACTCTAAACAAGGAGCCCTGGTGGCGAAACAGTTAAGCACTTGGCTGCTAACTGAAAGGTTGGTGGTTCGAACCCACCCAGCAGCTCTATGGGAGAAAGACCTGGCGATCTACTCCAGTAAAGATTACAGCTTCGAAAACCCTATGGGGCAGTTCTACTCTGTCACATGGGGTTGCTGTGAGTCGGAACCAACTCAAGGCACCTAACAACAACAGATTCTAAACAAGGATTCAAGCACCAGTCATTTATTTGGGAGGTGATTCCAAGGGGAAGGAAACTGGAGAAGTAAAGAAAGACAGTAAAAGTTCTGTTATCAAACAAGTTACCTCTGAGGACCACTGGGGATTAATCCTGCTGTCTAGAACACGCCTCAGAGTCCACTCAACCGAGATACAAGGAAGTGGGGGTATTTATCCATCTGGGCCTGTCCACCATTTGTTGATGGCTGCTTCCAGGAGCATGAACTCTCACGACTTCTGGCCTAATGTGCTCCTCTGGCCAAATAAAGGCCCTCAGAGGCAGAGAGGCAGGTGTGTGAAATAAGCAGCTTTCGGTGTGTAGAAGTGAGAGCGGATAGAACATGGGCAGGGCACCAACAAACAGTGTCTACCACAGTGAATGTACACTGAGAGTAAAGCTTTCATTCATGCATTCATCTATCCAATAGAATCATTATCAAGTGGCAGGCACATACAATTCAGAATAAGGGCTGGCCACACTCTTGCACAAACTCTGAAAGATTTTGACACAGTAGCCTTGCAGAGAAGAACCAGGGGTATACCAGGGGTCATAGATTGAATTGTGTACCCCAAAAATACGCGTATCAGTTTGGCTAGGCCATGATTCACAGTATTGTGGGATTGTCCACCACTTTGTCATCTGTTGTGATTTTTCCATGTGTTGTAAATCCTAATCTCTGCCTGTAGTTAATGAGGCAAGATTAGATTATGTTAAGGAGGATTAGGGTGGGATGTAACACCCTTCCTCAGGTCGCATCCCTGATCCAATGTAAAGGGAGTTTCCTCGGGGTGTGGCCTGTGCCACCTTTTATCTTCTAAGAGATAAAAGGAGAGGAAAGTGAGCAGAGAGATGGGGACATCATACCACCAAGAAAGACTAGCTGAGAGTAGAGCACAGCTTTTGGACTCGAGGTTCCTGTGCTGAGAAGCTCCTAGACCAGAGGAAGATTGATAACAAGGATCTTCCTCTAGAGATGACAGAGAAACAATGCCTTCCCCTGAAGCTAACACCCTGAATTCAGACTTCTAGCCTACTAGACTGTGAGAGAATACACTTCTCTTTGTGGAGGCTATCCACTTGTGGTATTGCTGTTATAGCAGTGCTACATAACTAAGACACCAGCCCAGCCACATTTCTTTTTTTCTGCCTACCAATCTCCCAGGTCACCCAATCTTTGAATCCAGGAGGTAATGTTTTCTCTCACTCTTCAAAAATCTATTATGCTTAAAACTTCCTCCTTCCACTCCGCTAATCCCATCCTAAAGCTCAAAACTCTGTTACAGGTTATCAGGTGGGGATCCAATGGGATCTGGCCTACCAGAGGTAAAAGCAGAAAACTCGCTTGAATACGGTAAGATTGAGTGAGACTAAAGGAGATAACCCCCACCGAATGTCAGATGTACTGTGGCAGCTGGTGTGTTGCTGTGATGCTGGAAGCTGTGCCACCAGTATTTCAAATACCAGCAGGGTTATCCAAGGTATACAGGTTTCAAATGAAGCTTCCAGACTAAGACAGACTAGGAAGAAAGGTCTGGTGACCTACTTCCAAAAATTAGCCAATGGAAACCTTGTGGATCACAACAGAATATCAGCTGATATAGTGCTGGAAGACGAGCCTCCGAGGTTGGAAGGTGCTACACAATGGCCACAACAGTGGACTCAGACACACCCACCGTCAGGGCGATGATGCAGGACTCCGCAAGATTTTACTCTTTGATGCATAAGGTCGCCATGAATGGGAGTTGACGCGAAGGCCGCAAACAACCACCACAAAGGAGATGAGATTCACGTGACCGAGTGAGGGCTGGGTCTCCTAATATTTTTGCAATTATTAGCTACTCTGCCCCTGTCACTGCAGCCCTTTGCCCCATTCTCCAGTCCCGACCAAACGCATGCATTCTTTAACAGTGATCCGATGTGTCTTCTTTATAACCGAGCGATCAAAGAGATCCACGTAGAAGCCTGATCCAAGCCAAAAGCCAGGGTCCTCCCTGGCCAGGAGAGGACAGGGATATCTTAGACAGGGAAGTGAAATTCGAATGCAGTCATTCTCATGTGGGAATTCTTTGACATGGCCCCAAAGCAAACCATTAAATCTTCAGGTCTCAGAAGACAACCGAAGCTGTACAAAAACAAACAATCCCATTCCATCCCCAGCCTTTCGTTACGCAGGGCAGGGCTCAGGGTGACTCGGGAGTGAGGGAAGGATGCGGTGAGGGGAGAGGCTGGCACCATCCGGCACTTGGAACCAAGACTCCTGTGTTTGCTCCATTTGCTTCTCTCAGGAAGCGCCATCCATCAGGCTAGCACAGCGTTTGCCCTTCTCTGAGAAATCACTTGCGTCTAAATGGTCTGCCTCTCAGCTTCGCTGCTAGCTCTCTTAATGTTAAAAGCACGTTGTAGTCACAGGGGCAAAGAGGGCATTTGAACCATGAAGTTATCTCTTTACTTAGCTTCAGAATGCCCTGAAAAACTTCAATTAAATTTCTAGTGTATCTTCAAATACTTCCAATAAAAAATATGCATTAAATGCATTCATTACACTTCTTTCCAAATTATGATTTTTAGGGACAAGACTAATGCAGCTTTAGAGTCTTCCTCAGTTCTGGCAGGCTTGAAAAATTATCTTTATTGCCTTGTCTGATCACAAATACCATGCACCTCATAAAAATTCAAGCCAAACAGAGACAATGAAGACTGTGGGAATCCCTTGTGATCAGAGTGGGGTTAAGACAGCACCAAGGTCAGAAAGTCAGCTGAGCATGTTACTTGGCAAAAAAACCCAGTGATTTTGAAATTTGACAGGGGCACTGATGTCAAAACGGCTTCATCGAACTAGCTGCCTCCAGATGTCCTGCCTCTTGGGAATGAAGAGGTGGAGGCGGCGCAGCTCCTGGCCCGTCCCATTATACATATGCAACATTACCTCGTTCAACCAATATTCACCGAGTGCCAAGCACTGAGCAGACAGGATGAACGGACAGACGTGGCCCCTGCTCTCCAGAAGCCCAGTGCACAGTTACAGTCAGTGATGAGAAGCACCCAGGAAAGAAGCCTGGTTCTAAGACAGCATATAACAAAGCAAGCTACCCTAGACTGCTGGTTGAGGAAGACTTCTCTGAGAAAATACGCTGAGATCAGAAGGAGGAAGCATAACCAGAGGAAGGGGCGGGGCAGTGGACGGGGAGCCATGGGCGTCCAGATGGCAGGAGCAGCATGTGCAAAAACCCTGTGGTAGGAGGGCGTCTCCAGAATTCTGGGGACTCCGGAGAAGGCTTGTGGGACTGGGGAGCAGAGAGTGGTGATGACCCACCAGATCAGGCAGGGCTTGTTGGCCAGGCTAAGGGGTCTGGGAAGCCTCAGGAGGGCATTGGCAGCGTTTATGTGAATGAGGGCGAGGTAGGGGTGGAGACATGCTCACCCCGGGTGCAGTTAGAGGATGGATTGGGTGGGGGAAGAGGAGTGATGGTGGTGTGGACTCCAGCTGGTGGGCTACTGCAGCCGTCCTGGAAGGCGTGGTGGGGGCTTACCTGGAGCTGGCAGGGGGTCCAGGAGTGTGTGGGCCTCCAAACCCTCTTGCAGCTACACACAGAGCATTACTGTTGTGTGGCTGCCTTCCAGACACCCGTCACCCAACTGCATCGACTTCCCTGAGGGAGCTTCCTGGCCTCCCACACAAAGGCTCATATTTAATAGGACTCAGGAGGGCCCAGGGATAGGAAGTTTTGAAGCTTCTCTGGGTGATTCAGAGGCACATCTGCAGTTTTTTAAATTTTTCTCCACAAAACTTTGCTTGGAATAGTGGAGGTGAACACCGTACCAAGCACTAGGTTTGAATTCAATTCCACCACTTCTAACAGTGTGACCTTAACCAAATGGCCTCACTTCATGAGTCTCAATTTCACCGTCTGTGAAATGGACCCGGGGTCCCTGGGTGGCACAAATGGTTAACGTGCTTAGCTGCTAACTGAAAGTTTGCAGGTTTGAGTTCACCCAGAGGCAGCTTGGAAGAAAGGCCTGGAGATCTACTTCCAAAAAAATCATCCGTTGAAAACCCTATGGAGTACAGTTCTACTCTGACACACATGGGGTCGTCATGAGTTGGAGTAGACCCAATGGCAACTTTTTTTTTTTTTTTAATGGATACAATCATTGCCTTCTGGTGTGCCCCATACGGTTGTTTTGAGGATCTAATGAGAGAATGAATTTGAAAGTATAACACAAACACCTGATATTCTTTATCTTCAAATAAGCAATAGTTTTCAGTATGGAAAAAGTGTGCATATTTTATTATTTGGGCCCCTTTTCTCTGGGTCACGTTGGTGCTTGGCTCCCAGCGCCCCCCTCCATTTCACTGAGGAGGGGGTGGTGCTCCTCCTTTGCTTGGGTCCCAGGTGGTTTTCCCTCCTCCCAGGCAATGGTGACCTGGCCTCCCCTCACCTCCTGCCCCCCACTTGCTGATGTGTTTGAGGCCAGGACTGTCTGCTCCTGCTGCCTTTGGCTGTATGTTGGCTAATGTTTGCTGTGTCCCAAGCACTGAACTAAGCTCTTCACATGTAATATCAAAAGTTATCCCTATCACTTTCCTGCAGAAGATGAGGAACCGAGCCTTAAAGAGGCTAGGTAATTTACCAGGGGACTAAAACCAAACCCAAACCTGCAGCGGTCAAGTCGATTCTGGCTCATGGTAGCCCCATGTGTTACAGACTAGAACTGCTCCATAAGGTTTTCTTGGCTGTGCTCTTTTATGGAAGCATTTTGCCAAGCCTTTCTTCTATGAGGCCTCTGAGTGGGTTTGAACCTCCAACCATTAGGTTAGCGGCTGATAGCGAACTACTTACACCACCCAGGCTTCTTTACCAGAGGACCCTGTTGCCGTCAAGTCGATTCTGACTCATAGCGACCCTATAGGTCAGAGTAGAACTGCCTCATAGAGTTTCCAAGGAGCAGCTGGTGGATTCGAACTGACAACCTTTTGGTTGGCAGCTGAGCTCTTAACCACTGCTCCACCAGAGGACACAGGGCCACAAAAGCAGGGAGCTGCTATTTGAACACATTAATCACTCTGTTAGGTCATCGTTTGCAGGAAGGGGGGCTTCCTTCCTTCCTCCCCTCAAAGCCAGGGTGGCCTTTATTTCCGCCTTGTTACCTGAACTCTTAATCTGTGTCCCAGAGTTCCGCCCATTCGGGTCAAACTTCTTCACTTTTTGTTCCAGAGGAATTGGGTACCATCAAGCAAACGTGACCCTGGAGTGAGGGCGCAGATCCAACCTTGACCTCGTTACGTATTGCAGATGTTTGTAAGCTTGTGAACTCCCTGAGGGTAAGGACTTCATCTTCTTCTTCATCTTTGTGTGACTGGCACAAAGCAGGTATTCAGTAAAGTTGGTTTATGAATGGGAGCATTGGCAAGATGGCTAAGAAAAAAATAGCATTCATCAGTTCAGTAATGACTTCCAACAATCTGCTTTGAATCTGGGACAATAGCAATGTCTAACTAAAAGGTGTGTGGTGCTTTACAGTTTACACTATGCATTCATGCACAATGTTTATCCCAGGAGATATCTTTATCCCGATTTGAAGGAAGACAAAACTGAGGCTCAGGAAGGTTATGTGACTTGCAATACTGCAAAGTGATTTAAGAGCACTGGCATTGGGGTCAGACGGACTTGAGTTTGAGCCCTGACTCTGTCCTGAACTAGTAACTATGTGGCTATGCACCTTTAGAACCTTTAGAAATCCCACTTTCCTCATCAGTAAAATGGAGATGATTTTAGCACCATTTAGGAATTCCTAGGTGGTGCAAATGGTTAAGCACAGGACTAATAACCGAAAGGTTGGCAGTGTGAACACTCGTGCCTCAGAAGACAGATCTGGCAGTCTGCTTCTAAGAGGTCACATCCTTGAAAACCCTATGGAGCAATTCTACCCTGCACACATGGGGTCGCCATGAGTCAGAATCGACGAGACGGCAAGTAACAATAGCAACAACCTAGAATTATCCTGAGGATTAAATGAGCCCATGCATATAAATGAGCCCATGCAGTCAGTGTGCAATAAAGGTTGGCTCTCGCTACTGGTGATAGAACGGATAAACTCGTTGTCTGACTTCAGTCTTATGTTCTTTTCCCAGAATTTTAAGTCTGTGATCAGCAATTTTTATTGAACAGATACATGGCAGAATGTTATGGAAAAATTTATGACTAGCTTACGTAACAAGTTGATACTTGCATTGATGAAAACCAAAAGCGGAGTCCTCAGGACTGACCAGGAAAAAAAACTGTAGTTGTCTTTGGCAAACTTGGGTCCTTATTTCAGACCTAGGAAAGGAAGATCCTCGCTGCCTATAACCACTATGTGCAACACAGAGGCCCTGGCTCATAGTCACCAACTGATTGTAATGGTCACCCAAAGCACACTTGAGGATCGAATACCATCCATCTATTCAACGAACATTTATTAGGTACCTACTGTGTGCCATGCACTGTACTAGGGGTCGGGGATGTAATGGGGAGCTGAAGAGGCAGGGTCTACAACTCCACTAGTATCACAGTCCAGTGGGAACACCGGAGGGGCTGCTCTTAGCCCTGGAGAACCTCGGCCCCAAGGAGCCTCACCTCTGGTGGGACAGGAGACCTCTCAGACAGGTGGTGACCAGGCTGTGTTATGATTCATTCTCCCTTTGTACTAAAGCTGTGAGCAAGTCTCAAAGCCTATTTCTTCTTGGAGGAAATGAAGCCAAGAACTGGTCATAGAAATAAGGCCAGAGTGGAGGGATCCTTCTTTGGTTGGGGCCCCAGGTCCCATGAAAACATCTCCAAATGGCAGGTATCCCCTGCCCTGGAAGGAGAATCCATTGCCTTATCTGGATCTAATCTGACTGGCTATCCTTTTAAATGCTCTCCCAATGGATGTGTGCTCTTGGCTAGATAGGACAAGGGGAAGAAGTCCTTTGGTTTTCCATGATGAGACTTAAATCTTTGGATGCAGAGAAAGTGGCTTAATAACCTATTGCCATCGAGTTGATTCGAACTCATAGCAACCCTATAGGACAGGGTAGATCTGCCCATAGGGTTTCCAAGGCTGTAATTTCTACAGAAGCAGACTGCTACATCTCTCTCCCATGGAGTGGCTGATTAACTACGGCACCACCAGGGCTTCTTCAGTGGCTTAATACAAAAACCCGTTGCCATCGGGTAGATTCCAACTCATAGCGACCCTACAGGACAGAGCAGAACTGCCCCACAGGGTTTCTGAGGAGCAGCTGGTGGATTCAAATTGCCGACCTCTCTGGTTAGCAGCCTAGCTCTTAACCATTGCACTACCACTGGCTTAATAGAGAAACCTAAATTAGCCAGAACCAACAACAGAACATTTGTGGTGTCTCAGTTTCCTAGTGCTGCTGTAACTCAAATACCATAAGTGGGTGACTTTAACCAACAGGAATTTATTTTCCTCACAGTTCTGGAGGCCATGCCGATTCCTTCCTTGCTGGGGGTTCCTTGGTTCTTGGTGATCCTCACATGGCATCTGTCTTCCCCAGTATGCGCTCACATGTCTTTGTGTTTATGCTGTTTATATATCTATGAAGTGATTAGGTTTAGGACACACTCTACGTTGGTATAACATTAATCATTAATATGACAAAGAAAACACTACTTCCAAACAGGATTACTTTCACAAGAATAAGCCTTAGGGTTCCAACATATTTTTTTTTGGGGGGGGGACACAATTCAATTCATAACAGTGGCACAATTCAATTCATAACAGTGGTCTTAGCCTCATAGCTACCCATAGAGACAACCAGAGATAAAGCTTTGGCTTGTAGGTCCCCTTCCTAAGCAAACAACGTGCCTGTGAAACGGGCTGTATGGGAGAGAGGCTGCATAGGTCCGGCTCACTATTAGTACTCCCCATTGCTAAACCCCCGCATTGTCTCATGATCTTTTCTTTCCCTCCCATTCCAGTCTCTATAAACAATTTAAGATTAACTGATGTTCCTCCTTGGAGTCTGGAAAACAAGTGATAATGATCTAGGAATGAAAAAACCAAACAAAGCACCAGTCTTGTGACAAGAAAACCAGAATGTTGCCAGATAACCCCAAAAAATGCCAGTAAAAGATGAACTCTTCTGAGACGTGACCACCTCAAGAAGGAACCAACACAAACTTCTAAGACCCATCCATAATCCTGTCCCTATAGAGCTTCAGCAAGTCTCCAGTTGGGAAAATGGGTTTTTGCAGCAATCTATTCCCTCTGTCTCCTATATATCGATACATAATAAAACTCTTGCTGCTCACCTCACCCCCGTCTCAGAATTGGCTACTGCAGCAGGCGGCTCCAATCTGCGTTATTGCGGTAACACCTGTTCCCAAAGAAAATGCATTCTCATATCCAGATCACACTTTTTCCTGAGGGTCCCAAACCTAGCACTGGAGCCACAGAAATGACCTAGGTATGATTTGTGCTATGCCTTTTCATTTGTAAGACAGGCAAAAGACTGGCTGTAAGACCCGCCTCATAGAGTCAGCTTGGGGATCAAATGAGATAACAGGTGTAAAACACTTAGCACAGTGCCGGGCATGTTACAAAGACAGTATACGCTGATCATTTGTGGTGGATGTCTGGTTTTGATCTGCCCGACACCTATATCTCCTTTGGAAAACAGTCCCTCTCCCAGTCCACAGGACCTTGGTGGACATGGAACTGAGGATGGGCTAGTCATGGTACCCTTTCCCCCAACTGCAGCAGGAGAGAATTTGGCCAACAAGCAAAGAAATGCAGAGAAAGATGGATGGACAGAAAGAGGGCCTGGCATACTTGGGACCAGCTTTGGTCCCTAAATCCCTGATTCCTCTAGCTCCTTCTTTAATTCTGCAAACCACCCTGGGCCAAGCCACAGAGGTGAGCATTTTCCAGTACCATACAAGCCACAAGTTCCCTTTTTGCCTAAGAGGCTTGAATTGGGTTTCTATAACTTGCTGTTGGGACGATCCCACCACTGCTGCGGAAGGAGGATGAGAGGGTATGATGCGATCAGGCTACAGGGCTGGAGGGGGTGAGGCAACACCGTTTCAGGGCCCACAACTGAGAAGTGAGAATGTTCTCAGTACAGTCACTGGGTCTTAGTCACTGGCATTTAAACAGGCTACAGAATATCTCCTTTCATCTGCCTTTCACGCGCCCTCGAGGGATTACATCATGTGGCTTACCACCGAAAATCACACTTCCCTTCTGAGACTCAAAGACAAGGTGAGCCGAGGACTTGGGAACTGTGTTGTAGTGATAGGAACCTTTGGCTTGTTTAGATGGGCATGGGCATCCAGGGGTCATGTCACAACCCAGGCCACTGGCAGGAAGGAAAGCAGAGCGGGCATAGTGAGCAGGGAATATAAGCTGGAAAATAGACACTAACCCCAGAGTAGTTTCTATGTTTTATTCATTTTTAGGTCTACAGGATCGAGTGCAGGGCCAGATCCCTGATTAAATTCTATATTAAGATCTCAGTACATGGATTAGGCCACCACCATCTGTCAGTTTGTCATACCGTGGTGGCTTGCACGTTGTTATGATGCTGGAAGCTATGCCACCAATATTTCATATACCATGGTGAACAGGTTTCAACAGAGCTTCCAGACTAAGATAGAATAGAAAGAAAGGCCTGGCTATCTACTTCCGAAAATCAACCAATGAAAACCCTAGGGATCATAACAGAATAGTGTCCCATATAGTGCAGGAAGATAAGTCCCCTAGGTTGGAAGGCGCTACAAAATGGCCGGAACAATGGACTCAATCATATCAATGATCATGAAGACGAAACAAAACCAAGCAACATTTAGTTATGTTGTACGTAGGCCACCATGAGTCAGAGATGACTCAGCAACTAACAACACTAACAACATGGATTGGAATCTGGCTGGACAAGCAACCCTTGTTTAACTCACTCCGGTTATAGGGAAGCAAAAGATGAGGTCTGTCGAGTGGATGAAAAGGCGTAAGACACAGCTCCTGCCTTCAAGGAAGTCCACCAAAGAGCGGGAGATGAGAAAGTTCATGCGCTGGGGGAAGTCGGAGTAGAAGAAATGGTTTCTTGTTCAAGGGGAGGTGCTCTCTACTGTGAGAGCTCAAAAAGACGATGGATCACTCTGAGCTGGGCAAGCCCAGCAGGGAAAGTGGGGTTTGCGCTGGGCTTAGAGTGTGAGTAGGAGCCCAATACGTGGAGAGTGGAGTGGACGACTGGACAGCTGTGGGCAAAGGTAAGCAAGAGCTTTAGGCCCGCAGGGTCAGGGACATAAAATTGGACAGATTAAAGATAAGAATAGACAAAACTAAAAATAAGGCACAGACAGCTGAGGGATTAAGAGGTGAGTAGAGATTGTGGTACATTTTTTTTTGCTAGTGTTTGGTTTAGTTGACAAGGTAATATTTGAAGTGGACCTTGACCAATTGGTGGAAGCAAGGTGAAGGGGGGCCTTTGTGGAAATGGAGCAAATGAGCAAAGCATGGTCCCAGGATCAGCAGAAACAGCATTGACAGGGAACTTGTTAGAAATGCTGATTCTCCACCCCACCCCAAATCTATTGATTCAGAAACTCTGCGGGTGGGAACGGGCAGCCTGTATTTTAACAGACCCTTCAGGTGATTCTGACGCATGCGTGCATATGCAAGTTTGAGAGCCAGTGGTCTGGCTCAGTCCATGTGCAGAATGCCTGAAGGAGTGGTGGCAGCCGGAAGGTGAGGTGAGAGGTATCTGACTGCAGGATCCCTAACCACTGGGTTTTGGAACTTGGGCATTTTCCATGCCATTGAGAAGCCACCAAGAGTTTTTCAACAGGAGTGAATTGTTCCTTCCTTCATTCATTCAAGTAATATTTACTTATACTAATTACTAACAGGGAGAACTGGTGGCGCAGTGGTTAAAGTGTTCGACTGTTAACCAAAAGGTCAGTGGTTTGAACCCACCAGCCACTGCAAGGGAGAAGGATGTGGCAGTCTGCTTCTGTAAAGATTACAGCCTAGAAAACCCTACGGGGCAGTTCTACTCTGTCTTACAGGGTTGCTATGAGTCAGAATCGACAGTGGGTTTGGGTTTGGTTTTGGTTAATTACTAATATTGCTAATTAGTAATAAACAAACAACGAAAAAAAAAACCCTCACACACATTGCTGCTGAGTCGATTCTGACTCATAGCGACCCTATAGGACAAAGTAGAACTGCCCCATAGGGTTTCCAAGGCTGTCAATCTTTACAGAAGCAGACTGCCACATCCTTCTCCCACAGAGCAGCTGGTAAGTTCGAACCCGCCGACCTTTCAGTTAGCCGCTGAGCACTTAACCACTGTGCCACCAGTCCTCCTATAATTACTGATACTGATACTCATTACTAATATTCAGCTAATATTTATGTGCCATGGGCCAGCCCCACACCGGGTGCCGGGGAGCCCACAGGAAGCGCGCCCGCAGTAGCGCAGAGCAGCTTTCTAAGCAAGGACTGAACTGGAGACAAGATTGTTAGTGTCTGTCTTTTTTATCTGATTTACTAATGAGACATACACCCATTATTATGCTCTCCAGAAACAACCCTACTGCTCATCTCTGACATCAGAAGCTGTTCAGTTAAGCATTTGCTGAAGTTTCAAACACTAGTGAGGTGAACTGATGAAGGGAAAACAGGAAAAAAAATTTAAGGGATGGGGAGGTGAAGTGATGAAGGGAAAACAGGAAAAAAAATTTAAGAAATGGGATCAGTGGGTGTCTCAGTTATCTTGCGCTGCTGTAACAGGAATACCACAAGGGAATGGCTTCAACAAAGAGAAATTTATTCTCTCACAGTCTAGGAGGCTAGAAGTTTGAATTCAGGGTGCCAGCTCCAGGGGAAGGCTTTCTCTCTCTGTCGGCTCTTGGGGAAGGTCCTTGTCATCAATCTTCCCCTGGTCTAGGAGCTTCTCAGTGCAGGGACCCTGGGTCCAGAGGACGCGCTCTGTTCCTTGCACTACATTCTTGGTGGAATGAGGTCCCCCGTCTCTCAGCTTGCTTCTCTTTTATATCTCAAAAGAGATTGACTCAAGATACAATCTCATTTTGTAGATTGAGTCCTGTCTCATTAACATAACTGCCTCTAATCCTGCCTCATTAACATCATACAGGTAAGATTTACAACACAGAGGAAAATCACATCCGATGACAAAATGGTGGACAATCACACAATACAGGGAATCATGGCCTAGCCAAACTCATACACTTTTGGGGGGGACACAATTCAATCCATAACAGTGGTGGAAAGCGTTTTCTTTCAGGTTTGCAAACAAAAACAGCAGCAGTCCATCTGCTGGAAACCCTGGTGGCGTAGTAGTTAAGTGGTAAGGCTGCTAATCAGAAAGTCAGCAGCTGGAATCCACCAGGCGCTCCTTGGAGACTCTGTGGGGCAGTTCTACTCTGTCCTATAGGGTCGCTATGAGTCGGAATCGACTTGACAGCAATGGGTTTTTTTGTCGTTGTTGTTTTGTTTTTTTGCCTGTCTGCAGCGCGGAGCTGCTGTTTTTTTTACTGAGGAGTCCTTAAGATGGACCTTGCAGCTTTTAACTTTCGCCTCGTGAGGATCAATTCACTCCAGGCCCTGTGTCTTTATTTCACCTTACAGCTTCTGGGGAGCGGTGGGCGAGGGGAGGGGAAGAAAAGTGAAAGGGGAAGGCTGTGTGTAGATTCTCTCCTGTTCTCACGCACCACTTTTGCCAAGCTGCTCAACAAAATTAGAGTGTGATTTAAAAGACAAGCAGCTCTTTTAATCTGAATTCTGAAAGGTCAGAGGTACTCAGGACAACTCGTACACAGTCCTCTTTCCCATTGGACAAGGGCCAAACTGGGGATAAGGATGGGGAGGCTGGACCACCTCCTGGGTCTCCGTCTCCAGCCACAGAGTGCCTCCTGTTCGGGCAGGCTGAGGTTGGTGGGCATTGCCCTCTGCTGGGGCAGATCAGAAGAAGTGAGTTAAGGTGCAGGATGATTGCATCCGGTGGCAGAATCTGCAGGAGTCCCAGGGCTATTCCAGTTGGAGCTTCGACTCCCTGGCCTCTGAGAAAAAAAAAAACAAACCCTCTGCTGTGGAATCGATTCCAACTCAGGTGTTACAGAGTAGAACTGTTTCATTAGGTTTTCTTGGCTGTAATCTTTATGGAAGTGGATCGCCAGACCATTCTTCTGCAGTGCAGCTGGGCCAACTTTTCGGTTAGCAACCGAGGGCAAACCATTTGCACCCCCCAGGGATCCGAGAAAACAGAAAAGGGTTTCTGATCTCCTTCAACCCCTCTGTGTGCCGTGTTGGCACCCTTGTCAGGACCCCAAAAGATTCCGTTCCTCTCTTACACCAGGACAGCAACTATCTCCCTCTTCCTCTGAACCACCCATAGCCAGTACCAGATCTGAGGGTAAAAACAAAAGGAACCAGAAGAGAGAAGCTGCGAACTCTCTCCCTGTCCAGCATTGTAAATGCCTCATGCTCTGTCCAGTTCCCTTGTCCTAGATTTGGGAATACAGCAGCAGCCTTCCTGACGGATGCGGAGCTCTCTCCTCCCTCGCTTACCGGGGATGGTTTACAGGGGGCCAGCATTTCGGAGCAAGCGCCACAGGAACATATCAGTAGGCAGTGCGCCGTCATCCGTACCACAGATCTTATTTTAAACTAATTACATTACTGAGGGGTGGGTGGGAGGGAGGAGAGGGGGTAATTATAATCGGAAAGATTTTTTTAAAAGACCTAGTTTCAAAAATCTCAGACTTAATTTAGTAAATTTCAATTACAGAGGGAGTTACTAAGCTGAGGATCATTTGCATTATATCCTTAATTACCACTTCATTTGTATCCGAGATTATCGATAGAGATTCTGGGAATGGGTACTCAGAAGAAGTGATGGATCCTAATGAGGCCTTTCTTCTTCCTGAGCCTCGCTTAGGCAGCGATTTCCCCCATCATGCAGAGGTACAGAGTTTGCCAAGCCGGGTGTTCACCTTAACTTAGAAAAGAGGCTTTCAAGCTGGCTTGGCCACTGGGGAGAAAAGACGCCAAACTCAACCTCTCTTTCTCTTTCTAATGGTTCCTCCTTAGGATTTAATTCTACCCCAGTTCTCTCTGAGGGCCCTCCCCTGAATGCATTAGCTCTGCTGGACTGTTATAAATGATCCCCTCTCGTGTCCAGCCATGAATGTCCATCTTTATTAGCTGACAACAGTGGAAATAGCCTTTTGGGCCTGGGAGGGGCCATTGATTCTGACCATTGATGCAGCCATGGAGCTTCCTGCTTCTGCTTTTCCTGCCTCCTCTCAGGAAAGTGCGTCCAGCAGTCCCTGGCTACTGGGTCTTTATTGGAAACACTGTTTTCCAAGACCACTTAACTCTAAAAAATCAATGTGCCCACAGGGACCGCAAAACTCTGGTGTGTGTGTGTGTGTGTGTGTGTGTGTGTGTTAAGATCCATTTTGTAGAAGGAGAGAGACTTCATTTTGAGGGGAAGTAGGGAAAGGGCAAATTGAATAAAGAATCCCTACCTAAATCCTCCCAATGCCTACCGTGCCTTCACAATATGGCACCTCACACCCTACAGGCCTGTGAAAAGCATTTGTTCGTCTGTTGTCTTGTAGGTCAGAGACGGATTGCCCTCATTCTACAAATGAGGAAACTAAGGCTCAGAGAGGGTAAGTGGGTCACCAAGCTGGTGAGTGACAGAGTGGGGACTTAAGTCCAAAGCTCTTGATCCTGTGTTCCTTCCATTACCCCCAAACCACTTCCCAACAGCCTGAACATTTACTACACTCATGGAAGTCAGGGTTTGGATCCCCCTACAGCATGTTACCCCTATTTAAACTTCCTTTCTGAATCTGTATATTGGAGCAACAATATCGTTTCAGAGGAATCCAGAGGGTGGCCTTATTTAACCTTCTCCTGGAGATGTGTCTATTTGATAGTGAATGGGGGGGGGCAGGGAGGGAAAGGAAGGGAGGAGTCCGCAGGGAATTTTCCCAGTTTTCCACCCGAGGAGGCCAAGGCCTAGAGAGTCAGAGAGAAATCCATGAGTCTCCTGACATTCTGCCTTTTGGCCAAATCGCTGCACTTTGCTTTCACAATTCCTCTGGGGTGGTTTCCAAGTGTGAAGAAGTATAGGCTGAGGAAGTGTCTGGACAGAGGGTGTGAGGAAAGGAGGATGTTTGCACCGAGAGTCCAGTCAGTCTTGGGGGTCAGAGACTGGCCCAAAGTAGGAAGTGTCCATTGAAGTTGAGGGCTATTCACCTCTTCAAGGACCTCTGGATATGATGGTAGCTTCCCCTGCAAGAGCCAGCTACCCCTTCATTGTGCAGATGGAATACCATGGTAAAATGAACAAAAGTTTTGGAACTAAATAATTCTGGGTTCAAATCCCACCTCCTCATATTAGCTGAGAGATCTTGGGAAAGTCCCTTCGCCTCCCTAAGGATGGGTTTTCTCATGTATAAAATAAGGACAAGAGACTATCCCCTCTCTGGACTGGTCTGAGGTTTAAATGAATGATGTAAGTAAAGCAAATAGCAAATGGTGACTTTAATTCATAGAGGGTTTGGGGCAGTCAGGAAGTGGAGGTTAAGAAAGGGAGCTGCTTGTCCCATAAAGACATTGTGAAGGAGCAGGAGAGGGCTCAGTGATGAAGTGACAGACAAGGGCTCTTGTAAATAGTCCATAGGCTGGCTCTGAAAGAGCTCTGAGAAACGAGTTTGGAAAAGTCTAAAATTCGTAAAATAACACCAGTATTTTTTTTCCTAGTGCGAGCAAAAATATGCAAGAAGACAAACCCAAGCCAGTCTTCTGGGACTGACTCTAAATATTACTTGTGAGTCACTACAGCCTCCTTCCAAGAGAAAGAGTCCTCCATCCCCTCACCCAACACCCCCGTCTGCGACATATTAGGATTGTAGCTTTTCGTCTTCTCTTGCCGAACTCCCAGGCCCTCGTCGTGGGCATGAGGACAGCCCACGTGCGCAGAGACTGTGTTTCCCGGTTTCAGCCCCTCCGGTGGTTAGAACCAATTTCCTCCCCGCCCCCAAAAGAACCCTTAAGGGAGCAGGACCCACGCCAAACTCCACAGAGGACACTAGGTGGCGCTATACCCCCACATTATTCCAGCAACTAACTGCGCCCTTTTCTGGAAAACTGTTTCTGCCGTGAGGTCCTCTCCTTCACAGAGACCTGAGGGGTTATTTCCGTTTATGCTCAAGCATGAAGTGCGACGAGGGGACCGTATACTGCCTCAGGAGCCCCTGGCTTTGCTGCTAACAGAGATGCCGTCTGGGTGTGGCTGCGGAAAGCAGTCGGTTCCCAGACTTGAAGCTTGGAGACCCTGCAGTCCTTTGCTGAGCTATAAATAACATTAGGAACAAGCGGCCCTTTTCAACTTCTGCCCTGCCCGGAGGGCCAGGAAGGAATAGAACTTTCTCCATTAGGAAGAGATGGGGGTGGGGGGGCAGATCTGAGAGGCTCATTTGTGAGAGCTGTCAAGCGTCTCCCCCTGGTGCAGAGCTGAGGGACCCCCACCCTGGCCTCAGGGCATTTCATTTCATGCCCAGCGTCCCCTAACCCCATTCCAGGGTGAAAATGATCCTCATTGCCTCTGGGGAGATGAGGTGTGGGTTCTTTTTTCTCTCCAGAGATCTGGGCTGAGGTTGCTATTTAAATTCCTTTTTAATTTCATTGCACCGAGAGCACACCCTCATATATACGAAACTCCTCGTTGCTGTGATACCAAAGCTCTTACGAACAATAACGATAATTGGCAGTTATACAGCAATTTCCAGTTTTCTAAGCATTATGAGCTCCCTTTCTACCTGGAGAAGCAAGTGAGGTGCATTTTCTGTTTGCAGATAAAGTGACTGACACCCCAGGATCTTGTCGGAATTGCTGGCACTGATGTTGTCTCTTTGAAACAATGATGATGATCATTGTTGCTTATTAGCATTTGCACTGTTGTGTTCCTTTTGATGTGCCAGAGGCCAAACAGAATACATGCGTACAGACAGTTTTTGGCTAATGGGTTTCCAGTTGGCTGATAATAAACTCGTTGTGATTGAGTTGATTCCGACTCATAGCAACCCTATAGGACAGGGTGGAACTGCCCCACAGGGTTTCCAAGGTTGTAATCTTTACTGAAGCAGACTGCCTCCACATCTTTCTCCCACGAGAGGCTGGTGGGTTTGAACCGCCAACCTTTTGGTTAGGTTAACAGCTGAGCACTTAGCTGCTAGCACCAGGGCTCCTTTTGCTAACAATAGCTGGGCAAAAAAAGGCTGGATATGGAGAAGCACTGAAGGGAAGTGAGCGCCTAAGCAGACCCTTACCTTCTTGGCTATGAGGAGGCATAGATATTTGGGTTTCCTATGGTGGGTGGTTGGACTCTGCAGAGTTGGGGCGGAAGGCAGGTGTGTTAGCAGTGCAGCTGAGGAGACCTCTGGGACATCCTCACCAACCAGCCGGCCAACTGGCACATTCCTGAGCACCTACCATGTGGAAAAGACACCACTTAGCTCTGTGAGGTTGCAAAAATCTTTACGTCTTTCGCAAAAGACGTTTAACTCTTTGCCCCCGGACAGTAAAATGTCATTGGGGGAGGTACAATCTACATGAATAAAAAGGTAATGATTCTAAAGCTCTCATGTGCGTCCAAACCAAAAAAACTCATTGCAGTGGAGTTGATTGTGACTCAGAGCAACCTTATATGACAGAATAGAACTCCTCCATAGGGTTTCTAAGGCTGTAGCACAGGGCTTAAGTCTTGGCTTCTAATGGTAAGTTCGGATGTTTTGCTCCGTGGGAGAAAGATGTGGCAGTCTGCTTCTGTAAAGATTACAGCCTTGGAAGCCCTGGGGCAGCTCTACTCTGTCCCAGAGGGATACTGTGAGTCAGAATCACCTTGATGGCAATGGGTTTGGTTTTATTTTTTTAATCTTTAAGGAAGCACACTGGCATCGGTGGGTTCAAACTGCTGACCTTTTGGTTAGCAGCTCAGCATTTAACCACTGCACCAACAGGGCTCCATTTTTTTTTTTTTTATTTAAATGTGAGTCCACAAACCCAGTATCCTAGGTTGGTTGTGTGGTGGTTCTCTTTAGAACAATGTGGAGGGAGGAAATCAGTGGAGACTGGGAAGAGGTGGGAGGAAGGGACTGGTGGTGTAGATTGTATTGTGTCCCCCCAAAATATATTGAATTTCTAACCCTTGTACCTGTGGATATGACCCTGTTTGGAAATAGGGTTTTTGAAGGTTGACTTGAGGTCATACTGGAGTAAGGTGAGTCCTAACCCTACAGGGCACAGGACCGGGCAGCATTTCATTCTGTTACACATAAAGTCTCCGGGAGTTGGAGCCAACTCAATGGCAGCTAACAACAACCACAGCACCCCTATAGGACTCCTGTCCTTATAAAAGAGGAGAACAGACATGGAGAGAGAGACACCAGGGGCAGACACCATCTACAAGCCAAGCAGCACCAAGGATTGCTGGGAGCCACCAGAAGCTAGGAGAGAGGCAAGGAACAGTTCCTCCTCAGTGCCCTCAGATGGCATCCATGCTGCTGATACTTTGATTTGGACTTCTAGCCTCCAGAACTGTGGGGTGATGAATTTCTGTTCTTATAAGCCACCCAATGTGTAGTATTTTGTTACAACAGCCCTAGGAAGCTAAGACGACAGATACTCCTGGTGGCCTTGACAGGGCCTTATCATCCATATGAGATGAGGTTTGCCCCTAGGTCATGTCCAGGTTCCAGATGTCCTACAGGGTCAAAGTGGAATCAAAGGCCATGACCCAGCATGCCTGGGTGATGGTCTGTACCTGTGGGACACTCTTAAGTCAAATGTTGCTGAGGACTGCCTTGAGCGTTGGCAAGATTCCTGCAGGGAAAGGCTGTGTTGTGGCCCAGGAGGTCAGAGAGAAGTCACCTAGGGGCAGGGGATCTTTCCACCCTCCAGCCCTCATCTCCACAGGTTCTGTCCCCCAGGTCCTTGGAGACTTGGGTGTAATTCCAGGCATATCATCTCACCACCTCCTGCTTCCAGTAAGCCATCCCGTCCTGTCAACTCTACTCCTAAATACCCCTTCCTCTCCACCCCCATGCCACTGCCTTAGTTCAAGCCCTCCTCACACTTTGCCTGAATAGCTTTTCTCTTAAAACTGAATTAAATGTGTTTTCATAGGAAATAAATGTACATGATATGAAAGATTTAGAGTAAAAAGTAAATCTTCTTCCTGACCTCCACCCCTCCAGCCTCCCAGGTCATCCCCCCCCAGAGGCAACCACTGATATCTCCCTCCAGCCTACCCTCTTCCTTCCTTGCCCTCGTGCATCCATCTTTTTCTTGTTGCCAAAATGTTTGTTTTTTGAAGCACAAATCGATCCTGGTGCCCCTCATTGTCCTTGGGATAAAAATGCACACTTCTCGGCCCAGCTTCAGGGCACTCCCTGATCAGACTCCACAGACATCTCCAGCCCCATCACTCCCCAAAGCCCCACTCACAAGTCTGTTCCAGCCACACCCAGCCACTTGCTTCGACCTAAATCTGTGCTCTCATTTACCACAGTGCATTTTTCAAAATATATTTTTGGTTTAGTTTTTTGAGTAGGTAACACATTTACAGAGAGTGAGAGAGAGGGCTTCCTTCCTCCTTTGTTTCATCAATCTCCTACCCCCAGAGGTAACCACTGCTCATTCATTTCTTCTGTTTTCTTTCAGATAATTTTTTATGCATATTCAATAAAATATAAATATAAATTAAATCCCTCCCTTTTACCCAAATGGTAATATACCATTCACACTTTCTACTATTTTTTTTTTTTTTTTTTTTGCTATCACTGGGATGTTTTGTAACTTACCCATAGTTAGTAAGATATATAGATGGAGCCCTGGCGGCGCGATGGACTGCTAACCGAAAGGTTGGCAGTTCGAAACCACCAGCAGCTCCGTGAGAGAAAGATGTGGAAGTCTGCTTCCATAGAGATTTACAGCCTTGGAAACCCTATGGGTCACTATGAGTTGGAATCGACTCGACAGCAGTGGGGTTGTTTTGGTTTAATATATAGAGAGCGTGAGTGAAAAAGAGGAAGACTCTCGATGAGATGGATCGACACAGTGGCTGCAACAACAGGCTCAGACATAGCAAGGATTGTGAGGATGGTGCAGGGCCAGGCAGTTAGCACCTAACGTTAAGCACCTAACAACAACAATAAAATACATCCTAGAAACCGTCCCATAGAAGTACACAAAGAAGCTTTTCATGCATTTTGTAGCTGTATAGTATTCAATTTCATGGAAGTACCCTAATCTTTTTTATAACCTAAACTTTTTCTGTAAAGGGCCAATTAGTAAATACTTTAGGCTTTGCAGGCCATAAGGTCTCTGTCACAACTACTTAACCCTCCCTTACCAGTGCAAAAGAAACTGTGCAAAACTTTGGTTATATATGGACACTGACATTAGAATGCCATATAATTTCCACTTGTCATGAAATGTATTTCTTCTTTTGATTTTCTTTAAATGTACAAACTATTCTTAGCTCACAGGCAGGCCCTTCAACAACAGGCAGAGGGCGAGATTTGGTCCAATGGCATAGGTTTGTTGTAGTTCTGTGCTGTCGAGTCAATTCTGGCTCACAGTGACCCTATAGGACAGAGTAGAACTGCCTCGTAGGGTTTCCAAGCTTGTAATCTTTACAGGGGCAGATTGCCAGATCTTTCTCCCCAAAGAGCGGCTGGGGTGTGCGAATCGCTGACCTTTGGGTTGGCAGCCGAGTACTTTAACCATTGCGCCACTAGGGCTCCTTCGGCAGTAGTTTGCCAACCCCTAATATATTTAACCAGTTTTCTGTTAGTGAGCATTTAAATTGTTTCTAATCTTTTGATGCAATTTACCATCTTGAACACAAGTGGCTTCATACCATGCAAATACATCTGTCTGCAGGGTAAGCTCTAACAAGTGGGGCTGCTGGGTGGGAAGATACATGCATTTGTTACTTTCATAAATATTGATAGATGGCCCTCCTAGGGGTTGTACTAGTTGACACTCCTACCAGCAATGCATGGAGATGCCTGCTTCCTCACAGCCTTGTCAACCGCCAACCGTGCATTTTCAAACTTGGGTTTTTGCCAACCTGATAGAGGAAGAAAATGGCATCTCGGTACTTTTAATTTGCATTTTTCTTATCACGAGGGGGGTTGAACATCCTTTCATATGTTTAACAGCCACTTGTGTTTCTTCTTTTCTGTGAGCTGTCTTTTCATATCCTTTGAGAATCTTTTTATTTGTCTCTAGAGATTTGTGTCCTTTTCTATCGTAAGGAGATTAGTCCTTTGTCTGATGATTCGCGTATCATCTTCCCCGGTTTTTCATTTTTTTTGCCTTTGCTTATGCCAGTTTGTTGGTTTGGCATGCACACGTGTTTTGTGTCTTTTTTTTCACTTAATGTAGCTGACTGTATCGATTTGCTTTTTTATAGCTGTGGGTTTTGAGTCATAATTAGGAGGGACTTTCCCACTCTATCTCCCACACTTTTTCTTGGCTCTTTTGTGGTTTCATTGTTTACGTTTAAATGTTTAATCCATTTAGAATTTATTCTGGTCTGTGGTGTGAGGTATGGCTTCGACTTTGTTTTTTTTCCAGATGGCTGCTGAGGAATCTCGACACCATGTACTGAATAGACGCTGAATTTGGAACGCCACGTGTATCATATACATTCCTGTGTATATTTATACTCTTCCTAAACTTTTCCATTAGTCTGTCTATTCATGGGCTAGTACAAAAAACCAACCAAAAAAACCAAACCCATTGCCGTTGCGTCAATTCCGACTCATAGTACTATAAAATTTTTAATTATCGAAGTGCTATAGTATGTTTGTATATTTATTGGTCTAGATTTTCTCAACTCTTTCTCATTGTTGACATTTTGGGCCAGATAATTATTTGTCGTGAGGGGCTGTTCTGTATATTGTAGGATGTTTAGCAGCGTCCCTGGGTCTACTCACTAGATGCCTGTAACACACACACACACACACACATACACAACTGGGAAAAGCAACAACAACAACAAAAAATCTCCAGATGTTGCCATATATCCCCTGGAGAGCAAAATCACCCCTTGGAGAACCCCTGGTCTAGTCACTCATCATTGCTCTTCTTTTTCGTGGTTTTCTGTTTATTTTTGTTTCATTATATTTATTTTATATTTATATAAATTTGAAATTTTTATCAGTATATATTTATAATGTACTTATTATATCATGTTTATTTTATCATTGTGTGTTTGCACATGCTGTTCCCTCCATGGAATGTTCTCCTTTTATTCACTTACCAGTGAGAGTTCAGCTCAGGCGTGGTCTCCCAGGAAGCCTTCTCGGACCGCCTGCCCCATCCTATGCCCCCCTAACCCAGGTGCTGGCCCCCATCATCATCCTTTATGGGAATGAGCCATTTGCTTGTCTCTCACCCCTGACCAAGCTGTCAGCGCCAAGAAGGTAGGGGTCTTGTTCATGTCTTTATCTCCACCCTCTGGCACGGAGCCCGGCCCAGGGCAGGTGCTCCATCACTGTTGTTGGGTCAGTGGATAAGTGAATACCTCTTTCAGCCACCTCCCACCATTAACCAGAGGTTTGAGCAGAGAAAACATGTGTAAAGGAGGGGTCTTTACTGTTATCCAGAGTGGAGCCCAGATGCTGAGCATGCATTGGGGCCTGCCATGTGCCGGGCACAGCATTAGACGAGGTGTATTCCATCTCCTGTTTAAATGCTCCGAGGGCCACAGTTACCATATGCATTCAGCTGCTTAGGGATAAGAAAAGCAGCAGAGCTGGGGAGAACCAAAGGGTCTCGGTGGCTTCCTGGGAAAGCAGGATAAATAGTGCTTGAAAGCATGAGTCCTAGAGTCTGACTGCTTATGTCAAATTCCTGCTCTATCCACTTACCACTTACTCAACCTCCTCAGGCCTCAGTTTCTGCATTAGTAAGAAGGGGATAGGAAGGGTATCCACCTCAGCAAGTTCCTGCGAGACTGTAAAGTGCTTACACTGTATTGGTACACGGTAAACCTTCCATATATGATAGGCTCTTATTATTATTTCATCTTCTAACCTCAAACTGCCTGGAAGATTTTCTAACTGGGGGTTTAAAAGTCTACAGGCTTAAAAGTCTCTGAGCTACTGTAGACCAGGGTGGGGCCATTTTCCTAGGGCTCCCGGCAAAGAGCTAGGAGAGGCCTGGTGGAGCTGCCTCCAGGAAGCTGCAATGCCTCCCTGGGCTGTTTGTCATCTGACAGTTCTTCCAGTTGCCTCGACCCTGAGAACCTTAAGAGAGGAGAGCAACAGAAAATGATTACCCCGAGGTACAGGTCAGACCATGTGTGCAAGAAGGTGGTGATGTTTGGGGGCCTCATTGGCATGGACTGACTTTTCCAAGCTGGGGAGATGCCAGGGTTGCTGAATGTCTCAGGGGCTAGGAAAGCACCAGACTGTAGGTAAGAAGTGCCCCTCAAAAAAGCTAACACCAAAAGAATTTGCTGAAATGAAGCTAAATTATTCAGTTATATGCATAGGAGAAAACATGAACGATAAAGAGAATAAGCAACACCTACTGAGTCCCATGTAGTGCAAACGGTCAACAGGCTTGCCCCTAACCAAAAGACTGGAGGTTCAAGTTCACCCAGAAGAGCCTGGGAAGAAAGGCCTGGCGATCTAGTTACAAAAAATCAGCCATTGAAAACCCTATGGAGCACAGTTCTACTCTGACACACCCTAGCAGCCAGAGGTTTGATCAGAGAAAACATGTGTAAAGGAAGGATCTTTGATGTGATGAAACTCATATGAAATTGTTCACTACAGATGATCTGGGCATTATCAGCCCCGGCTCCGAAAGAGATCTCAATCTGCTTACCTGCTCCATGCAGCACCACAAGGGGCAGGAGGAGAAAGGGAATTCATCTGCAGAAGAACACGGGCTTCTTTTTCGCACTGGTCTCTGATGCCTACTCAGAATCCCTTGGGTGCTGAGATTTGTTGACAGCTCATCCTGGTCTTAGTTGGATTTCTAGGGATGTGACCCAACCCAAAGGATACATAGACCTTCTCCGTTCAAAGGTTCTTACAAGAAGGGAGAATGGAGTGCCCACTTATTTTGTTTTCATCACTAGCTTTGTCCAGGCTGTCTGTCACTTTTTCCCTAGAATGTAGAGTGCTTTCTAGGGTGTCTCTACCCCCAGACTTTACCTGCCTCATACAGGCCTTGTATATCTTGTTGTCTTCATGCTTAAGATGGACAGAATGGTTAGACACATACTCCCACCTGGGATTGATGAGGTAGGAAGATGAGAGTCCAGACAATATCACTCAAGACCCTGGATCCAGCCATTCCTAAAGCCAGTTACATCCTGTATTCCCCAGTCATGTGAGCCAATAGATTAAATTCCTCTTTTACTGCTTTAGCTAGTCTGAGTTTTTTTCTTCAATCATAACCAAAAATATTCTGATTAATAGAGTTGTGGAAACTTGATATCTCTAGTGCACCTTGCTCTCTTTCTTCTATAGCTTCTTTTACATCAAATGTATTTTGCCATCATCCCCTTATTCTGCTGTCTTGCTGTCTAATCACCTACATCACACAGTTTAATACCTGGGTTGGTTATTAGCCTGCTGTCTCTCAGCCTGACACTCATTTGTCTTACTCTGTGCTGTAAGGGTGGGGCTAGGAGTCTGCAGACTACATTTCCCAGGCACCCTTGCAAGGTGGCTTCCCAATAGGAGGCACTGGTGGTGCAGTGGTTAAGAGCTTGGCTGCTAACCAAAAGGTCAGCAGTTCAACTCTACCAGCCGCTCCTTGGAAACCCTATGGGGCAGTTCTACTCTGTCCTTTAGGGTCGCTATGAGTCAGAATCGACTTGACAGCAATGGGAAAAGCAAGAGAACAGTAGGTGGGAGAGGGAAAGTAGCCCTTGTTCTTCCTCTCTCTCTGTCTCTGCCCACCCCCAGCCCCACTTCTGGTGGCATCTCTGAAAATGGCTAAATTCCCCAATGACTGCTGGTCCAGCCTCAGTGGCCCCTGCTTGGTGGTCACGGCTCTGGCCTGAATGGTCTTTCTTAACGGCTCTTATTAAATTGCAACAAGATCCACCAGGTGTTCTGGGGTTGAAATTAAAATTCTCAGCAGGGGGGTCAAACCGAAAATCACCAGTTGGAAGCCCTGGTATGGAGGCCCTCCAATGTGCAGACACCTGCAGATCACACAGCTCTACCATCCGCTGCCGTTCTAGCATTTCACTCACCTGGAGTGCTTTGGTGTGTTCCGTAGTATCTGCACCTGGGCCATGGTTCCCGCTTAAACATCTACATTTGCTCGCGTTTAAAATCTTCAAATACCTGAGAAGTGCAAACTATTACTTACAAATCTTTGGTCAGCCTTTCAAGGAAGCAAAGCCAGCGGGAGGCCAACCTCCTCAAGGCACCTGGCCTCTTTCTGTTTTCTAATTGTGGAGCATTTCCGTTGTCTGGGCTCCAGCTCTCCCATGTGATGTCCTCCGAGGACACAGTGACAGCCATGGGCATGGCCTTAGGATAGTGACTCAAGGATCAGTGTGACCTCTGTCCTTACAGAGTTCTTGCTGAGACCCAGAAAGTTGCTTCAGACAGTATAAGAGGGTGATTGCCTCTAGGAAGGCCGTGGGGACAGCTGCTAACAGAGATGACAGCAAAGACATTCCTTGGTCTGGGGCCTGCAGAGGTTAAAAGTATGTATTTATGTAATAGTGAAAAATTGAAAGTAAACCTAGATGTCTATTGTCATGGATTGAATTATGTCCCCCCCAAAAATGTGTGTCTCAGTTTGGCTGGGCCATGATTCCTGGTATTGTGTGATTTTCCTATATGTTGTAAATCCTGCCTCTATGATGTTAATGAGGG
>NW_004443940.1:18884066-18902361 GCF_000243295.1 Trichechus manatus latirostris | reverse complement strand
GAGACAGGGAGACCTCATACCATCAAGAAAGCAGTGCTGGGAGCAGAGTGCGTCCTTTGGACCAGGGTCCCTGCGCAGAGAAGCTCCTAGTCCAGGGGAACATTAATGAGAAGGCCCACAGAGAAAGAAAGCCTTCCCCTGGAGCTGACATCCTGAATTTGGTCTTTTAGCCTACTTTACTGTGAGGAAATAAATTTCTCTTTGTTAAAGCCATCCACTTGTGGTACTTCTGTTGTAGCAGCACTAGATGACTAAGACATCTATCAATCGGGGAATTGTTGTCGTTAATCACTGTCGAGTCAATTCCGACGCATGGCGACCCCATATGTGCAGAACTGCTCCATAGTGTTTTCAAGGCTGTGACCTTTCAGAAGCAGATTGCCAGGCCTGTCTTCCGAGGCACATCTGGGTGGGTTCAAACCACCAAGCTTTCGGCTACTGGTCAAGCGCTTAACCATTTGCGCCATCTAGGGACTCCTGTCAACAGGGGGAATAATTAAATAAGTTGCAGTACACATGTTACTATGGAACACTTTGTTGCTATTAAAAAACATTTGCTGGCTCTATGGCTACCTGCGTGAAGTGACATCCCAAACACCTGGTTAAGTGAGAAAAAAGTTTCAAAATAGCAAATATAGTTTAATTCTGTGATATAAAATATTTTTAAAAGGTGTATAAATGTATGTGTGTGTGTAAATTAATAGAAAAGAGATAAGAAAGCACCCCAAAATACTAAGCATCCCGCCTCCAGAGGCAGAGCTAAGAAGGAAAGGGGTGATGAAGGGGAATGCTTTCACATTTTAGGGGGTATAGTTCTGCATCATTTGAATCTTTACAATTAAAATATATTCACGTATCCGATAACGAACTCCTTCCCCCAAAAGGAAAAGAGACAAATGAAATGTAGAACTATTATTCATGCCGAGGAAGGGAGGGAGACGGTGAGGGGAAGTCAGAGGAAGGGCTCTTTGATTTCCTTCCTCTGTGATTCTGTCTGTTTTGAATTTGTGCAAGAAGAACGCACTCTGGCATTTCTGGGGTAGTTATCTTTATTGTGCCCACTCTGTGCCAAACACTGTGCTCCATGCTTGATCTCCCGTAGCTCTCACGGTATTCTGCAAGTGATAGATTGTGGGAGACAGAATAATGCCCCCTCCCCAAGGATGTCCACATTATAACCACCGTGACTATGTTACCTTATGGGGCAAAAGAGACTTTGCAGATGTGATTGAGTTAAAGACCTTGAGATGGGAAGATTAGCCTGGTTTATCCAGGTGGGCCCAATGTAGTCACAAGCGTCCTTATAAGAGGAGCAGAGTCAGAGTAGGGATGTGATGTTGGAAGCAGAGGTGGGAGTGATGCAAGGAAGGGGCCATGAGCCAAGGAATGCAGGTGGCCTCTAGGTACTGGAAACGGCAAGGATATGGATTCTCCCCTAGAGCCTCCAGAGGAGCATAGCCCTACTGACACCTTGATTTTAGGATTTCGACCTGCAGAACTGTAAGATGGTGCACTTGTGTTGTCTTAAGCTGCTGCTTGTCGTAATTTGCTACAGCAGCAACAGGAAACTGATACACATATTGTCATCCCATTTTACAGAAAAGGAAGCTGTGGCTCAGAGGCGGGCTAGGTAATCTGCACAGTTGCCTACCTAGCTAGTTAGCAGTGGGGCTGGGACTCCTCCACCAGATCTGCCTGACTGCAAAGCCGTCAGCCACACTCCCCATTCTAGACACGGTGGTGGGGGGAGCGGGGCCGAATGAGACTTCCTGCCTTCATGTACGTGGAGCATAGTCAAGATGGAAAACATCAGATGACGCCTACAGAAATTAACAGGCTGAGGAAAATAAGCAGAAACATTTAACGGAAAGAAATGCTCAGAGGAATAGCCCTCGGAAAGTTGAGTGGCGCTAAAAGGACAGAGATGGTGTGATGTGGTGGAGCACCCATAAATATTTTCCTTTGGTTCTGCATACCCGCAAGCATTTCTTCACACTGCAGCTCTGTCCAGACAATTTAATAATAGCCTGATGGAGTCTTGTGGTTGGAGGGGATGGGAAGAAGTCGCTGAGTTTGTTGGCTGCCTGCAGAAGGGAGTAAGTATTCTCCTCATGGAAAAACAGAGGTAGGGAGTAATTGAAATGATGGGATCAAAGTTGCTTCTCCACCCCCCACCCCAAGTCAGCAAAGGCGTGGGGACCATGTGCTGGAGTCCAGGGCATGACAGAGTCACAGGAGTGAGCATGTGGAAAGTAATACTCATGCAGTGCTCTTTGCAAAGGAAATAACCACCCACCCCTCCTTTCCAGCTGTAAATCATCGGCTTGGAGTGGGGGGACCAGCTGGGGAAATGAGAAGGAGTCACTGGGTTACCCCTTCCCCAGCAGTGGTGTAAGTTGTTCTTGGTTGGTGGTATCAGGACGTGGCTGTGTTAGCGCTTCCAATCAGGCAGAGCGCATTATGAATGATTAAGGCCTTGTAAGAGATTAAGAGAATTAAATATGTATACTTCACTGAGCCAAAGACTGAAGGACATCTGCTGGTGATTCTGTGAATAGCTGTACCCATGAAAAATAGAGAATTACTGAAGCTGGCTCCAGGGATTAGGGCTTTGAATAATGAGGATGTAATGGAGAAACAGGAGCCCTGGTGGCGCAGTGGTTAAGCGCTTGGCTGCTAACTGAACGGTCACTCACAAAAAAAAAAAAAGACCAGATTTACTGGCCAGCAGTTTGAACCCACCAGTTGCTCCGTGGGAGAAAGATGTGGCAGTCTGCTTCCGTAAAGCTTTATAGTCCTGGAAACCCTATGGGACAGTTCTATTCTGTCCTATAGGATCCCTTTGAGATGGAATCGACTGGACGGCAACGGGTTTGTGTTTTTTTTTGGTTTAATGCAGAAACAAGGAGCCCTGGTGGCACAATGGTTAAGTGCTATTAACCAAAAGGTTGGCAGCTCAAACCCACACATGGCTCCATGGAAGAAAGACCTGGCGATCTGCTCCCGTAAAGATTACAGCCTAGAAAACCCTATGGGGCGGTTCTATTCTGTCACATGGAATCTCTAGGAGTTGAAATCGACTCAACGACACCTAACAACAATAACAAATGCAGAAACGTTCTCTTAGGGAAATCTGCTCCTCAGTCCCGGGCATTGAGTGGACGATTAAAGGCTTGGTAGGATTTGAATAAAGACACAATCTGACAACAGCGATCCAGGACGCAATCCATAGATCAGCTCTGCTCCACTGTAGTGAAGAGGGCCCGGACTCACCGCAGGTGAAAAACGTAAGGGGACACCCCAAAAACTCAGTCATCGAGGTAAATAATATTTTAATGCAATATTTTTGAAAATCAAAATTAATGCAAAAATATCTATAGTGAACAAACTATCAAAATTTAAATAAAGACCAGTGCCAGGCCAAGCCATATTGAACGGAGCCTTAGACACGTCCCTGGCTTTAATGGAAGCAAACTCATCAGAGATACTTTTTAAATCTACTTGTTTGCTTATCTCATTTTCTGTTGAAAGAGTTGTTATTTTGGACAATTTCTCTTGACTGTGACGATCTTAAATAATTTTACATTATAATTAATTGTTTCGGTATACATATTTAAACTTAAAATAATGTTTCAATACATGTACTTTGCAATTTCTCAACTACTTTAATATTCTGGGAAAATTAATCATAAAAAAATACATAAAAACATGCATATAGGGGGTGCAAAGGTTTCCTTTTGCCTCAAGCTCCAACATGGCTCCACAGGGCACTGTTGTTAGGTGCCATGAAATTGGTTTCAACTCATAGTGACCCCATGTGACAGAGTAGAACTGCTCTACAGGGTTTCCTAGGCTGTAATCTTCATGGGAGCAGATGAGCCTACAAGGCAGAGTCCTGCAGGCCTCACCTGCACACTAGCATTGTCTCAGCAATACTGGATAGCCCCACAGCCAAGCCAATGGGCAATGGGACTGAGGCAATCAGCATGGTTGGACTTTTCCTCCTGTGACATCTTTGGTCTAATAATAACACCCAACGGGAAGGGTATCATTGTTTCCTAGAAACACATGACAGAGTTTGTAATCTGTCCCACTTTCTACCATGAGCAAACTTCTGCATACTCGGGATTACATGCATCCTTACTGCTGGGATGACATTCCAAACCACAAACATAACTTTGTTTTTGTGGTCACCAGGAACCCTCAAGATATCAGTTGCTCTAAAGACAACTGATTTCCTTTGGTCTCTTGGTTATGGTTAAGGAGCTCAGTGAGGAAATGAGAAGGAGGAACCCCCTTACCAGCAAGGGACCCAAGGGCTCGAAGCTGGAGTATAAGCAGAAGCTAGGCTGGGAGAGATCTCCATACAAATTCGGGAGAAATGCTGACTGAACCACCATGCCATGTTAGCTTTATAATGTGTCAAAGGCGTCTTCTCCTCATGCCACTGTTAGCCACATCTCTACTCATCACTCTTCTCTATAACATGGTTTCCCATTGAGTCACCCCCTAGAGCTGGCTGGCAAACTCTCAACTCCTTCTGGCCTTGGGCCAGTGGCCCCTCCCAGACTTCCTCATTCATTCCCACCCTCTACAGGGCCCTGGAAACTTCTCTGAAAACTCCTGTGTTGTATGAACTCAACAGTGCACAGCACGTCCTCAGCAAAGTGGTCAAAAAAAGCAGTCAGGGCACCATTTCTCTGGCTGGGCCATCTAATTTGGATTTAGGAGAACACGGACACTATAGGGTGAAGAAATACCAAATGTAGCCTGTAGTTCCAGCCTAGGGCAGCATGCCATTGCTCACCTAGCCTATAGGCGACACATTTTTTTTGTTTGTTTGTTTGGTTTAACTAGCTTTAACTGCACATCACAAGTGTGTTCAGGAAAGTGATGACAGCTGTGAGGCCTGTGGGAGAAAATTTAAGAATGTGATTCTTGTGGGGGGCTTCGCAAAGGGTGGTGGTCAGTGTACAAAGAACAGGAAATATCTACAGAGCTCTGGAAAGGTAGGTGGTGAAATTATGACAAGGATCAAATGCTTAAATGCTGGAGGAAATCTATGTGAAGCAAAGAGAAGCAGTGGGTTGGGTTCTGAAGGGAGGTTACTAGACCAACCAAGATCCTGAGCACTTTCCCTATTTTCCTCAAACCCCAGGAAGACCGTTTTTTCCTTCAGTTGTTTCAATGCGTTTGCACCTACATACGTATGGATGCTCAAAAATCATATATTTCTCTGTCTCCTTAGGTATCTCTTCCTCAGTTTTTGAGAAGAAATATAAGGTTTTAAAAATTCAAATATTTTTTCCTCTGGAAGACTGGTTCCCCCCCAGTAGTTCACTTCCAGAGATATGATACAGTAATGGTCATGTGCTACGTCAAAGGAGCATTTTATACAACAAAAAGTCATTTGTATTCTCAAGGGTTACCGGCCATTCTTTCTGTTAGGGAGGTAAAGGCTAAATCACAACTTCATAAAGTTAAACAAATATAGAGCAGTGTTGCTTTGGCTTTCTTGATACTGTTTGACTAGGGCACTCACTGTACTTTTTCTAAAACTCTACGATTTTGAGGCCATATTGACTGAGAATGTTCTGGAAATGTTTGTGTGTGTGTTTTTCCTTATGAATTAAAGGAAGCTCAGTAGCTCAGTATGACCTAGATAGTGAACGTGAAACAGCCCACACTTCACCCATAACTATTTCTGTTATAATACAGTACATCTAACTATGCCTTTGAAATTCTGATTAGCTCAGGGCAGGGGAGTTTGAATGGCTTACATTCTGATGCCAAGAATTTTGCTATTAAAGGAGACGTCTCCCAGTCCACCACCCAAACGCAAACCACCTGGGAGGAAAGAACCAAGAAACAGTTTCTCTCAAATATTTGCAGAACATCCTCAGTTGAATAAACTGTAACTTTCCTCCTTCTGCACATAAACCACAAAATCGCTTGTCTTACTAAGTGCCAGTTCCCCCCTCCTGTGTTCTGGATCCCCCCACTCCCCACCTTCCCAAAGACTTCACTCCTTTGGGTATTCCCTCTTCCTCCTCTCCTCTGCCTCATTCCCTCTCCTTCTTTCCTGAATCATTCTCATTTGCATAAAAAGTAAAAAAATAAAATAAAAAATTCCCTTTCTCATGTCCCGCAGCCCCACTTCTTGGCTCCCTGTCATGCCAAAATTTTTAGAAGACTCTCTACACACCCTTCCTCTTACCGTGGCCTCGGCCCTCACCTCTTCACTGAGATGGACCATGTCAAGCCCTCATTGGCTGTTGCCAAATCCAATGGCCATGTTTGTCCTAATCTTTTTTGACCTGACCACTCCCTCCTTCTGGACCCTTCCTTGGCTTCTGGGTCAGCCCTCTCTCTTGGTTTTCTTCCTCCCTCTCGGCCCATGCCTGCTTAGTCTCCTCCACCCAGTCTCTTCCACCAGCTTTGTCTCCATCCTCTACCTTAGTCATCTACCCAGCACCCATGGATTGAAAGACCCTCTTTATACTGATGAATCCCAAATTACTCTCGCCAACCCAGACCTCTCCAGCCCAAGACTAGCTCACAGAACTATCTGCCTATGTGATATCTCCCCATCAATGTTTTATTGTTCCAAGCCTAATCCATCCAAAACAAGGCATAATATGTATTTCTGAGCATTTAGGAATTAAAGGAATTTATTCATGGCTGCCTCCATCCTGGCTGATGATGCCTGCTGGTAAAGTTGGTGTGTGTGTGTGACAGCACTCACCATGTATACAGTATCCTGATTGGCAGCAGTCTCTCATTTTCCCCGGTCTTATTACTATTGGCCCATCTGCCTTTTCCTACTGGTTCTATGGTATTTTGAATCATTACCAAAACCAAATCCATTGCTGTCAAGCCAATTCCGACTCATAGCGGCCCTATAGGATGGAGTGGAACTGCCCCATAGGCTTTTTAAGGAGCAGCTGATGGATTTGAACTACCGACCTGGTTAGCAGCCGAGCTCTTAACCATTGCATCATTACCCCACCCTCAAACCAACAAAAATCCACATCCCACACATTTGCTGGAATGTTGGGAAATGGTCTATAAACTATAGAAACTATGCCGAGACCATGGCACCAGGCTATACTCTTTCAGGTGGGTGGAAAGATTTCCCTTGAAGGAAAGCAATGTTCTCACTGTCAATCAATCTCAAAAGAGTTGATTCTGGCCCTTATAGAGGAGAAAAAATATATTCCCTCTCTATCCTCAAGGCCTGCAGAAATGGAAGATTCTAGAATTGAAGATTCTAGACACATCTCTGAGTTACATGAATATAAAACAATATTGAGAAAGCTTTTTGCAAAGTCATGTACTCGCTAGTCCATCCCCCATCCTCGCTGTCCCTAGTGTCCTGAACTCCCCATCAGGGGGATTCTCTGGAGAAAGACCGCCCTACTGAAGGGCTGTGAAGCTGTCACTGGTGGTTCACAATCCTGGCTCCACCCTGGAATCACCTGGGGAACTTTAAAAAATGTTGATGGTTGGAACTTTCCCCAGTGATACTGATTTTCTTGGTCTGGGGTGTGGTCTGGTTGGTGATAGTTTTAAAAGTTTCCCAGGTGCTTCTAAGCTGCAGCCAAGGTTGGGAGCCCAACTGTGGGCCATGCCAGCACCAGCCTCACAAGGCTTTTCTTCCCCACAGCCGATTTCAAGCAGTATTATTCAAACCCCCAGAGAGCCCTGGGCTTGCATCTATCAAAGAGCACAGTCCCCTAATGTTCTGTTTACATCTCTGTTTCCCAGTAGACTGTGAATTCTTTGAGAACTGGGCCTGTCATTGCATCTCTGTTTCTCCAGTGTCTAGTGCATCATGGGAGCTCAATGAATGTTAGCTGAATGAATGGATGGACGTCCTGAGCAAGGCGGAATGCATGGTTGCCACTGGGCCCCACACCCTGAGCTTCATTTCCGAGATGCAGCCTCATCATGGCACATCCAGTGTGCACTTTGCGTCACAGTACATTCCAAGCTTAAGACTCTGGGGTTCCCATGCAGGGCTCTCTGTGTGGGATTGTTCTCCTCCACACTTCCACTGTCCCTCCTCCATCAGGGTGGGGAAGCTCACCACAATAAGTTGGCTTCCTATTAGCTAGGCTGTGGGCTGTTACCCACAAGGTTTCACACAGCCACTCTGGGCCTGCTCTTCCACTGGTCCTGAGACATGGTGCTCGGAATGCTGGGTGGTTCTGAGAAAGCTCTTAGAGGCCTTGGAAGCAAATGTTCCATGAGGGATGGTTTCTCTTTGGGATGTTTCACTGGTTGACGTCACCTGTCATTCTCCTACTCTCAGGATGACATCATTTCTCTCGGGTCATGGGGTGTGGTGGTTGGTGGTGCCAGCATTGTGCTTTGCCTTTGTGCAGCTCTATTCCTTGTGACTAAATCCTTTAGAATGGAGCGTCTTATCCTGGGACTGATAGACTTTGGGGAGGAGGGATCCACGACTCCTTGATATTGTATGTGCAATATTGCATCAATGTGCTTTAAAACACATTTCTCTAAAGAGAGAAAGTTCATCAGCTTTCATAAGATTCTTTAAGCTGTGACGCACAAAAGGTTTGACGTGTCTACCTTCAGCTGCCTTTCTTGCAGTTTTAACTTGACTGTTCCTAGGCCTTGAGAGTGCGAGCTCCCCCCATCATTCTGGCACAAAGATGTGGAAGAGGGTTGTCTAGGTTAGACCAGCCTCACTGGATATAAAGAGATGATGGGTTATTTGGTTTGATGAGAACTTGGGAATTACTGGCCCATTCTTCATCCTCCATCTTGAACATTGATGGCATGTGTGTGTGTTGTGTGTTAGCATATGAGTGAGAATATGTGTGAGTAGGTGTGTGTGAGAGAATGTGTGTGTTAGTTTATGAGAGTGTGCATGTGAAAGAGTATTAGTGAGAGTGTATGTGAGTGTGTGAGAAAGCGTGAGGATGTGCAAGTGTATGTGTGTGTGAGATAGAGAAAGTGTGTGTATATCACTTTGGGTTCTGCTTGCCCTGAGCATGTGTATAGCGTCTCACTGGTAGCTGTGTCTCGGTTTTCCTGGGCTCACCCCCTTGGCAGACCGCGGTTTTCTTGGTCCCTGTGACGCTTATTCAAAGTAGATGGGCTTCCTCATGGAGATTAACCTCTTCCACCAACACTCCCATTCCCCTGCCCACTTCAACAACCCCCTATATCATCCGTTTCTCCAGGGCTATGTTTTGCTTATTTTCAGCAAGATGCTTGTGACGTTGCATCCTCTTTGTCGCTTTGACCAAAGCACCATCAGAGACTCTCTGTGGCTGAGCAGTCCATTCCTCCCACCCTGCCCCGCCCATTCCTGACTGGGCAGTGGTTGTGGGTGAATGGAAACGTCTTCCAGCCAGTGATGAAGCTGCAGCCAGTGCAGTGAGTGTTCCCCAGTGCATGTTCAGCCCCATTCTCCTTGCAGTGGAAAGGGTGACGAGCAAGGGCTTTATGCCATGCAGCCAATCTAGGGGCTGCTAAGGCTCTAATAAGACCTACTCAGAGAGAAGCTAGAGTAACCACACCCAGGACTGAGTAATGAACAAGTCAGCGTGGGCTGGCCTGGAAACCCACAGTCAAACCTGCATGCTCTCTGACCACCCGGGCCCACATCTATCCTGGGGAGAATGGAACACGTGGGGGCCTTCCTCACTGCCTCCCCATGGGGTGATTTACAGCTGGCTTTTCCACCTCCTTTCCCATGTGGTCTTGTATTTCCTCCCAGAGAGCTGGCAGGGGGCCTACCTCATTAGATTCTTGGTGCTGAAGTAGTAAAAAGGTTGGGATGGTGCCAAGGCCAAAGAGGACACTTTTCCTGGCAGACATTCTGCTCTGAAGTCAGAAATAGCTCCAGTGTGAGGTGCATGGATATCCCGGTCTTTGCTGTTAAACTGTGAGTCTTTGGGTGGTATGAATGGTTAGCAACTGGTTACACGCTGGGTTACTACTAAGGTTGGCAGGTCAAACTCACCTAGAGGTGCCTCAGAAGAAAGGTCTGGTGAACTACTTCTGAAAGGTCACAGCCATGAAGAACTTTTTTTGTTTGCTTGTTTACTTTGATGTTAAACTGATTCTGGGGGTCTGTCATGGATTGAACTGTGTCCTCCAAAAATATCTGTCAACTTGGCTGGGTCATGATTCCCAGTATTGTATGATTGTGTACCATTTTGTAATCTGATGTGATTTCCTTAGGTGTTGTAAATTCTGTCACTATAATGTAATAAGGTGGATTAGCGGCAGTTATACTGATCAGGTATACAAGCTTGGATAGTGTCTTAAGCCAATCTCTTTCGAGATATAAAAGAGACAAGCGAGCAGAGACACATGAGAACCTCATACCACCAAGAAAGTGCTGGGAGCAGAGCACGTTCTTTGGACCTGAAGTTCCTGCGTAGAGAAGCTCCTAGACCAAGGGAAGACTGATGACACCGACCTTCCTCCAGAGCTGATGGAGAAAGCATTTCCCTGGAGCTGACGCCTTGAATTTGGACTTGTAGCCTACTGGACTGTGAGAGAATAAATTTCTCTTTGTTAAAGCCATCCACCTGTGGTATTTCTGTTATAGCAGCACTAGAAGACCAAGACAGGGTCTAAGCCCATTGTCTTCTCTTTTTGTCCAGATTTTTCTATGTGTGAACCCTGTGTATATATGGACAGCTACTTAAATACATAGGCACCATTGTTGATACCTGTCCTCAAGGAATATAGTGTGGAAACCATATCTGCACACAAGAATAACAGCAATCATTTCAAAACAATAGCTGCCATTCATTGAGCATAGATCATGGCAGATACATTGCTAACCACATCATCAGGATTACCCATTTTAATCCTCACAGTACAACTAAAGCAGGTACTACTATTATTGTATTTTGCAGAGGAAAGTGAGGCTCAGAGAAGTTAAGTACTATAACTTGCCTGAGGTCACATGGTAGGTAAGTGGCCAAGCTGAGCTTCAAATTTAAGTGCATCTCTGTGGTGCGATGGATCACTTTTATATGGCCTTTCTAGCCATGGTCTTGTAAGGCCCACCAAATAAGTAGGTGAGACTGTGCAAATAAGGGGCTTATGGTCCACCTAAGGCATTGGACAGCTTGCTAATAATGCAAATAAGGTGTGTGGCACCCTTGTGGGTGTGGGATCATGCAAATAAGGTATATGGAACCCTAACGAAGGGATTGGTCAATTTTGCCATCCAGCTAGGCTTAAAATGAGCCATCCTGGAGGCAGAAAGGGGAGATCTCCCTATCACCAAGAAGAAGAGACAGGAGCAGAGCGTGTCCTTTGAACCTGGGGTCTCTGTGCTGAGAATCTCCTAGTCTCAGGAGACAGAGAACTGTAACACCAGAGATGGCAAAAGACGGCAAGAAACAGTGGCAGAGAAACGGCAGCAGCAGAACCACGAGACTGGCTTGAGACAGTGGGGAGGGCTTCCCTGCCCACAGAGCAAGGTGGCTACAGTGGGCATGCCGACCCATGGAGTGAGAGAGCTGAGCACCTTTGGTCAAGAGGCTTCCTGGTGGAGTGGGATGCCCCAGGGCACTTATTGGCAGAGCTGAAGAGCTTTTGTAACACTTGCCTGAGCAGGTCAGAGGCTGGGCAGAGGGGCCGAGAGGCCACAGGCAGAGAGAGGCCTGTCTGCAGGCGCAGCTGAGGAGCTATCCTGACTGAAGAACTGTATCCTGAGTTGTTCCTGATCCTGAATTGTAACTATTACTTCCCTAATAAACCCCGTAACTGTGAGTACAGCCTGTGAGTTCTGTGTGGTCGTTGCAACAAATTACGGAACCCAGCAGAGAAGTAGAGTGCCGCGGGAGGGACAGCTGGTATCAGAATTGGTTAAAAGGTTGGAGAGAGGAGGTATGTCTGACCTCCGCCTCATAGGAACCAGCTTTGGGCTGACGCTGATGGTGATTCTCTCTCCCCCTCGTGAAGTTAGAGGTCAGATGCCTCTGCCATGCCATTTTTACAATCTCCAAAACCTGTGTTTGTAACCACTACCACGCAGCTATCCCTGCAAAGATGCCAAGGCAATATGAGGGGCTACAGGAGTGGTACAAATGGCAGGTGACACAGGAATTCAGAAGAAGGAAAATGCATAACCTGGGAAACCGAACAACCAAACCAGTGATAAGAGGAAGGGGAAGGGGTGGAGTGGGAAGGAGAAATGTGATAATTCTGGAAAACAAAGCCTTGCACTCGGCCATTAAAATCAGTTTGTTCCTCTGAAAACTTGATATTGAGAGGGCTTATAGGGGATACTGTTATTGATCTCAAAACTGTGCCCCAGTCTCTCCACCCCTACTGACCATCCCTGCCACCAGGGTCCAGGCCCTTTTTCTTCTGCTTCCAGCCCAGCCCATTCCTGGGGGGCTTCAGCCAGCCCTTCCCCTCCACACACACTATCACTGCTCCAGCCAGATCCTCGCAAATCCTTCCTCCCCGTTCTCTGTGAACAGGCCGTACCTGTGACTTCTTTAGGGTCCTGCCCTTGGGCTAAGGGAGCCCTTTACCCTCCAGAGAGCTGGAAGTGCCTGGGAACATATAAACCCCCAAGGTCACCTCTAGCCAATGTTTGGTTGGAGTGTGAAAGCCCAGCTCCCTTGCCTCAAAGTGGTACAAGCTCTAAGGTGTAGTTTATGCTCCGCAGGAACTTCTCACAGGCCAGGTTGGGGCCAGGTTTCACCTGAGAGTGTACCCCTGCTTGGCTCCCTCCCCTCCTGCCCAGCTTGCCCTACTCCCTTGCAGATTTCTTGCCGGCACGCTGCCTTGATAATCGCTTGTGCACACACCCTCATCCAGGGAACTAGATTTCAGATACTGTGGTTAGGAGGATCCACTGACATCTCTAGGGAGACTGAGTTAAATCACCCTAACTTGACATCATGCCAAACCTGAAGCTCTGGCAGGCTTCCTTCATTGGGTCAAAGAATCCCTGACAGAAAGGGGGTTAGAATCTTCCTGTAAGGGAGAGATTTCAGAGGGCAGAGAAGGTGGTGGGCCAGTCACTCATTCCCCCAGGAGACTGTCTACTGTATACAGTGACGTCTTGGGTAAAAGTAAGACTGAAAAGGTGAGCAGGTGGTCCTTACTCCCAAAGAGAGATGGGATTCCGGCCTTCTGCCCTGTTCATTCCCACATTGCAAGCCCGTGAGTGGCCTGTCTGTGCCTGGCACTGTACTGGACACTAAGGGCCAGAGCTGTTGAGGAACAAAAAAAAAACCCCAAACCCGTTATCATCAAGTTGATTCCAACTCAGGGGAGGGGAAATGAGCTGGCTCCTGAAGGATAGGTGAGAAGGTGAGGGGAAACATTCTGGAGGAGAGGGATAGAATGAGCAGTGAGGAGAGGCTCTTCTGCCCTTCAGCGGAGCTAGACCTAGGCCACAGCCTGGCAGCCCCCTCACTGAAGGTCAGACCTCTCTAGAGGACCTGTAGGACCCTTGCCTTGTGACCACAGAACATGAACCCTTTCTTTCTTCAATAATTCCTGTAAACCACAGCACACTAAGGTGAGAGTAGTTGGTGACTCCCACCAAAGATTATCTTTCCTGAGGAGCCATGTTCTCCAGAGTTTCAGGTAAGGACCTTCCAGTGAGAAGACATAAGACTCACTCAATGAGGATTCCACATCATCTCCTACACACACACACACACACACACACACACACACACACACACACTCACGTCCTGCCTTCTCTCATCCATGCATTGACCTCAGTCAAGGCCTGTTGGGTCAAGGCAGGTGCCAAGGCTGTGAGGTCTGTGGTAAAGTCAGTCTCTGGGACTCCTGAAGTGTCCTGCTTGGCAAGCCCTGGCTGGCATCCTGACAAAGATAGCCACCAGCTCAGGTCAAGGAAAAGTGGTGGGGTTGGGAGAAAGAAAGTGAAGCACCACAGGGCCTTGAGACCTGCCTGACAGCTATGGGCCACTCCTCCTACTCAACAGTCATCTCTGCTCTCTCCCTCCACCCCTGCACAGAGTTGTGACCTGCTGCCTGGGGAATGTAGGTGCCGCCCTCCCCAGCCTTGTCCAGGAGAAGAATAGCTTTCCATCTCTAGGGAGGAGTCTGTTCCTGGGCTCCACAGGGATATCCTCTTCCTGCCTTCTTCCTCCTCCCTGAGTTGTGGCAATCCTACTTCCCTGCGTGATGCCAGGGAGTCTTCACTGGAGTTCATCTTCTACTCATAGGTGTGTATCAATCAGGGACCAGGAAAGTGCTTCCTCCGCTCAGTTTGGGAAGGTCCTGAGGTAGCACACACATTCTTCTTTCCCCTGTCAGCCCTTCCACTGATACATCTCTTTTACTCCACAGTCAAGAGCAGGTCTCAAGGCAGGCTGGGAAAATCCTCAGCAGGAAAGATAGAGATTCTAGGAGATATATTCCTCCACTCTGGAAAAGCAGCAAATTCAGACTCTCTCAGTAATAACTAAATCAACCTTCAGTGCAGCCATGGACAGTTGTGAAGGTTGTACACTGCACAAATATATGCTGCTGAGGGAATGAGTGGAGGCTGAAATTCAGCCACAGGCCTACTTGCCAAGCTGTGTACTCTGGTGTGGGACTGCATCTTTTTTTCTTTGCACAAAAGCACCCCTTGCTCACTGGGCTGTGTACCCAGAACGGGCACCTTTTCCGAATTCATATGAAGATGCCCTGTAGGCTAGACTCTGCCCTGGCAACCTTGCTTCTATCACATTTTTCTGCCAAGAAATGTTCTCATTTTTGCCCATTCTCACAAGGCAACATCTTTCCCTTTTCACCTCTTCACTTTCTGCCTGAGGCTAGCCCAGTGGAATTAGGGACCACAGTCTGCCACTGCCGTCGAGAAAGTAATGCCCACGTGCTTTCTCAAAATCTCCATTCTTGATGGACAGCTCGTTGTTGTTGTTAGCTGCCACTGAATCAGCCTCCGACTCATGGTGACCCCATGCACAACAGAATGCAATGCTGCCTGATCCTGCACCATCCCCATGATTGCAGATCGGACTGCTGTGATCCATAGGGTTTTCATTGGCCAATTTTCGGAAGTAGATCTCCAGGCCTTTTTTCCTAGTCTGCCTTAGTCTGGAAGCTCCACTGAAACCTGTTCAGCATCATAGCGACATACAAGCCTTCGCTGACAAATGGGTGGTGGCTACACATGAGGTACGCTAGCCAGGAATTGGACCTGGGTCCCATCATTGTGGACAGAACTGTCAATGCTGGTTTGCCCTCCACTCAGCCTGGTCTTCCTTCCTCTCCTCACAGTGTCCAGCAAGATCATCTCTTGCAGGGCCTTTTTCCTGGGGAGAGACAAAGGAGGTGAGTAAAGACTAACCTGGAAAGATGCCCTGTGCCCCTACCATGAGCAATCTTAACATACGGCAGGTGGAGCTCATGACTCCAGTTCCCCCTTTGGAACTGCCCATTTTGGGGGCCATGAGGCCTGCCCTGCTCTTCTATGTAATATTTCCTCCTCTCTCCTTGTAGCATTGGGTCTTCCTCTGCCAGGCCATGAGCTGGAACTAAGCACCCTGAGCTGGGGGCCAGTGCAGCCCAGAGAGGAGCTGAAGCAATATTTGTGGAAAGCTTCTGCTGGGGAAATGGCCCAGGCCACCTTCAGTCTTTCTGGTGCTGTGGGTGCTCTCATTGCATAGCTCAGACCTCCCGTGCTCCGTTTCCCCCCTGTTGTGTTCTTTGCAACCTCCTGCCTCAGCTGTTTGCAGGAAGCAAAAATTAAAGAGTTTGTTCTAGTGTTGCTGGACCCTTCAGTGGGGTCCCTTGAGTTAACTCTGAAGCCCCCAGCTGGGCAGACCTCCATTGGACAGAATGAGGGGTCCGGGGTGGGGAGTGTTGGGCTTGGAGCCCATCAGGTCCTGCAGGCCAGGCCCACGGAACACCCCTGGACTTTGCCGCTGCTATAGGGGGCTCATGGGCCCTGGCCTGCTCATCCATCCACAACTTCACCAAAAACACAGGTGCTTGGAGTTGGGGCTCTGCCAAGTTCATGGCCAGGTCTCAGCCTGTTCTCACGTCATGTTGCAGGTCTGAGCACAGGTGAGAGGGATGAGAGGCGGGGCTCAGGTAGGCCTAGATCTTGGTTTCGAATACTATTTTCCTCTAAGAGGAATCAGGGCACCTTGAAAAAATGGCCAATTCTAGGGCCAGAGCTGAGAAAGTACAACATGAGCCTGGGCTATCTTGTGCCAGAGATCAAGGAAGTACACGAAGAATAATGGGGACATGTCAAAAGAATGCAGGAACCAGTTTAGGGAGCTCCCACTCGCCATACCTGGGACAATCTGAGGATTACCATAATGATAGCGCCATTTGCTAGTTGCTGTTGAGTTGACTGCAAATCAAGGCGACCCCAGGTATGTCAGAGTAGAACTGTGTTCCATAGGATTTTTAATGGCTGACTTTTTTTTTTTTTTTTTGGAAGTAGATCGTCAGGCCTTTCTTCTTATAATCCATTGCGTAAGATAAGAATCTATGAGTCCATACTTATAGAAATAAGTGAATGAATAAACTGCATATTTAATAAAAAATAGGTTATTTATACAATCTCAAAGTACTTCTCCATAAAATTCTTATTAATTGCAAAGGGAAAAGTAATAATTTTTAGTGGAGAAATCTGGCAGACCCCACCTTAATCAAGTAATCAAAGTTAACATTATCAGTGGTGGGACAGATGGAAATCATATGTCACCCGAAAAGATGCAATGAACAGAATACAGTATCATTTCTGTGATATTACTACCCAAGATACATAACCTGAATCTATTAGTGTGAAAACGGGAGACAAACACAAATTCTAAAAAATAAGCGGCCTCTGATCTTCAGAAGTGTCAAGGTCATGAAAGTCAAGGACAGTTGGAAGAATTGTTCCAGAATGAAGGAGACAAAAGAGACTTGACCACCAAGTGCAAAGCATGATCATGGCTGCATCGTTTTACTGTAAAGAACACATTGGCAACTGGCAAAACTTGAATAGAGTTAAATGGTAGCAATACATCGATCTTAACTTACTGATCTCAATGGTTGTTTATGGTTATGTGAAAGAATGTTCTTGTTGATGGGAAATGCACAATAAAGTATTCAGAAGTGACACGACAGCATGTAAATTTACTCTTAATTATTTCACCGTAAAACGATACTGTTCCTGTAACTTTTCTGTAAATTTAAGATTGTTTCAAATGTTTTCAAAATGTAATTAATTAAATGAAGTCCTGCACCTACAATCTAACTCAGGATGTGGATATCGAAGTTCTCAGAGCTTTAGGTGAAAAGAAGTTAAGTTTTAGTTGTATACAAACTCATTCTCTATAGAAATGGAGTTGATGGTGATAATATCCAGCTTGAAATGTTATTAGGATTAAAGACAATCCCACTAGGAACTTGTCTGTTCTATTTACTACTGCCTTCTCAGTACAGTATCTGGAATTAATAAGTATTTGTTAAATAAATGAATACGTGGCAAATAATAAAACTAAAAACACCAAACCCAAGCCATTGAGTCAATTCTGACTCACGGCAACCCCATGTGTTATAGAGTAGAACTACTCCACAGGGTTTTCTTGCCTGTAATCTTTACAGAAGCAGACTGCCAGGCATTTTTTCCATGGTGCCTCTGGGTAGGTTTGAACTGCCAACTTTAGGTTTGTAGTGGAGCACAAACCACTTGTGCCACATAGGGACTGGAAAATAATAAGCCCTCAATAAATGGTAATCATAACTGTTGCTGTTTCTAGTAAGAATGCAAGCTAGCTATGTGAAGTCGCCAAATCTTAGTCTTGCTGTTGTTGGGTACCTTGGAGTTAATTCTCACTCATAGCGACCCCATGCGACAGAGTAGAACTGCCCTCACAGGGTTCTCTAGACGGTCATCTTTACTGGAAGCAGATCACCCGGTCTTTCGCCAGAAGAGCAGCTGAGTGGGTTCAAACTGCCAAACTTTGAGTTAGCAGCTGAGCACTTAACCATTGCTCCACCAAGACTCCTTGCGGTAGTCTTAGGCTGGTACAAGGCAGATAATAGCTCCAACATATACCATATGGTCATGCCAAATCTAGAATTCATGCTTAGTTCTGAATGCAACATTTTAAGGTATACAGATATAATTGCTTTCAGCTGTAACTACTGGAACAGCTGATTTACAATATCTTTTTTTTTTTTTTTTATATATATACGTATTTATTGTGCTTCAGGTGAAGGTACAGCTCAGGTTAATTTCTCATTCACAAATTTATACATAAATTGTTTTCTGACATTGGTTGCAATCCCCACA
>NW_004443940.1:18864228-18881388 GCF_000243295.1 Trichechus manatus latirostris | reverse complement strand
GGTCATGGTGTATTATTTTTTTGATGTGATACTGAATTCTATTGGCTAGAATTTTGTTCAGAATTTTTGCATCTATATTCATGAGAGATATTGGTCTATAATTTTCTTTTTGATTTACAATATCTTAAACAAATTGGAGTTTAATTTTCTCATGAAACTAAAAATCTAGAAGGCAGTTGGTGACACCAATTCAGCACCACAGCAGTTTTATTGCTGGGGTTTCTAGGATCATTTTTACCTCTCTCTCATAGTCATAAGATGGCACCCCAGCTCCAGGCATCACATCCACTTTCAAGGGAGCAAAAAAGGGTGAAGGGACTGTGCCTGGAATGTGCATCACTTCAATTAGAAAAGCAAAAGCTTTCCCTGTAAGCCCCCCTCTAGGTCTCTGCTTATGTGTTCATTGGCTAGAAGTGGGTCACATGACCACCCCTAACCATAGGGAGGCTAGGAAAGGAGTATGTATTTAGTTTTTTTTTAGTCTTTACATTGGAGGTGCCAAGGGGAAGAGGTTGCAACTGTCTGCTGGGTTAGCGAATGAACAGTGTCTGCTATAGACAGACGAAGACAAACAAAATATGTCCTGGGGAACACAGGTTAGATGCTAAGGGAGTGGAAATCAGATCGTATTAGGAATGGTGGAAGGAACGGGAAATGTTTGGCCCACAACAAAAACATGTCACAAGGATGTAATAGTCAATGTATAGAATTGTCACATGATGGGGGATTTCCTTACTCTGTACTGCTCAAGAGAACAAGAATAGGATAAGAGGTGGAAGGTACAAAAAGGCACCCATGCCCTATGCTGGCATTGTCTGAGACCTGAGCTAGCCCCACAGGGAATGGGCTATTTGGTGAAGGAGTGAGTGCCCCTTGTCCGGGATTGGCAGCAATGGCTTATGGTTGTCGTTAGTTGCAATCGAGTCGATTCTGACTCAGGGCAGCCTCATGCACAACAGAACAAAATGTTGCCCAGTCCTGTGCCATCTTCACTTTGTTTGTATGCTCAAGTCCATTGTTGAGGCCACTATGCTTTCTAACCTAGGGGGCTCATCTTCCAGCAGTACATCAGACAATAATTTTTTTTTTATTGTACTTTAGATGAATGTTTACAGAAAAAACTAGCTTCTTATTAAACAATTAGTATGCATATTGTTTTGTGACATTAGTGACTAAGTCCATGACACATTAACACTCTCCCTTCTTGACCTTGGGTTCCCTATTACCAGCTTTCTCATCCCCTTCTGCCTTCTAGTCCTTGCCCCTGGGCTGGTGTGACCTTTTAGTCTCGTTTTGTTTTATGGGCCTGTCTAATCTTTGGCTGAAGGGTGAACCTCAGGAGTGACTTCATTACTGAGCTAAAAGGGTGTCCGAGCGCCATACTCTTGGGGTTTCTCCAGTCTCTGTCAGGCCGGTAAGTCTGCTCCTTTTTGTGAGTTAGAATTTTGTTCTACATTTTTCTCCAGCTCTGTCCGGGACCCTCTATTATGATCCCTGCCAGAGCAGTTGGTGGTGGTAGCTGGGCACCGTCTAGTTGTGCTGGACTCAGTCTGGTGGAGGCTGTGGTAGTTGTGGTCCATTAATCCTTTGGACTAATATTTCCCCTGTGTCCTTGGTTTTCTTCATTCTCCCTTGCTCCTGAAGAGGTGAGACCAGTAGAGTACCTTAGATGGCTGCTCACAAGCTTTTAAGACCCTAGACGCTGCTCAGCAAAGTAGAATGTAGAACATTTTCTTTATAAAATATATATTATGCCAATTGAGCTAGATGTTCCTCAAGACCATGGTCCCCACAACCCTCAGACCAATAATTCGGTCCCTCGGGGATTTTGAATGTGTCTATGCAGCTTCCATGACCTTGCCTTGGACAAGTTGTGCTGGCTTCCCCAGTAGGGTGTACTGTCTTACTCTTTACCAAAGTTACTGCTTATCTACTGTCTATTTAGTGTTTTTCCATCTCCACCCCTCCTATCCCTTATAACCATCAAAGATTATTTCTTTTTGTGTGTAAATCTTTTCATGAGTTTTTATAGTAGTGGTCTCAGACAATATTTGTCCTTTTGTGATTGACTTATTTCACTCAGCATAATGCTCTCCAGATTCATCCATATTGTGAGATGCTTCGCAGATTCATCAGTGTTCTTTATCGTTGGGTAGTACTCCATTATGTATATATACCTTAGTTTGTTTATCCATTTATCTGTTAATGGGCATCTGGGTTTTTTCTATCTTTTTGCTATTGTGAATAATGCTGCAGTGAGCATGAGTGTGCATATATCTATTCGTGTGACAACTCTTATTTCTCTAGGATATATTCCTAAGAGTGGGATTGCTGGATCGTGTAGTATTTCTATTTCTAGCTTTCTAAGGAAGTGCCATATCATTTTCCAGAATGGTTGTACCATTTTGCATTCCCACTAGCAGTGCATAAGAGTTCCAGTCTCCCCATAGCCTTTCCAACATTTGTTATTTTCTGTTTTTTTGATTCGTACCAGTAATGCTGGGGTGAGATGGTATATCATTGTAGTTTTGATTTGCATTTTCTAATGGCTAGTGATCAAGAGCATTTCCTCAATGTGTCTGCTAGCTGCTTGAATGTCTTCTTTGGTGAAGTGTCTGTTCACTTCCTTTGCCCATTTTTTAACTGGATTATTTGTTTTTTTGTTGTAGAAGTGTTGGATTTCCCTGTAGATTTTAGAGATTTGACCTTTGCCAGATTTGTTAACAGCCAATTTTTTTTTCCCAGTCTGTAGATTCTCTTTTTACTCTTTTGGTGAAGCCTTCTGATGATCATAAGTGTTTAATTTTTATAAGATCCCAGTTTTCTAGCTTATCTTCTGGAGTTTGTGTGTTGTTAGTTATGGTTTGTATCCTGTTAATGCCGTGTATTAGAGCCTCTAGCGTTGATCCTATTTTTTTTTCCTATGATCTTTATAGTTTTGGGGTTTATATTTAGGTCTTTGATCCATTTCAAATTAGTTTTCCGGTATGGTGTGAGGTATGGGTCCTGTTTCATTTTTTTGCAGGTGGACATCCAGTTTTGCCAGCAACATTTATTAAAATGACTGTCTTTTCCCCATTTGATGGATTTTAGGCCCTTGGCGAAGATCAGGGGACCGTAGGTGGATGGCTTTACATCTCGATCCTCAATTCTGTTCCATTGGTCAGTGTGTCTGTCTTTGTACCCGTACCAAGCTGTTCTGACTACCGTAGCTGTATAGTAGGTTCTGAGGTCAGGTAATGCGTGTCCTCCTACTTTATTCTTCTTCTTCAGTAGTGCTTTACCTATCCGGGGCTTCTTCCCTTTTCATATAAAGTTAATGATAAGTTTTTCTATCTCTTTAAAGAATGTTGTTGGTATTTGGATCAGGATTGCATTGTATTTGTAAATTGCTCTGGGTAGAATCGTCATTTTCACAATGTTAAGTCTACCTATCCATGAGCATGGTATGTTTTTCCATTTACGTAGATCTCTTTTGGTTTCTTGCGGTAGTGTTTTGTAGTTTTCTTTGTATAGGTCTTTTGCATCCCTGTTTAAATTTATTCCTAAGTATTTTATTTTTTTAGGGGCTATTATAAATAGTATTGTTTTCCTGATTTCCTTTTTGCCCTTCTCTTTATTGGTGTACAGAATCCAGCTGATTTTTATGTGTTTATCTTGCATCCTGCTACTCTGCTGAATCTTTTTATTAGCTCCAGTAGTTTTCTCGTGGTGTCTTTTGGGTTTTCTTTGTATAATATCATATCATCCAGAAATAGGGACAGTTTAACTTCTTCATTACCAATTTGGATGCCGTTTATTTCTTTTTCTTGCCTTATTGCTCTAGCTAGAACTTCCAGCTCAATGTTAAATAGGAGTGGTGATAAAGGGCATCCTTGTCTTGTTCCTGCTCTCAGGGGGAATGTTTTCAGCTTCTCTCCATTCAGAAAGAGTTGGCCATTGGTTTTGCATAGATGCCTTTTATTATGTTGAGGAATTTCCCTTCTATACCTATTTTATTAAGAGTTTCTATCAGAAATGGGTGTTAGAGTTTGTCAGATGCCTTTTCTGCATCAATTAAGATGCTTATGTGATTCTTTTATTTTATTTATGTGGTGGGTTACGGTGATTTATTTTCTAATGTTGAACCATCCTTGCATACCTTATATGAATCCCACTTGATTATGGTGTTTTTCTTTTATATGATGGTGAATTCTATTGAGAATTTTTGCATCTATATTCATGAGAGACATTGGTCTGTAATTTTTTTTGTGGGGTGTCTTTGCCTGGTTTTGGTATCAGGGTTATGCTGGCTTCATAGAATGAATTCAGAAGTATCTCTTCTTTTTCTATGCTCTGAAATAATTTGAGTAGTACTGGTACAAGCTCTTCTCTGAATGTTGGTTAGAATATCAGACAATATTCTGTTGTGATCTATAAGATTTTCATTGGCTAATTTTCAGAAGTAGATCACCAGCCCTTTCTTCCTAGTCTGGAAGCTCTGCTGAAAACTGTCCCCCATGGATGACCCTGCTGGTATTTGAAATGCTGGTGGCAAAGCTGCCAGCATCATAGCAACATGAAAGCCACCTTGTGACAAACAGACAGATGGGTGGAGCCAGCAGTTGCTAGACACATGTGAGGGACACCCTCTATCACATGGAAGGTTGGAGTGAAGAACTTCGAGGTCTCTTTCCAATGATTTGCTTACTTTCCTGTTACCCAGGAAAGCGGGCTGGTTTCTCACCGTGCACTGTCACCCCCATAACTTTGTTTTCAATAGTCTTGGTAAAAGAGAGCATCTTTCTTCTGAAGAAGTCAAAGCACTTATTCATCTCTTTAGTCACATCCTTACTGGGCCTCTTCTCTTCTGCTTATAACTTCGAGGATACTTTATCTACTTATCCCCTTTAGCATGGTGTATAATTGAAGAAAGAGTGATTCCTCCTGAAGAATGCAACGAGAACTTCTGGCCAGAGGGCAGAGCAGAAAGAGTGGCATTTATTCACTAGGGCTCAAATTTTCCTCTTGTATAAAATGCGGATGAAGATAACACTCCATCTGCTTGACTCACACATTTGTAGGGCCAAGCAATGTGGAAGTGCTTTATAAGATTTCAAGGGCTGAATTTAGGAGCCTCGTTGTCATTACAATAGATCTAATCATTCTGCATTCCCTCCTGTTAGAGAGAGAATATTGAAGGCCTGAATTCCCAGCTAGGAAACCTCTATGTTGGTAGAAAAGTCTATCTCCCCAAAACATAATTGTTTTCTCCTCCTGGGGCCTTCATTAGCAGTTGCTTGAATGTTTCCTGAGCTTTGCTTTGAGCCTTCTAAATTAGCAGTGACATTTCTGCCTCTGTCTCACGAGGCTTCAGTGAAAATGAACAGTCTGGGTTTGTTCTCCCTCAGCCCTTGTAGCTACAGCCCTGATCCTGCAACCCAGTATTTGGTACAGACCCTGACCTAGAAGGGCCCTCACCAAACCAAACCCACTGCCTTCGAGTCGATTCTAACCCATAGCGACCCAAAAGGACAGAGTAGAACTGCCCCATAGTGTTTCCTAGGCTATAATCTTTATGGAAGCAGACTGCCACATCTTTCTCTCCTGAAGCAGCAGGTGGGTTCAAAATGCCGACCTTTGGGTTAGCAGCCGAGTGCTTAACCACCGCACCACCAGGGCACCTCAGAGGGGCGCAGGAAAGGTAAACCTTCAGGAAAAATGTGTTTTTTATGATCCAAATAGGCAAACATTACCTGCAGAGAAGGAATTTAAATTGTGGTTGCTAAAGAGAAGAAAGAGAAAGGAAATGATCTGGGTTGCCCACGAAGCATTCTGGGCCAGGCACTGTACTGGTGCTTCATTTAATTCTCAAAACAATCGGTACAAAATAATGAGAATTGTCTGTTATTACAGAAGAAGAAATTGAACTTCAGTTAAGTAGCTTCCCCAAGATTACATACCTTCCAAAATGGTGACCAGTGTTTGAAACAAGTGTTTTTTATTCCAAAGCCCATGTTTTCTTCCCAACTCCCTGCACACAGGGTGGCTTGGCTGAACCGGGACCCTATGTGTTTTAAAACCGGAATGACAGGAAAGGAGAAGGGAAAGCATGGGCTGGGCTGAGCATCTGAAAAACGTCATTGTTTTAAAGGTGACAGGAGTTTTTTAGTTCCTGGGTACTGCAAACAGTTAACATGCTCAGCTGCTGACTCAAAGGTTGGAGGTTCAAGTCCACCCAGAAGTGCCTCAGAAGAAAGGCCTGGTGCTCTACTTCCCAAAAATCAGTCACTGAAAACCCTATGGAGCACAGTTCCACTCTGACAGCAACTGGTTTTCCGGTAGTGGTGGATGGATACTTCCATTACCTTTGAGGTAGAGTACTCAGTTTGGGGACCATCACCCCCAGAATAGGCTTTTTGTGCTGAGAGCCACTTTGCAGAGTTGAGGAGCAGAGGGCAGAAGCAGAGGGGAATGGTTTCATGACAGGCTTAAGGGCTTGGTTGTGGGTAGCTGGATCTGGGCTCAAGGGAACAAGCTTGGGAAAAAAAGATACGAGGCCCACCCCTAGGGTGTGTGTAGTCCCAGGCAAATATTTTCGTGAGGTCCCTGTTTGTGTATAATTTGATTTTAAAATGTATTTCTAAATTCTTGGACCCCTGTGAGATACGATGATTTATCAATAAAGATCCAGAATAATGGGTAGATAAGAGGTACTTCTGAATTTGTTTATTGTTCAATCTGTGCACTGGAAGATTTCTTGTAATGTCTAAGCACTCAAACAGGTTGTTACTTGGTTTCATGGATCTTTGGAACCTGCTTGTATTGAAAGAATATGGATCTTCTAACCTCTGCAGTTCCTTAATGTTATTGTTATTAGCTGCTGTCGAGTAGGACCCTGAGTCATGGTGACCCCGTGCACAACGAACCTCTGTCTGGGCCTGCGTGCTATCCCCATTATTGGTTGCAGATTGGGTGATTGTCGCATACAGGGTTTTCTTTTTTTTTTTTGTATTTATTTTATTTTTGGTGAAAATATACACAGCAGAACATACAACTGTTCAATAATTTCTTCATGTACATTTTAATGACATTGGTTACATTCTTCACATTAGGTCATCATTTTTGGTATCACTACCCATATTGTTTCACCGCTGTTGACTTAGATTTATTACCCACTCAACTTCTCATCTGGACCCCTGGTGGTGCAGAGGTTAAGAGCTACTGCTGTTAACCAAAAGGTCAGGGGTTCAAATCCACCAGCCGCTGCTTGGAAACCCTATGGGGCAGTTCTACTCTGTCCTATAAGGTTGCTATGAGTTGGAATCGACTTGACCCCAACGGGTTGGGTTTGGTTTTTTGGAAACTTCTCATCTATGCTTTAGAGTTACTATTGTCAATTTAACCTCACACAGATTATTCTTTAAAAGTGCACAGTGCTCAGAGCCAATAGTCTTTACTAATTTAGCTAAACTCTTGTTTGATTTAAACATGACTTCAGGGGATAGTTTCAGTTTAAGCTTTACAGATTTTCTCAGGGTAATAGATTTAGGGGTTCCTCCAGTCTCGATGGTCCAGTAAGGCTGGATTCCATAAGAAATTGAAATTCTATTCCACATTCTTCCCCTTTCTGATCAGGATTCATCTATTGTGTCCTTGATCAAAATATTCAGTAATGGTGGCAGGACACCATCCAGTTCTGGTCTCATGGCAAAGGTGGCAGTAGCTCATGGAGGCAATTAAAACTGCAGTGTAGTTCCTTCTCTGATTCTTGGGTCTCCTTCCTCTGCTGCTCCAGGTGAGTAGAGGCCAGTTGTTGTATCTTGGATGACCACTTGCAAGCTTTTAAGACCCCAGGCACTACTCATCAAATAAGGGGTAGAACAGAAACTTTAAAAACAATATTAGGCCAATTGACTGGACAGTCCCATGAAACCATGACCCTAAACCTTCGAGCCAAAAGAACTAATCCTATGAGATGTTTGCTTGTAACTGCAGCCACCCCCTTTTCTTGCTGTTGTTACTGTAAAATTAAATATAACACATCATTATTCATTTTGCCCTTTTTCTGGTGTACAACTTAGTGATATCAGTTACATTAGTCAAGTTGTATAACCACTATGCTAATTTTCCCATCATCATAGACATAAACTCGATATGTCCCAGAGAATGTCTCCCTCCCTTTATCCCCCCTCCCACCCCAGGAAACTACTAATAACTATTGGTCTCCATATATTTACCTATTCTTGTCATTTCATACATCATACAGTATTTGTCCTTTTGTCATTGACTTATTTCACTCCACCTAATGTCTTTGAGATTCATCCATGTAGTAGCATATATCTAGACTTCCTTTCTTTTTATGGCTGAGAAGTATTCCATTGTATGTATGTACCACATTTTGTTTGTCCGTTTATTTGTTGATGGGCACTTAAGTTGTTTCTACCTTTTTGCTGTTGTGAATAGTGCTGCAGTGAACGTAAGTGTACATATGTCTGTTTGTGTCACTACTTTTAGATCCCTAGAGCATCTATAGGGGAGCCCTGGGGCGCAGTGGTTTAATTGCTCGGCTGCTAAACAAAAAGTCAGTGGTTTGAACCCACCAGCCGCTCCATGGGAGAAAAATACAGCAGCCTGCTTGCATAAAGATCACAGCCTTGAAAACCATATGGGGCAGTTTTACTTTGTCCTACAGGGTTGCTATGAGTCAGAATATCTATCTAGGAGTGGAACTGCTGGGTCATATAGTAGTTTCATTTTTAATTTTCTGAGGAATTGCTATACTGTTTTCCACAACAGTTGTACCATTTTACTTTCCCACCAGCAGTGGTTAAGGGTTCCAATCTCCCGAGATCCTCACCAACATTTGTTGTTTTAACATTGCCACTCCAGTAGGGGTGAGGTGGTATCTCATTGTAGTTTTGATTTGCCTCTCTCTAATGGCTAATGGGAGCCCTAGTGGTAGAGTGGTTAAGAGCTCAGCTGCTAACCAAAACGTCAGCAGTTTGAATCCACTAGCCGCTCCTTGGAAACCCTATTGGGCAGTTCTACTCTGTCTTATAGGGTCACTATGAGTCGGAATCGACTCGATGGCAAAGGGTTTTAATGACTAATGACCATAAGCATCTTTTCATGTGTTTATTGGCTGCTTGAATATCCTCTTTGGTGAAATGCTGTTCATGTCCTTTGTCCATTTTTTGATAGGGTTATTTATCTTTTTGTTGTTAAGTAGTAGAAGTTTTATATATCTTTTGGATATTAGACTCTTATTGGATATATGATTTCTGAAGATTCTTTTCCCAGTCTGTAGGTTGTCTTTTTACTCTTTTGATAAAGTCTATTTTTAAATTTTTTTAAATTTATTTTATATTTTTGTTGTTGTTAAGAATATACACAGCAGAACATAGAGCAATTCAACAGTTTCCACATGTACCATTGAGTAACACTGATTACATTCGTCAAGTTGTACAACCATTCTCACCCTCCTTTTCTGAATTGTTCCTTCCCCATTAACAAACTCACAGCCCCCAAAGTTTCCTATCTAATCTTTCCAGTTACTATTGTCAATTTGATCCCATAAATATAGTTCTTAAAAGAGCACAGTGCTCAAGGCAGACATTCTTTACTAGTGAAGCTAAACTATTGTTTGGTTTTAAAAAGACTTAGGGGATATTTTTGGTTTAAGGTTTCAAGATTATCTCAGGACAATAGTTTAGAGGGTTCACCCAGCTTCTATGGCTCCAGAAAGTGTGAATTCCCTTTTAATTAGAGTTTTTCTATAGAATCTTTGATCAAAATATTCAGTACTGGTAGCTGGGTTGATACAGTTTTTTTATGAACGTAAGTATTTAACTTTCCCGAGGCCCCAATTAGCTAGTGTGTCTCCCAGTGTATGGGCATTTGTTGTTGTATTTGATAATTTATCATTTAAAAAAAAAAAAAAAAAAAACTAGGTCCCATAGCTTCATTCCTATATTTTCTTCCGAAAACTTTATGGTTTTAGATTTAATACTTAGGTCCTTGATCCATTTTGAACGTTTTTTGTGTATGGTGTGAGGTATGGATCTTGCTTCATTTTTCTGCATGTGGAAATCCAATTTTACCAGCACCATGTGTTGAAGAGACTGTTCTTTTCCCATTGAATGGACTTAGCACCCTTGTAAAAATCAGTTGACCGTAGATGTATGGATTTATTTCTAGGTTCTCAATTCTACTCCATTGGTCTATGTGTCTATCATCAAACTGTTTTGATTACTGTAGCTGTATAATATGCTTTGAAATTGGGAAGTGTGAGGCCTTCTACTTTGTTCTTCTTCAAAATTGCTTTGGCTATTCAGGGTCTCTTGGCTTTCCATATAAACTTGAGAATTAGTTTTTCCATTTCTGTAAAAAATGCTGTTGAAATTTTGATCAAGATTGCATTGAATCTATAGATCACTTTGGGTAGTATTGAATCCATAGGGTTTTCATTGGCTGATTTTCAGAAGTAGATCCCCAGGCCTTTGCTCCTAGTCCATCTTAGTCTGGAAGCTCCACTAAAACCTGTTCATCATCATAGCAACACATAAGCCTCCACTAAGAGATGGATGGTGGCTGCGCATGAGCGGTGCATTGGCAGGGAATCGAACCCAGGTCTCTGGACTTGGAAGGCAAGAATTCTACCATTGAACTACCAATACCCCATTACCATTTATTGAATGCTGGCTACATCATTACTCATGATGCTGCATCGTCCATCATGTCACCTGTAAATACTGGCTTTCAATCACTCTCAAAGGCTGTTTCAGTGTTTCCTTGATGATGACACAAATGCAAGGCTTACCTGGGTAAGAAGGAAAATGTGAAGGATAATTCATCATCTGATTATGTTAAATTTACTGCTAGGAATTTTATAGCAAAAACGTAGACTAGTACATCTTCCAACCATACCTTCTCTTAAACTCATTAGGCTGTAAACAATGCATTTCTAGAATGTGATCTCTTCAATGTTGACCACACCTCTGACTTCCACACACCACGACCAGCAGGGAAGATAAGTGAGAAGCCAGCGGGAGGGGCATGAAGAGCGGTCCTATTTGTGCAAAGAAGACTGTCCCTTGTATTGCAAGACTGGAGACCAACCTAGGAGATCATGATGTCATCACATCTGTTAGAGGCAAGACAGGACATTGATGGAAAGGTGCCATTGACTTTGTGGAGCCACGGTCTCTGAATCCCTCTAGGAGATAAGCAAGGTCACCCTGAGGGGACTGTGACACATGACACATAGACTGTGGAGAGGGTGGATGACCGCTGTAGGTACCATAGATGAGAGGAGGAGGGTGTGCATAGGGTACTGATGACCATCACCACCCCATGCCCTTCGTTGCTGTAGACAAGAGGCAGCACTATGGTGGGGACACAGATGGCCCACATTTGCGGCTCAAGCCCTAGTCAGCAGTGGATCTTCAGTGACCCAAAGTCCCCACTTTTGTCGTTAGTCCAACACATGTGGGCATCACCCAGAATCAGCATATCAGCACCATTCTTCTGGCCCAATCTCTTATGATCCCTGAAAACAATACTGTACTGGCCAGTGGAGCAACCTGCTCACCAGGCTCTACCTCCTGGAAGCAAGGCCCAGCCACAGTCCCCGAGTACCACCCCAAATTTTGAGAAAAGCTGTCTAAAGCACGGAGCTGGGAGAAGGGGAGTTTGTGTGAGGTGCAGGGCCCGGGGCAGAGGCTCTGATTGCCTGGGTCTAAAGATGATAGTAGGACACCCTCTCCTCACCTCTGCCTAGAACTGAGCTCTGATGGGAAGAGGCAAGGTTGAGAGCATCTACAGGAGGCACTATTGGCACAGGGGCACAGAGGCACTGTCTTCAGCTTGGAGTGCGAGGATAACAGCAGGGTGTGCTGGGAGAGGAAAATCCCATGGATCTTGCATGGTGATGGTCACAGACAGAATCATTTGTGGGCACATGCGTGATATCTTTTTCAGGGACTTTTAGAAATTCTTGGAAGACACTTAGGAGTGAGCAGAAAGTGACTGGGGATTAAGGGGCTGAGGTCCAGCAATGCCTCTCATTTGGAGAATTACAGATTTGACCTCCTTTTATTTACACTCAGAGGTAAGAGGCTTACAAGTTCAGTTAGGTGATTTTTTTTAATCTTGTTTGCTCTAGATGTTCATATATACTTATGCAATACAGGTATTTGCACAGCGAGAGATGTGTCAAACCTTTCAATTGAAAAATACATCACAACTTCCAAGAGCAATAACTACTTATTCACTTTTTTTTTTTAATTGGGAGGTCATAAATGTATAATCTGATGACTTTTGACAAATATATGCAGCTGTGTAACCACCACCTCAATCAAGGTACAGAAAGTTTTCCTCACCCCAGAAAGCCCCCTCATTCTCCCTCCAGTGAAGTCCATTCTCATGGTCAACCATTATTCAGAATTCTATCACCACGGATTGGTTTTATACATTCTAGAACTTCATATAAATGGAATAATATATTACTCTTTTATGACTGGCTTCTTTCACTGAATGTTTTTTGAGATTCGTCCACATTGCTGTATATATCAATAGTTTATTCCTTTTTATTGCTGAGTAGTATTTCATTGTATGGATGTACATAGCTTATCGATTCTTTGGTTGATGGACTTCTGGGTTGTTTTCATTACCTATGATTTTAAGCTGTGTTCTCAGGTGCCTCGGGCTGCTGTAGCGGTGCAAGACAGGCCACACTTCACCCAGCCCCACTTCTATTTGTTTTACGTACATCTTGGGATTTCTGTGAAATAGAAATTTTGCCGATAAAATAGGGATCAAAACCACTCTTACGTCTTGCTGGGACAGAGTTGTTTAACTTTTCCAGGGGCTGGGATTCCCATGGCTTGTTCCTCCTTTGGTGCAGCACCAGTGTTAAGGGAGAGGTAATCAAGGCAAGACAGAAACCAGTTAACAAGGTGCGTTACAACTACATGCCGGTTGACTGCCGAATAGGCCTGTCCAGATCTGCCACTTCAGCTCACCCTGGTGAGTAACCCTGCTCCTGTAACAATTGCCCTTCTGTAATTAACAAAGTTCCCAAAATGAATCGGACTCCGACCATCTGCCACATTCCAAAAGAATGAATCAACAGAAGGCTGAGATGGGAAACCTCGGCTCCAGCTGAAGTTTAGGTCAGACATGGAAATATGTGGGACTAAACAAAACTTAACTGTCTGCGGTGTCTCCAACTTACCATTCACTAGAAAGTGGAATGTGGGTGATGCACCTATCACAGGAGGAAGGCGAGAGAAGCACAATAAGGCTCAAGATGGGTCTATCCTCTGGGTTTGCCAAGGCCCAGCTTGAAGAGTTGGACAAAAGAGATGTGGTCATCTACAGATTTGGAATTTCAAGGTGAGTCCTCCCTCCTAGCTCTCCTTCCTCTCCGTCATATTGGACCAAGATGAAATGTAAGCCTGGATCCTCCAACACAGCTCACCTACAGAGATTTACAGTGACCTGTCTACACTCTCCCACCAGCCAGTCCCACTCCCCTTTTTGTGCTCCCTCCTAGCTTCATAGAAAATGTGGTGCCTTCTGCTTTTGGCCACCAGTAAACTTACAGATACATTCTCCACCCAAATATCTCAAGTGTATAAGACCTTGGAGCCTTGACAATCCATTTTGATTGGTCCTTTCCCTGGTTCTAATTTTATTCTGCACTTTTCTTTCACTAAGCACTGTGTATTTCCTGTAAGCTACATCTAATCCTTTGTGGAATGAGGTGGGGTATGAATAAATAAATAAGTCATAAAGCCTGGCCTCGGAGCTAAATTGAAACAACCCCACACCTTTCCTGTACCCCCACCCAGCAGGGGCGGCTGATACAATGGCTCCTTCATCCTGCAGAAAGAAAGGGCAAAGAGAAACGCAGTCACCTCAAGAGATGATATTATACAGCCTTCTCACCAGTACTTTGAATTTTCATTCATTTATTCACTCATTCAACACGTATTTATTGAGCACCTAATATGTGTCAAGTACTGGGGGAAATAAGCAAGGTTCCTGCTCTCATGGAATCTACATTGTGTGGGGGAGACAGAAGATAAGCAAGTGAACAAATAAATAAACCTTGTGATTTCAGATAAGTGCTATAAAGAAAAATAAAGCCAGGTGATGATTGTAGCTAGGGTGGTCAGAGAAGTCCTCTCCAGGAGACATTTAAACATAGACATGAATGAAGGGAGGGACATGAGCCGGAGGAGGTTCTAGGGGAAGGATTTTCCAGGCAGAGGGAATAACTGTGAGAAGGCCCTTTGGTGGGAATTAGTTTAGTCCATCTCGGGAACTGTAAGAAAGCCCCAGTACGTGGCTGGAGCATAGCAAGTAAGAGAAGGGAGGGTGTGTGGGATATGATGACCCAGGTCATGTAAATCCTCGTAGGCTCTGGTAAAGAGTTCAGAATTTCTTCTCAGTATGATGGAAAGCTGTTGAAACCCAGAGAACAGTGTGAACTGATGGATAATTCTAAAGAATCTCTCTGGCCTCTGTTTGCTGAAGAGACTGCGGTGGAGCAGGGATGGAGCTGGGAGATCAGCCAGGAGGCCACGGCAGTGGTGCAGGAAAAAGATGATGGCTTGGACTACAACATTAGTTGTGCAGATGATAAGGGTGGTTGGATTTTACAAAGGAAGAGAAATACCACCAATTAAACTATGGCATGCAATCGGTTTTAAGACACATTCTGAATTCATAAATGTTTTCATATTTAAAAAATGACTTAGAATCAATAAAGCATGGTATTTGGAAAGTAGAACCCAAAAGTCTTGCTAATGGATTCAGTGTGGAGGAGTGAGAAAAAAAGAGGAATCACAGATGGCTCCTGGGTTTAGGGCTGAGCAAATGGGCAAATATTGGTGTTATTGAGTAGGAATGGAAGGACTGAGGGAGGCCCAGGACTAGGGCCAGGAGGAAAGGGTAGAAGGTAAGGAGTTTGGTTTGGCCATGTTGTGTCTGAGCTGCTTATCAGACATCTGGTGGAGATGTGACACAGGCTTGGATATGAGTCTGGAGCTAGACAGAGGTGAGGGCTGGATTTACATATCTGTGAATCCTCAGCACTGAGATGGTGTTTATAGCCAATGAAACAGGATACAATCATCCCCTTCCCCTTTTCTTGGAGACCTCTCGGAGACCTCTCAGCCCTACCGTTCTGCAGAAAGCAGAGGGGAAGGGCAGGATGGGCCTATGTCTTGCACTTTTCCTCAGGACCCTGTCCGGAATCCACAGGCACCTGTCCTACCTGGGTTTCCTCCAAAAAGGAAAGCCGGAGACAAAGACTTTTATGCAAATACTTTATTTGGGAAAGTGAATCCAAAGAGCCAGAGTGGAGGAAATGGATGATGAAATGAGAAAGGAGGGAACACCAATCCAAGAGTGCTTGATGGAGCTGGTCACCACTGCAGACAGCTTAGTCCCAATGGGACCTTCTGAAGACTCATGTAGGCTGCACCTTAGAATTGACCACCTGAGATTCAGGACAGAGGAGTATTCATCCATCCTCTCCCAGACCCCTTGGTGAATGGTTGCTCAGGGGCATTAGCTCTCTAATCTTGCAGGTGTGTGCATGTGCCAGCGAGGCTGGGCAGACACCCACAGTCTTGCCACTCAGCAAAGGTAAGAAGCCCTGGGGTAGAAAGCAACAGGTGCAGGGGCAGCTGAGAGAGGTGCCGCCAGGCCACACCTGCACATAGCTGGTTGCAGCTGTAACCAGAGCAAAAAGTGGCCCAAAGGATGGGAAATGGGATGGGAAAGACATTCGGCACAGTACCACTGAGGCCTGCTACAAGCCTGAGTCAGCATTTGAGTATGTCCACAGTGGCCCAGGGACACACAGGACACAGAAAGATAGTATAAAATGAGACAATCATGCGATGGCAGCTGGATTTTAATACTTTGTCTGAACTGCTGGAGGCTGGAGGCATTTCAGAACCTATTTACTTGTTAGTATGAAACAGAATTAAGATGCTTCATTCCAAACGTGTGTCCTTCCCACTTCAGACACAGAACTTTTCTCCCAGGTTGGAAGTTCTCCTACAAGTTGGCAGAATCCCAGGTCTTGTTCATCTGTGTTTGTGACTTGAGAGACTATTGTTCCTGATCTGGGGACCTGTCTTAGTTATCTAGTGCTGCTATAACAGAAATACCATGAGTGGATGGCTTTAACAAACAGAAATTTATTCTCTCACAGTTTAGAATGCTAGAAGTCCAAATTCAGGGTGCCAGCTCCAGGAGAAGGCTTTCTCTATGTGTCAGCTCTGGGGGAATGTCTTTGTCATCCATCCTCCCCTGGTCTAGGAACTTCTCAGTGCAGGGACCCCAGTTCCAAAAGATGCACTCTGCTCCCGGCTCTTTCTTGGTAGTAGAAAGTCCCTCTGTCTCTCTGCTCACTTCTCTCTTTTGTATCTCAAAAGAGATTGACTCAAGATACAACTTAATCTTGTAGATTGAGTCCTGCCTTATTAACATAACTGCCTCTAATCCTGCCTCATGAACATCATAGAGGTAGGATTTACAACACATAGGAAAATCACATCAGATGACAAAATGGTGAACAATGACACAATACTGGGAATCATGGCCTAGCCAAGTTGGCACACATTTTTGGGGAACACAATTCAATTCAAGACAGGACCTTTGACCTCTCACTCCTGAGTAGAGTGACACCTTACCTGACCCAGAAGTGATTTCAGTTGGCCCAGTTCCAGGTCAGGTTGCTTGGGAATTAATATCATCAATTCTGGCTTGCCTCCAAGTTGGGACCTGCTGCAATCAAGGTGGGGCTCATCACCAGTAGATGTCTCCAGTGTGCCCTGGGTACCCCAGCATGTTCAGCCCTGAAGTGCAAGGACCTGCATCAGGGAGATAGGATCTCCCAGTGTGCTCAGGCCTGGTCTTCATGGGCTTTTATAGTAGTCACCCACTGTTTTGTCAGTCCGGCACTTTTTTATTTTTGCTTCAGGAAATAACACCACCATCACCACCACTACCACCACCACCACCGCCGCCACTGCCACCACTACCACCATCATCAGCAACACCAGCATCACCAGCATTCCCCCATCACCACCACCACCACTACCACTACCATCACCACCATCACCACCACCACCACCACTCCCACCACCACCATCATCA
>NW_004443940.1:18842966-18864128 GCF_000243295.1 Trichechus manatus latirostris | reverse complement strand
ACCACCATCATCACCACCACCACCATCACCACCACCACCAGCATCACCACCACCACCAGCATCACCACCATCACCACCACCACCACCACTACTACCATCACCACCACCACCACCATCACCACCACCACCATCACCTCATGTTGCAGCAGAAACTATCACGGTAATTATAACAATTATAATTATATATGAGAGCCCTGGTGGCACAGTGGTTAAGAACTCAACTGCTAACAAAAAGTCACAGTTCGAATCCACCAGCTGCTCCTTTGGGAATGCTGTGGGGCAGTTCTACTCTGTCCTATAGTGTTGCTATGAGTCAGAATCTACTTGATGGCAACAGGTGTATATATATATATATGTATGTAAAGTACCTACTGTATGCCAGACACTATTCTTACCACTTTCCACATCATAGCTCATTTAATCCTTATAACAATGATATGGGGAGAGAAATATTTATTATCAACATCATCATCCCCATTTTACAGACCAATATTCTCCCCATAACTGAGGCATGGAGTGAATGAGTAATATGCCCAATGTTAATTAGCTAGTAAGTGGTAGAGCCAGGATTTAAACCCAGGTGGTCTGGTCTCAGAGTCCACATGCTTAACCACTACTCTATGTGGCCGTATTCCCTCAGTGAGGCCCTAGCCCGAGTGCCAAGTTTGATGGGTACAATACCTGGTAATGCTGTTAAAGGGAAGGGCATGCCCTACAAACCTCTTTTCTCCATCTCTCTGGCTGGGATACAGGCATGGCAGTGAGCCGTCTTGGACAAAGCAGATGACAGCAGTACCCTAAATTTAGCCAAGCAACAGAATAGAAGGGACCTGGGTTCCCAACACTATGGAGCCCCTCCATCAGTCCTGGGCTATTTAAGGGAGAAAGAAATCAACTTTTGCCTTGTGTAAGCCTCTATTATTTGGGGGTCTTAATGAAAACACTGAATCAATATCTGTAATGATACAGTGGGCAAAGTCAATCTGGAAAGCAGAGCTTTGCCAGCAGCACAGCCACCTGTCCTCATCCCAGAAGCTGCTGTCTCCAGCGTCAACATGCCAAGGGGCCAATTTCATCTCTGGGTGAGGCTGAAACTTTCTAAAGAGTACCGCACCAGGCTGTTGGAACCAGCCTCACAGGCTGGAGGTGGGGAGGAGCCCATCGCCATGGCAACAGGCTGGTGATGTTTTTATTTACATACAACCATAAATGCCCCAGTAGTTTCTATGACTATAAAGCAGAAAATTATCAAACCAGAACAAGGCTTCCTAAGCAAAGAGCTGACACGCTAAAAAGACACCTCATCTCACAAAACAGGGTGTGTGTATATTTAGGGAATGTAAGATCGCAGGAGAAACTAGATAGGCAATTTAATCTGATCTGAAGGTTGGGAAAGAGGAGCGAGATGCGAAGCAGGGCAAAATGGAGTTGAAAGGTTTGAACGAGGTGGTGTGAGAGGTGCAAAGAGCAGTTCAAAGTGGGTTTTTTTTTTGTTTTTTTTTATTGTGGTAAAATACAGCAAAAATTTGCCATTGTAACCATTTTTAAGTGTTCAATTCAATGACATTAATTACATTCACCATGTTGTGCAACCGTCACCACTATTCATTTCCCAGGTTTTCATCACCCCAAACAGAAACTCAGTACCCCTTTGGCAATAACTCTCTCTTGCCCCCTAGCTCCAGCCCCTGGTAACCACTAATAAACTTTTATCTCTACATATTTGCCCATTCTAGATATTTCATATAAGTGAGATCATACAATATTTGTGCTTTTGCTTCTGACTTATTTCACTCAGTATAATGTTTTCAAGGTTCATCTATGTTGTAGCATGCATCAGAACTTCATTTCTCTTCATGGCTCAATAATATTCCATGGCTGGTATAATAGCACTTTTTGTTTATTCGTTCATCTGCTGGTGGACACGTAAGTTGTTTCCACGTTTTGGCTACTGTCAATAATGCTGCAGTGAACATTGGTGTACAAATATCTGTTTGAGTCCCTGCTTTCAAGTCTTTGAGGTATATAGCTAGCAGCAGAATTGCTGGGTTATATGGTGATCGTAGTTAGGCATCCTGGTGGCAAAGCAGTTAAAATGCTCGGCTGCTAACCGAAAGGTCAGTGGTTCAAACCCATCAGATGTGGTAGTCTGCTTCCGTAAAGATTACAACCTTGGAAACCCTATGGGGAAGTTCTACTCTGTCTTACAGGGTCACTATGAGTCGGAATCGACTCTATGGCAATGGGTTTGGTTTTTTGGTATGGTGATTCTGTGTTGAACTTTTTAAAAAACCAAAACAGTTTCTGTCAGTCAACTCCGACTCATGACACCCCCATGTATGTCAGAGTAGAACTGTTTTCCATAGGGTTTTCAATGGCTGATTTTTTGGAAGTAGATCACCAAGCCTTTCTTCCAAGGTGCCTCTGCGTGGACTCAAACCTCCAATTTTTCAGTTAGCAGCTGAGCATGTTAACCATTTGCACCACCCAAGGACTTCTAAATTTTTTTAGAAACCACCAAACTCTTTTCCACAGCGGCTGTACCACTCTACATTTACGCCAGCAATGGATGAGGGTTCCAATTTTACAACATCCTCTCCAACACTTGTTACTTTCCATTTTTCTGATAATAGCCATTCTAGTGAGTTTGAAGTAGTATTTCATTGTGGTTTTGATTTGAGTTTTTTTAATGACTAATGATGTTGGGGATCTTTTTGTGCACTTACTGACATTTGTATATCTCCTTTGGAGAAATGTCTATTCAAGTCCTTTGTCCATTTTTAATTGGATTGTTTGTCATTTTGTTGTTGAGTCATGGCAGTTCTTGAAATATTCTAGATATTAACCCCTTATCAGATATATGGCTCTCAAATATTTTCTCCCATTCTGTTGGTTGCCTCTTCACTTTCTTGATAAAGTCCTTTGATGCATGAAAGTTTTTCATTTTGAAGAAGAACAATTTATCTATTTTTTGTTTTGTTGTTCTTATTTTGGGTGTCATGTCTAAGAATCCATTCCCAAAGACAAGGTCTTGAAGATTTACCCTATGTTTTCTTCTAAGAGTTTTATGGTTTTAGCTTTTATGTTTAAGTCATTGATCTATTTTAAATTAATTTTCATATATGATGTGAGGTATGTGTCCAACTTGATCTTTCACTTGTGGAGATCCAGTCGTCCCAGCACTATTCTTTCCCCCCATTGAATGAACTTGGCAGCTTTGTCTAAAATCAATTAGCTATCGATGTATGGGATTATTTCTGGACTCTCAATTCTAATCCCCTGGTCTATATGTCTATCCTTATACCAGTACCACACTGTTTTGATTACTGTGGTTTTATAGTACATTTTGTAATTGGGAAGTGTTAGTCCTCTTACTTTGCTCTTGTTTTTCAAGATTGCTTTGGCTAGTTGGGGCCCCATGCCATTCCACATGAATTTGAGAATCAGCTTTTCAATTTCTGCAAAGAAGGTGGTTGGAATTTTGATAGGGATTGCATTAAATCTGTAGATCATTTTGGTTAGTATTAACTTCTTAACAGTATTAAGTCTTCCATCCTTGAACACAGGAGGTATATTCATTTACTTAGGTCTTGTTTAATTTCAACAATGTTTTATAATTTTCAGTGTACATGGTCTTTCACCTCCTTGGTTAATTTTATTCCTAGGTATTTTACTCTTTTAGGTGCTACTGTAAATGGAATTGTTTTCTTAGTTTCCTTTTCAGATTGTTCATTGCTGGTAGTAGAAACACAGCTGACTTTTGTGTGTTGATCTTGTACCTTGCAACTTTGCGGAATTCATTTATCATCTCTAGTAGCTTTCTTGTGGATTCTTTGATATTGTCTGTGTACAGGATCATGTTGTCTGTGAATAGAGATAGTTTTACTTCTTCCTTTCTACTTTGGATGCCTTTTATTTCTTTTTCTCGCCTAATTGCTCTGGTTAGAACTTTCAGTACATATTGAATAGCAGTGGTGAAAGTAGGATACTTTCTTTATTACTGATCTTAGAGAAAAGCTTTCAGTCTTTCCCCCACTGAGTATGATATTAGCTGTGGGTTTTTCGTGAATGTCTTTTATCTTGTTGAGGAATTTCCCTTCTCTTCCTAGTTTGCTGAGTGTTTTTATCATGAAATGGTTTTGGATTTTGTCAAATGCCTTTTCTGCATCACTTGAGATTATGTGGTTCTTTTCCCTCATTCTATTGATGTGGCGTATTACATTGATTGATTTTCTTATGTTGAACTGCCCTTGCATTCCTGGGATAAATCCCACTTGGTCATGGTGCATAATCCTTTTCATATGCTATTGGATTTGGTTTGCTAGTATTTTATTGAGGATTGTTGCATCTATATTCATGAGGGATATTGATCTATGGCTTTCTTTTTCTGAGGTGTCTTTATCTGGCTTTAATATTAAGGTAATGCATAAAATGAATTAGGAAGTATTTCCTTCTCTTTTATTTTTTGGATGAGTTTGAGAAGAATTGGTGTTAATTCTTGTAATTGGTGCATCATTTTCTTGATTTCCTTTAGTTCTTTGTGTTTTCTTTAGCTCTTTGAGCATATTTAATACTGTTCTTTTAAAGACTTTTTCTAGTGAGTCCTTTATCTGTGCTTCTTCAGGGTTGGTTTCTGACACTTTATTTTGTTCTTTTGAATGGAGTGTCTTTGCTATTTCTTTGTATGCCTTGTTATTTTTTTGTTGAAACCAGGACGTTTGACTATTGTACTGTGGTGACTCTGGAAATCAGATTCTTTCCCTTCTCCAATTTGCTGTGTTTTTTTTTTTTTTTTTTTTTTAATTATTGGAGGCTGTAGTCATCCGTTTGCATACTGACATCCCCTAACTATTTTTGCAAAAACTGTCTTTCTGGATGTGTGGGCACTGGAGACTGTTTATTAGCTAGTGTTTAGCCAATATTTTGACATAAATTTCCTTAAACACCAGGAGAAAAAAAATAAAACTTCTCCCAGTCTTTGAAAATCAGCTCTGTACTGGGGCTTTTCTTCAGCTTTTAGCCTGGCTTGTATTGAGCCTAAGGATCAGCCTGAGGTGAAAGCATAGGGTCTTCTTGGGTAGTTTCTGAGCATGTGTCTTGCCCTGAGTATATGTGTGGCTTTCTCAATTCCGTTCTACACATAGTGCTTTTGAAAGTCTTAATTTCTGAAAGAACCTCTTTACCCAGCCTCTCCTTCCAGTCTATTGCCCCAGGTAGCTACGGGGGGGCAAAACCCTAGGTCACTGCCTACTGCCCTCAGCCCTGTATGAGCTCCAGACAGACCAGACCAAGATAAATGACTTAGTTCAGCCCTTCAGTCATTTCCCAGATAGGTTAGAGTAGATATACGCAGTAATTTGGCTATGAAGTCTGCTCTGCTCTGTCTAGAGCCAAAGATAAGACTCTATCTCTTAGAGTGTTGCCGTCTCCACTTTAAGATGACCACGTTGACCTGTGCGGGGGGGGCGGGGGGGCGGGTAGAGGAATAAAAGGATAGAAAACCAAAGTTTTCCTACTGTTCATATGTCACCTTTTTCTTCATTCTGTGTTCACTTAGTTGGTGTAACCCTTCAACTGGTTTCCAGAGTTCTGACACAGTTGATTCTGCCGGTTTATGCTTGTTCTTCTTTTCTTTTCTTTCTTCCTTTTTTTTTCTAGGGGGGAAGGTGGTGAAGATAGAAGTGTGTAGCTGCTTTGTTGCCATCTTGCTCCATCCTTCAGCCAGCTTTGTCAAAGTTTTTTTAATCTTTTTTTCATTGAAATATCAATGTAATAGTGAAGGAATCTTTTTCCTGAACCTCTATAATTTCACTAATCCTAACAGAATGTTTTTTAATATTTTATGTATCCATCCTTTCCAGTCTTTGTACCCATAATTATCAAGTGTATCTACAAATTTTATTCAACTTTTTGACTTCTAATTATACTTCCCCATATGTCTACATATCTATTACAGGTGTTGAGAAACTCATTTAATTTCATAGAGTGTAAGTTTCTTCATCATCAAACTGAGGCTAGTAATACCCAGAGTAGTTGTTATAAGGATTAAGTGAAGTAAGGAAGGTAAAACACTTAGCAGAGTGCCTGCCACAGAGTCAGTGTAACCCAGAAGCCTCCCTTCTCCTTGGTGAGTTAGATAGTTTCTGCAAAACTTCAATTCCAAAACACCCCTTACAGTTCTATGAATCCCTAATGGTCAATTTTCTTAAGCTTCTCTCTGCTTCTGTGTTTGTGAGGTGATTCTCATCTGCTCATATCAAGCCAGTAAAGGAGTAACTTAAATGGAGGTGTGGATACGTAAGGCAACTATAGTATAATCATTCAGTGGAATACTAGACAGCAATAAAAAAGAATAAACTATTGCTACACAGAGCAACATGGATGAAGCTCATGATCATAATGTTGGGTGAAAGGTGATATACAAAATAATACATAGGCCATGATCCTTTTACATGAAGTTCTGAAACAGGCGAAACTACTCTGTGGTGATAGAAGTCAGAATAGTAGCTACCTTGGGGAGGCATCACTGGAAAGGGCCACAAAGGCGGCTTCTATGGTTCAGGTAATGTCTTATATTTTTATCTGGATGGTGGTTATATGGGGGTGTTTACTCTGTAAAATTAAATCAACTGTTATCCTCTGATTTGCATTTATTGTATGTTCAACTTGAATTAAAAAGTTTATTTACAAAATGAGGATTGAGGTGTTACAGGAGAAAATTCCAACACAGCATGTCTGGCTTGCTCTGGCCACTCCAGCCCTGCCCAACTCTCTCCTTCTGGTGTCCAAATACATTTTCCCCTTTCTCAGGAAGAATAATTTTCCCAACACTTAGGGTTCTAGGAGAGCTCCGAGGCTACTCTTGTGTCATGTCAGGGAATTTCTTCCCAGAAAAGACAGTATTCTCCCTGACAGGAATTCTAGTGAATGCAGTTTTCTGTCTTCTAACAGCCACAACTGACAAACATATACCTGTATTACACACTATTATTTATTTATTTCTCTTCTGCAGTAAAATTTTTAGGATATTTATAAGAATTCTTCTCTCATTCATATCACTGAAAGTAACTTCTTTGTGTGTGTGTGTGTATATATATATATATATTTGGGATAAACTTTCAGGAGTGGGAGTACATCTTTATAACTTTTTATCATATGATCACTTTGCTTTCTAAAATGGTTATACCCTGTCACAACACCCGAGGCATTTTTGTACACACTCAACTATTAGTTCTCTCTTGTATGTAGACTCCGAGAAAAGTCTGGTCCCGAGGGCACTGGCCTGGCTAATCTCAGGCCATGGGCCTGCAGGAAAAAGTTCCCCAAACATGATGATGCTTCTCAAGTTTGTGAGGTGGTCGTTCATCTCATATATATCATCACCTACATTCATGCACTCCACAAACATTAAGTGCCTACCAGGGCGTGGCTCTGTGATCTGTGTTAGGATGAGTATTGCAGTAGTGCATAAGCAGCATGGCCATCTCCACCTTCTGGCAATGTGACCCATGGATGGAATGTCCACTTGTGGTGAAGTTGGCTTGTGTAAACATGAGAGAATCCTCAAGTTCCCTGTGTCCTACCATTAGAAGAGATCTATCAGACACAAGATGGAGTCTAGAATTGCAAACATTCTTACAAATGAAGACTTATTTCTTGGCAAATGAGTCCTAAGAAGCTTTGTCCCTTATCTCTTAGTTACAATCCAAAAATTCTCAGAGAAGATTCTGATGGGCCCTTTTCGGGTTCTGTACTCAACTAGACAATCACCAAGACCAAGATAGTGGAATCATGTAAGAAGGGACAGCTTCCACTTGGACAAGATGGTTGTCAGGCAAGGGGGAAAGGCACCCCAAAATAAGGCACCGATCTCTCCTCAATCCCGTAATCTGGTTTCTGTCCTCCACATCCCTGCCCTTACAAATTGTTCCTGTGACCATCATGGATGACCTAATTTTACTTGACATTCCTACGGCGTTTGATGACTCCTTCTTTGTAAGTGTGAGCAGCAGAGTGTGCCAGTAAAGAGTGCTGGCTTAGGAGACAGACTACCTGGGCTCAAATCCCAGTTTCTACTTGTGTGACGCTGGGCAAGGGACTTAATCTCCCAGAGCTTCAGTTTCCTCAGCTGTATAATGGTGCCAATAAAACTCTACCTCACAGGGCTGTTTACGGACTCAGTGAGTGAATGAATGTAAGGCCAGTCATCTGTATGTGCCATGCATCCCCTCTGTCACTGACCACCTCATTCTCCTTGGTGCTGACTTTGTGCCATCAGACATCTTTACAGAATTATTTGGCTCTCTCAGAGGTGGTCTTCAGGAGTCCCTGGGTGGGGCAGGTAGGCACTTGACTACTAGCAGAAAAGTTGGCAGTTTGAACATACCCAGAGGCACCTCAGAAGACACGCCTTGTAATCTGCTTCCCAAAGATCACAGCCTTGAAAACCCTATGGATCAGTTGTACTCTGCACACATGGGGTCATCATGAGTCAGAATTGACTCTATGGCAACTAACAACAAAAGCAACAGGGGTGGTCTGCAGAGAGCACACACTCCTGGCCAGAGAACATGTGTGTCCCCAGAGCCCTTGGCAGTTCTATGTCACAAAAATCCATTCAGTGCTATTCTCATTCATATTGTTTGCTCTCAAGGAAGACAGATTCTGAGGTGTGATCATTTAGGGGTAAGGAAAGATCAGATCCCTGGGCCTACAAAGGATGGCTGGCGCTTGCCCTGAGAGTCCCTGGCTGAGTGAGAAACCAGCAAACTGAAGCCCCAAGCCTCTGAGTTTCCAACCAGAAGTGAGAGAGAAGGAAGCATCTGAAACAACTCCCAGATTTCAGCCTTGGGTGACTGAGGAGCCAACAGGATAAGGGGCAAATCCAGGGAAGGAACTTGTGCTGTGAACTGCTCAAGGAATGGAGAGGTCCAGTAGGCAGTTGCGTATGCAAAACAAAACGAAATCAATGCAAATTCCCGATTTCTGACCACCACTGTCCAGCTGTTACTGAAGTGAATTCATCCAGAGTGAATATGTATTTGCCTCTGCCATCACAGCCTGAGATCCACTGAAATTTCCTGCCAGATGTTTCTTACACTACGTTGGTAGTATAAATTCAGACTTCAAACCTGTGTGAGTACCAATCCATGGTTCAAATTCTCAGGGGGAGATTGTTATTTTCTTCTTTGCACCTAGGGCCAACGTTGAAGCATTCAGGTTTCTTTGTTGGCCCCTTCTGCTAGGTGAATTAATTTCTTGTTTCTCCTTCCATTGAAAGTACAGCCCTTTGGTGTTCATACTCCCAACACTCCCCCTTACCCCTTCTCTTGGGTGTGTTAATTGTATGTGTGTTTGTCTCTTGCTATATTATGAGAAAGTCATTCAGTATGGTGGGAAATGCAAGTTTTAGAGAAAAAAAAAATTTTTTTTAATTTCAAATCCAAGCTACCCTGTTTCTCATTTGTAAAATGGGGACAACCTACCTCAGAAAGAGCTAAAGCTGGTAAGGCATTATGCCTATCATTTGGCACAAAGAAAGATTTTGTTGATATTAGTGACAGTGAAAAGAAGAGACAAAAACTTGTTATTTTCAAAACTCATAGCTGTTTGTGTAAATGCCCTTAGGAGAACAAGAGAACTTATCTTAGGAGAGAATCACTTGGGATTTTTTTTTTCCCCACTTGGTTGTAAAAGTTGAGGCCCCCAGGACATGGTTTAGAAGAAAAATAATGAACTTAAATTATAAAATAATAATAAGCAAGAGTTAAATCCATCCCAGAAGTGGGGCATAGTGGCCCAGGGTAGTGTATTTAAGCCCAAGTGAGGTAAGGAGAGTGTCTACATAGAAGGACAGCCCAACGCAGGATGTCAAAGCCTGAGTCTGGTGAGAAGGATATCCAGGTAGGGAAGAGGATGGTGGTAGAGATGGGAGACTGATTGTATACAGGGGGGTTGACCAAAAACTAAATATACTACAGATAATGAATGCCACTGTTAGAGAAGGGAGTTACAAATATGGAAAGGGAGAAAAATGAATCCTGTGGTGGTTGGATTGGAATTGTAGACATGAATGTAAACTAACATCTTTCCAGATACATGTTGTTATGTTATTAGGTGCCATTGTGTCAGTTCTGACTCATAGCAACAGAACAACAGAATGAAACACTGCCCAGTCCTGTGCCATCCTCACAATCATTGTTATGTTTGAGCCCATTGTTGCAGCTACTGTGTCAATCCATCTCGTTGAGGGTCTTCCTCTTTTTTGCTCACCCTCTACTTACAAAGTGTTATGTCCTTCTCTAGGGACTGGTCCCTCCTGATAACATGTCTAAAGTACATGAGACAAAGTCTTACCATCTTTGCTTCCAAGGAGCACTCTGGCTGTATTTCTTCCACGACAGACTTGTTCCTTCTTCTGGCAGTTCAAAGTATATTCAATATTCTTTGCCAACACGATAATTCAAATGCATCAATTCTTCTTCAGTTTTCCTTATTCATTGTCCAGCTTTTGCATGTATATGAGGTGACTGAATATATCATGGTTTGGGTCAGGTGCACCTTAATCCTCAAACTGACATCTTTGTTTTTGAACACTTAAAAGAGGTCTTTTGCAGCAGATTTGCCCAATGCAATATGTTGTTTGATTTCCTGACTGCTGCTTCCATGGGTGTTGATTATGGATTCAAGTAAAATGAAATCCTTGACAACATCAATCTTTTCTCCATTTATCATGATGTTGCTTATTGGTCCAGTTGTGAGGATTTTTGTTTCTTTATGCTGAGGTGTAATCCATACTGAAAGCTATAGTCTTTGAACTTCATCAGTAAGTGCTTCAAGTCCTCTTCACTTTCAGTAAGCAAAGTTGTGTCATCAGCATATCACCAGTTGTTAATGAGTCTTCTACCAATCCTGATGCCACATTCTTCTTCATACAGTCCAGCTTCTTGGATTATTTGCTCAGCATACAAATTAAGCATGGTGAAAGGATACAACCCTGATGCACACCTTTCTTGATTTTAAATCATGCAGTATCCCCTTGCTCTGTGTGAACAATTGCATCTAGGTCTACGTACAGGTTCTGCTCGAGTACAATTAAGTGTTCTGGAATTCCCATTCTTCACAATGTTATCCATAATTTGTTATGATCCACATAATTGAATGCCTTTGCATAGTCAATAAAACACAGGTAAACTTCTTTCTGGTATTCTCTGCTTTCAGCCAAAGATCCATCTGACATTAGCAATGATATCACTCATTCCACATCCTCTTCTGACTCCAGCTTGAGTTTCTGGCAGTTCCCTGTCGATGTACTGCTGCAACCATTTTTGAATGATCTTCAGCAAAATTTTACTTGTGTGTGATATTAATAATATTGTTTGACAATTTCTGCATTCTGTTGGATCACCTTTCTTTGGAATGGGCACAAATATGGATCTCTTCCAGTCTATTGGCCAGGCAGCTGTCTTCCAAATTTCTTGGCATAGACGACGACTGGGCACCTCCAGTGCTGCATCCCTTTGTTGAAACATCTCAGTTTGTATTCCATCAATTCCTGGAGCCTTGTTTTTCACCAGTGGCTTAAGGGCAGATTGGACTTCTTTTCTTCCTTCAGTATCATCGGTTCTTGACTATATGCTACCTCCTGAAATGGTTGAACATTAACCAATTCTTTTTGGTACAGTGACTCTGATTTGAGCTTTTGATCATCTGCTTTTGATGCTTCTTGAGTCATTCAATATTTTGCCCGTAGAATCCTTCAAAATTTCAACTCAAGCCCTCATTTTTTTCTTCAGTTCTTTCAGCTTGAGAAATGTCAAGCGTGTTCTTCCCTTCAGATACATATATCTGAAATAAAAAATAAGTGTTTATGTGTGTGGAAAAAGAGAGAGAGAGAGATTATTCCCTTGCTCTTTCACCTGAATGGTCATGGAAGCAGCAACAACTCAGCAATGAGCACACCTAGTGCCCAGATCTTGGTTTGTAAACAGCATTCTTCACTAAAAGGAACCAGTGCTCCTTGGAAAAATGACTGGTTCCAGGGCTGGGGCAGGAAAAGTACAAGATGAGCCTGGGAAAACTAGTTTTCCCAAAAAATCAAGGAAGTGCTCTAAGAATGGTGGGGAGTACCTGACAAAAGGAAACAAGAGCCAGCTTGAAGGGGCTCCTGTTGGGCAAATCTGGGACACTGATCATCAAAATAAACTATGATAGTAAAAGATTATAAACCACTGAATAAAAAAAGAAATTATAAATTCATAGTGATATAAATTAAAAATGAATAAATTGAAAATTTAATGAGGAACAGTATAGTCACATAGTTTCAAATTAGCTCCCCACAAAATACGTATTAATTATGAAGGGAAAAAATAGTAACTTCACAGCAGAGAAGCTTGGCAGACTCCATCTGAATCAAGTGACCAACGCGCACATCATCAATAATGGGACATATCGCTCACTGGTCAAAACTTCTTGCCTAGCACAGTGCCAGGCTCAATGCAGGTGCTCATTAAGGTTTTGCTGAGTAAACAAAAGGCTGGTATATATTAGATAGATGGGAGACTGGGTTAGGGGAAAGAGACTTCTCTCCAAATGAATGCTTTGGAATCATTGAAGATTTCAGCCCACAGGTGTGTCAGCAGAAACTAGAGAGACATTTGGGAGAACTGGCAAAGAGCAGCTGAGCAATCTGCCAAAGAGCCAATTGTTTCTAACCAAGCAGAACCCTGGGGAAAGAGGAGTTTCCATGAAACACTTTTTATGTGATAGTGTTGATTTCTGATTACAAAAGGGAACATATTAATTGCAGACTATTTGAAAAATACAGAAAAGTACAAAGAAGAAAATTGTAATTATACCTATATAATTACGGAAACCCTGGTGGCGTAGTGGTTAAGAGCTACGGCTGCTAACCAAAATGTCGGCAGTTTGAATCCACCAGGCACTCCATGGAAACTCTGTGGGGCAGTTCTACTCTGTCCTATAGGTCGCTATGAATTGGAATAGGCTCGACAGCAATAGGTTTTTTTTTTTTTTTTTAATATAATTATACCTATATATACCCTATAACCCCATCACCTGGAGTAAATCACTTTAACCTTTTGTTACATATTCTTCCAATAAAACGAAAATCCTCACAACTGGACCAATAAGCAACATCATGATATACGAAGAAAATAATGAAGTTGTCAAGGATTTCATTTTACCTAGATCCACAATCAATGTCTACGGAAGCAGCAGTCAAGAAATCAAACGATGGATTGTATTGGGCAAATCTGCTGCAAAAGACCTCTTTAAAGTGTTCAAAAGCAAAGATGTCACTTTGAGGACTAAGGTGCGCTTGACCCAAGCCATGGTATTTTCAGTCACCTCATATGCATGCAAAAGCTGGATAATGAATAAGGAAGATTGGAGAAGAATTGATGCGTTTGAACTATGGTGTTGGCAAAGAATACTGAATATACCATGGGCTGCCAGACGAATGAACAATCTGTCTTAGAAGAAGTACAACCAGAATGCTCCTTAGAAGCAAGGGTGTTGAGACTTCGTCTTACACTCTTGACATGCTATCAGGAGGGACTAGTCTCTGGAGAAGGACACTGTTATGGGTTGACTTGTGTCTCCCAAAAATGTGTATCAACTGGGCTAGGCCATGATTCCCAGTATTGTGTGATTGTCCATCATTTTGTCATCTGATGTGATTTTCCTGTGTGTTGTAAATTCTGCCTCTATGATGTTAATGAGGCAGGATTAGAAGCAGTTATGTTAATGAGGCAAAACTCAATCTATAAGATTAGGTTATGTCTTAAATCAATCTCTTTTGAGATATAAAAGAGAGAAGCAAGCAGAGAGATATGGGGACTGCATACCTCCAAGAAAGTAAGGCCAGGAGCGTGGGTCCCTTGGACCTAGGGTCCCTGTGCTAAGAAGCGCCTACACCAGCGGAAGATTGATGACAAGGACCTTCCCTCAGAGCCAATAGAGAGATAAAGGCTTCCCCTGGAGCTGGCACCCTGAATTTGGACTTCTAGCCTCCTAGACTGTGAGAGAATAAATTTCTGTTTGTTAAAGCCATGCACTTGTGATATTTCTGTTATAGCAGCACTAGATAACTAAGACAGACATCATGTTTGGTAAAGTAGAGGGTCAACCAAAAAGAAGATTCTCAATGAGATGGATTGACACAGTAGCTGCAACAATGGGCTCAAACATAGCAACGACTGGGAAGATGGCGCAGGACCGGGCAGTGTTTCACTCTGTTGTACATAGGGTCACTATGAGTGGGAACTGACTCAACAGCACCTAACAACAACAACATGTGTATATACACACACACACACACACACACATATAACAAAAGCAAAATTTAATGGAGGTAAAAAATCTAGTGAAATATACAGATATTAAATGTATGTTCAAAAAGTTTTGATAAATGTATATACCCATGTAATCAACACCTTAATCAAGATATAGAACAGTTCCATCACCCCAGAAATTTCTTTGTGCCCCCTTCCACTCCACTCCTACCCCACAGAGGCTGTTCGGCTTTTTATCACATAGGTTTGTTTTGCCTGGTTTTGAACTTCATGTACATGAGGCCATAAAGCATATACTACTTTATACTTGGCTTCATTTGCTCTATATAATGTTTTTGAGATTCACTCAAGTTGTTGTATGTATTACAATTTGTCCTTTTATTGCTGAGTAGTATTTAGTCGTATGGCTATACCACAATTGTTTATCCATCCTCCTGTTAATAATCATTTGAGTTGTTTTCATTTTGGGGGTTTTATGAATAAAGCTTTTGTGAACATTTTTACACAGTCCTTTTTTGGGTGTATGTTTTCATTGCTCTTGGATAAATACCTAGGAGTAAAATTATTGGGTCATAGGTGTAAGTTTAACTTTATGAGAAACCATCAAGTGAATTTCCAAAGTGGTTGTACCATTTTTATGCTCCTCATGCTTACCGACATTTGGAGTTGTGAAGCTTTTAATTTTAGCCATTTGAGTGGGCTTGAAATGGTATCATATTGTGATTGTAATATGTATTTCCCTGATAGCTAATTATGTTGAGCACCTTTTCATGTGCTTATTTCCCATTCATAATCTTCTTTCAAGATGTGTTCAAAATTTTTGCCCATTTTTTTTAAAAAAATGGATTGTCTTTTTGTTACTGATTTGTAAGAGTTCTCCATATATTTTAGATAAAAGTCTTTTGTCAGTACATGCATTATGAGTATTTTCCATGTTGAGTAAATTGCTTATTTATTTTCTTAATGATGTCTTTCAATGAACAAATGATATTACTTTTATTGAAAATGAATTTATCTTTTTTTTCTTTTATGAGTATTGCTTTCTCAGTCCTGTCTAAGAAGATTTTGCCTGACCCCTGGAAGATGCTCTTCTTTGTTTTACTCTAAACACTCTAGAATTTTAGCTTTTACATACAGGTCTATACTCTATCTAGAATTAATTTTTGTGTGTGGTTATGAGGTAATGATTGAGGTTCATTTTTTCTCAGTTTAATTTATCTAATTGTTCCAGAACCACTTGTTGAAATAATTTTTCTTTCCTTATTGAATATCCTTGATGTCTTTGTCAAAAATCAATAAACCAAGTAAGTATGGGTCTGTTCTGGACTCTCTATTCTGTTTAGTTGATCTGTTTATGTATCCTTACCTAAATAATACTTCATCATGATTACTGTAGCTTCATAATAAGTATTGAAATCAGGTAATGTGAGGATTCCAGCTTCCCTTCCCTGCTCCCCAAAATAGTTCTGTCCTTTGTATTTCTATATATATTATAGGATCAATTTGTCAATTTCTACAAATTGAAATTGTGTTGAATGTTTAGATCATTTTGAGTAAACTTGACGTGATGATGATATTAAATCTTCCAATCCATGAGATGTATTTTCCCATTTTCTAAATCTTCTTTAATTTCTCTCAGTAATCTTTTGTAGTTTTTGATGCAAAGGTATTAAACATCTTTTATTAAATTAATTCCTAAACATTTCATATTTTGAATTTTATTTGCCAATTGTTTGAGGCTATTATGTTGAAATATAATTTATTTTGTATCTTGGCCTTGTATCCTGTCATCTGCAAATAAAGGCAGTTTACTTCTTTATTTCTAATCTTTAATCCTTTTGTTTATTTTCTTGTCTTATTGCATTGGCTAAGACTTCTAGTTTAAAAAAAAAGTTGCCATTGAATCAATTCTGAAGGTTGAATAGAAGTGCTAGGAGTGCTAGAAATGGACAACTCTTCCTTTTTCCTGATCTTAGGAGAGAAATGTTCAACATTACACCATTATGTGATTTTAGCGATAGGTTCTTCATAGATACACTTTATAAGACTGAGGAAGTTCCCTTCTATTTCTAGATTTCTGAGAGATTTTATCATGAATGGATGTTGAATTTTGTCATGTGATTATTCTGTTTCTACTGAGATGGCTATATAGGTTTTCTCTTTTATCGTTATTATTGTGAATTTCATTATTGATTTTCAAATATTAAACCAACTTTACATTCTTGGAATAAACCCCACTTGGTCATAATGTATTATCATTTTTCTGTACTGCTGAACTGAACTTGCTAGTATTTTCTTAAGGATTTTTGTATCTATGTTCACAAGGTATACTGGTCTGTCATTTTCTTTTCTTTAAATGTCTTGGTCAGGTTTTGGTATCATGGTTATGCTGACCTCATAAAATGAGTTGAGAAAATTTCCCTTCTCTCTTTTTGAAAGCATGTGTGTAAAATTGGTATTTTTTTTTTTTTTTTTTTCCTTAAATGTTTGATAGAAGTCACAAGTAAAATCATCTAGGCCTGGAGTTTTTTTATGGGAAGTTTTTTTAATAATAAATTTAATTCCTTTAAAGATGAAAGGTTACTTATATTTTCTATTTCTTCCTGTGTCAATTTTGATAAGTTGTGTTTTTCAAAGAATTTGTCCATTTCATCTAAGTTATCAAATTTATTGTCATAAATGTTTTCATAACATTCCCTTGTTTTCATTGTAATGCCGTATGATTAATAATGATATCCTCACTTTCATCCCATATATTCTGAATTTGTTTTTTTCTTGATAAATCTTGATATGGGTTTATCAATTTTATGAAAATTTTCAAAGAATCAGTTTTTTGGCTTTGGTAAAAATCTTTATAGTTGTTTTCTAATATATTGATTTCTGCTTTTACATTTGTTATTTCTTTCATTTAACTTTCTTTGAGTTTAATTTGCTTTCTCTTTCTACTTTTTTAAGATGGAAATTTAGATAATTTATTTTAAACCTTTCTTCTTTTCTAATGTAATGTTAAAGCTATTAATTTTCCAGTAAGCACTGCACTCCACAAATTTTGATATGTATACTGTATTATCATTCAGTTTGGAATATTTTCTAATTTCCTTTAAAATTTCTTATTCTTTGATTCATAGTTATTTAGAAATGTGTTATTTAATTTCCATATATTTAGGATTTTCTGAGTATTTTATTGTTATTGATTTCTAATTTAATTCCATTGTAGTCAGAGAACATGCACTGTAAGACTTCAATCTTTTAAAATGTATTTATATAAAACAAAGATGTAACTTACCTTATAGAAAAGTGGAAAGTGGCCATTAGAGAGTTATAGATAAAGTGCCATAGAATTTCAAGGAAGTAGAGATAAATTCTAGTTGGGGTCAATCATGGAAGGCTTATGGAAGGAAGTGATATTTGAGCTGGGTCTTGAAGGATGAATAGGATTGGGAAATGAGGAAATGGATGGAAGACTGCTCAGGCAAGAAGAACTGCAATTAGACTCAACTTTCCTTATATGGAGGAATTATGATTCTCTTTCATGAAACTCAAGACCGCAAAGTATTACTGGGAAAATGACTACAGACCCATGGCCAAATTCTCTCCTCCATGCTGCACTTAGCACTATAAGCACTTAGACATTTTGAACGCTGGATCTGGCCACCTCCTATTTTAGACACTGAAGCAGCATCATATACTTTAAATTAGTAATAGTAAGGACTAGATTTCATAACTTGAAAAGTGCTTTACTTTTTATTTTTAGTATATTTGCCATCCTAGGATTTCTTTTTCTCTCTGCAGATCTAGGAGAACGACTAGAAGGATACATTGGATAGTCTACTGTCACTCTACTGTCAGTCACAGATTCTAACTTCTGAGACATTTAGAATTCACAATGATATCACTGGAGAAAAGCTTCATTTTGTCTCTATATTCACATAGCAAGAGTCACTCTTAGAAGTGTTATAACCAGGAGGCAAGCGCTTTCTGAGGATCTATGTCATCTGAAAATACCTCCTGGTCAGAGCCCTCTGGGTGAATGATTCAGATATGTTTAAACCTAAGATCATTACCTTCAGTCAAGCACATACAGGTCACAATTCAAATGTGTAGGCATTTTGGGGGGTTTACAGCCACTATGCCAGAGTACCAGGGCAGAGATTGTGCTCTCTTCCCCCTTTCCTACACCCTGGTACCCCAGAGTAGCATTCATGGAAGTCTATCAAGGGAATGAGCAAGACTTGGCTGAGACTTCTTCCTCCCTGAGCTCTGGCACGTAGTAGGAGTGTCCTTTACCCTCAACTTCCCTCAGAGGTGAGAATGTGGCCCTGACCTTTGGTGTTTCCCAGAGGGTGAGTTCCCAGTATGGAAGGCTTGGCTTGGAATGTTTTCTCAGATCTAGCCTGACATGCCAACACCCACATTCCCGCCTAAACTTGATACTCTTGCCAGCCCTGCCAGATGTCATGGGCTCATCTTTGTCACAGATGCCCCAGGAGGAAGGGGGTGAAGGGCCAACCCAGAACAAATATAAGCCTTTGATAACTGAGTCTCAAGACATTGAGAAGCTGCATCAAATAAAAGGTGGCTATCAAGACCTCCTGTTTCAGATTGTTGTTGTTGTTGTTAGGTGCCATCGAGTTGGCTCCTACTCATAGTGACACTATGTACAACAGAACGAAACACTGCCCAGTCCTGCTTTACCCTCATGATCATTGCTATGCTTGAGCCCATTGTTGCAGCCACTGCATCAATCCATCTCAAGGGTCTTCCTCTTTTTTGCTGACCCTCCACTTTACCAAGCATGATACCCTTCTCCAGGGACTGATCCTTCCTGATAACAGGTCCAAAATATATGAGACGAAGTCTCGTCGTCCTACCTTTTAAGGAGCATTCTGGCTGTACTTCCAGAATAAGTCTTGTTCATTCTTCTGGCAGTCCATGGTATATTCAATGTTCTCTGCCAATACCACAACTCAAAGGCATCAATTTTTCTTTGGTCTTCCTTATTCATTGTCCAGTTTTCACATGCCTATGAGGCGATTAAAAATACCATGGCTTGGGTCAGGTGCACCTTAGTCCTCAAACTGACATCTTTGCTTTTGAACACTTTAAAGAGGTCTTTTGCAGCAGATTTGTCCAATGCAATGCGTCGTTTGATTTCTTAACTGCTGCTTCCAGGGTGTTGATGTAATTTAATGTAATTTCTGGCAAGAAAAGAGTAATTCAAAGTCAGGCTTAGGGTCAGTCCTCAGTGGGTCTAATGAAGGCTTTTTGAAAAGATCAGCTTGCTGTTCATTTGGACTTGTTGAAGTCCAGTGTTCTTTGCCCTGAGGCTGTGTATAGGACCCATTAGCATGCCTGCCCGTGTGTGACACATTTCAGCCACATGTTCACAGTGAAACCTGCCCCAAGGACTCCACCTCAACTGAGTTTTCACAACACCAAGTCTGCAAGGGTTCTCTATCCAGGTTGGTGATGAAGAAGAAACTCTCCCTAAAGTGTCTCTTTTCAGAAGCGGCCTTCCTCTAGGATCAACAATCTGCAGTGATGGCATCTAGGGGTGAGACCGTCAAGACTGGGTGGTCTTGACAAAGCCTGGCAGGTCAGTTCTTAACATTGAGCAGTAACTGAGAATCTGGTCCCTCATCTTCTAAGCAAGGAAGGCAGAAACTATAGGGAGCCTACAAGTGAGGGGCCCTCCGAGGCTGTTTGGCCTGGAGGAGTTTTAGAGAGTTTAATCATAAACACTTCAAACTAGAGCCCATGCCTTCTTCCTGATGGGTTGCTTTACATTGCCAGTCCCCTTGTAAACAAGTCAATAACTTTTCCACTGCCTCTTCCCAGCTTTCCTCTGTTTGTAGAGCAGGCCAGTATTTGAAGAGTACAAAATTAGGAGGCATTGGGGCTGAGACTGGAAACTAGGAAGAAGCCCAAGTGAAAATGTTCACTGCCTAGTTAATTAAGCCTTATGGCTTGCGTTCGTAAAGGGAAAGGAGGAGAGAATGCTGGTAACCAGAAAGGCCAAGGAGAGCCTCCTTACAAGTGCCTCCTACAGTTGCAAATAATGCATTTAGAAGCCAAGCCAAATGCACCAGATAGACATGTTCCAAATGTAATGGGTTCGAAAGGTTGGGGTAAAGTCAGTGTCTTACTTGATTGAGACATTTTCAGCATCTTCCCAGAATGTGCCCAGAGCAGTAACTATTACAACAACCTTACAGAAGCAGGAGTGCCCTGGAGTGCTCCACCCTCCACTTTGGGGGTTAAGCTTTGTGCATTAGCATCCATTCCTGACACTTACTAGGACTCCTTCCTTGTGTATAAGATGCTTGGGCTCCAATATAATTGTTTTGCATTTAAATGCCAAAATGTGATTATATAACCTTGATTCAATTAACAAGTCTGACTTGATTTCTGTCTTGCTCAGGAACCAGCCAAATAGTCATCTAAATAATAATTAGAACGAGAAAAACCAGCCCTGCTGGTCTCCAGTGTTGGAACTGAAGGAACTTCCGAGTCATCACATGGAGTTGATGGACCTAGAGGCCCAATTCCCAAGACTGTGCTCACTGTGCCTTTGAGGTCCTGGGCTGTGGGTCTGGGATTCCCCAGCAATGGCCAGTGAGAGCTCCAACCATTGCTCCCTTTTTCCAACTTAACAATGAGAAAATGGAGTCCAGGAGAGGTAGTCTTAGTGGCCCAGGTTTGTTCCATCAGCCGAGAACAGAGCAAGCACCTTAGTTCAGCAAAAAGGGTTGTGGATCCTCTCTCCTCTCTCCCATATCCAGCTTAGCTTCACACATAACCATCTCCCCGCTGCATACTGCCTACCTGCACCGTGCACTTGACATCA
>NW_004443940.1:18817818-18838527 GCF_000243295.1 Trichechus manatus latirostris | reverse complement strand
AAAAAAAAAAGTTGAGAATTTAGAGGGTTAAAATGTTGTGGGGTTGTTAACCAATGTCATAAAACAGCATGTGTGTTACTGTTATATGAGAAACTATCCGTTCTGTAAGCCTTCACCTGAAGTACAATAAAATATTTAAAAAAAAAAAAAAGGGTTGTGGAACTCATCTGGTTCAACCTCCCACCCAGTTTGGGAACCACTGTCATTCCACTTCTCTTGGCCTCTGTCAATAACAGGAAGCTCACTACCTCAGCCAGTTAGATGGCTCCAACTGCAATAAACCCTTCCTTGTTTTGACCCCAAATCCACTTTCATCCAAAGATCCTCTTATCCTTAGCTCTCCAATGCCATTTTTTAACTTTCTCAACTCCACTCCTTCAAAATAAATTCTGGATCCCAAAAAGCTTACTCTGCTGAGATCTGTTGAATAGCAGCTTAGATTCTTCTGAAACCCAGTCATGGACTCTACCCATACTTTTAAATGTTTTGAAGCTGCCCCACCATTAAATTGTTGGAGGTCAGATGAATTAAGGAATCCAGAGTCCTGTTGTATGAAATCGTTTTGAAGACTAGAGCAAAACTGGAGGAGAATGAAATATATATTTTAGTCAGAGTTTTTGCCAATATAGTGGCATATGTTGATGGAGAGTCTAAATTTTTTTCTGAATAGATTTTCATATCAAACTGGCAATGTCATTTATGATTAATTCATAATGATATTGGGTGGTTTTCATAATATTACACATGGATTCCACTGATGGCCAGTTTGGGGAAGGGGAAACCAAATAAGCCAATATCTTGATTAGACATTTAACATCAAGAGACTAGAGTTAATCACAGTTTATATAGTGTTATAGCCCTGATGGTACAATAGTTAAGCACTTGGCTGCTAATCGAAAGGTTGTCGGTTCAAACCTACCAGCCGCTCCACGGGAGAAAGACCTGTCAATCTGCTCCCATAAAGATTACAGAATAGGAAACCCTATGGGGCAATTCTACTCTGTCCTATAGGATCTCCATGAGATGGAATCAACTTGACAGAATACAACAACAACAACATAGCACCTGTGATGCTGTTCTATAGGGGCCTGTGTCCCCACTATAGGGGCAGGAAGCATGTCCCCCTACTCACTGTGTCCTTATAAGTCAATTTATAAAAGATTTTCATTCCCTGGCTAGTTTACCAGCTTGCAGGAGCCAACCAGTTGTATGTTCTCACTTCAACCTGGTGCTGTACACCTGTATTCATAATTGAACAAATCCTATACAGAAAATTCCAATGTAGGGATTAGGAATATTTACAGTACAAGAGAATCATTTTCTTTGAAAAGGATTTGCCACGTAGCTGTTCTAAACAACAAGCTTCCAACAACATTTAAAATGATCCAATTTCTAAAACTTCTTAAGCAAATTTTGGAAACATGTATCACAGGAGACTAACGTCCCATGCAGCTACTAGAGCTATAGCAGTACGTTTTGAATATGTTTGAGTTGGGTCCTGCCAAACTCAAAGAACAACCTTGGTACCATTTTGATCTTTTTCAGCTTTCTGCTGGCATATACTATCAAGTCAAGAGGCCTGAAGGAAAAGTAAGAAAGAAGGACTCTCAGAAGTTTGAGGTTCCTCCATGGGGTAAGTTCCTTTTCATGTCCTGAGCTCTGGGTATGTAACACCTGTGAAGGAGACATGTGAAGGCCCAGCCTCCCTGACCTTGGGGGCATATAAACCACAATATCATAAATCCAAATGGTCTCTGGAGTCAAAGGAAGGAAACTTACACTTAAATGCTGTGTGGCATTTTTCAGATAATGAAGCTGAGGCTTAGAGAGATTAATGTCTCTCAAAGTCACATAGAAGGGGAAGAGTTGGGATTCAAATGCCGGCCTGCCCATCTCCACACTGGGAGGACAGGGAATTCAAGGACCTTCCCAAACCAAGTGTATCTGACCCACATCCTCCTGTGAGGGAAGGGCATTGCGGGCCTGGCTTCACTATATACAAAAACTAACTCAATCATAGACTTAAATATAAAACCTAAAACCATACAACTTCTAGAAGAAAGCAAGAAAAAATCTTTGGGGTCTTGGGTTAGACAAAGATTTCTTAGATATGACATCAAAAGCATAATCCAGGTGTTGACTTCTCACCACAGGTCCACTGTCAACCCACAATTCCTTTGCTCTATGCCTCTGTTTGTAAATTACTTAGAAAACATGCTTAGAATCCCATTCTGATCTTGGGGCGATGGGGAAGAGCTCTTGTGTGAGTGGGGTACCACTGATACTTGTCATGGATGGCTGGACTGAGTTCTGATAGATCATTCCACTGTCACTTCTCCAACCTTCTTCCCCCATCTCCCTCTGTCTCCTTCTGAACACTAGTCCCTGGGAGCTAGAGGAAGCCACAATGATCCCAGCATCCGCAGACTTCAATTCTGTCTTTGTAGGTGTCAGCTAGAGACCCTGGCTTCCAGACAACTAACTCAGGGTTTGACTTAGTCAGGCCCTATGAGCTAAAAGGAGTCCCCTGGGTGGTGCAAATGGTTAATGCACTCAACTGTGAACTGAAAAGTTTGGAAATTCGAGTCCACCCAGAAGCACCTTGAAAAAATCTACTTCCGAAAAAATCTACTTCCGAAAAAATCTACTTCCAAAAAAATCAGCCATGGAAAACCCTATGGAGCACAGTTCTACTCTGACACAAATGGGGTTGCCATGAGTCGGAACTGACTCAACAACAATTCGATTTTATGAGATATAAAAGAGGAGAGCAAGCCCATCACAAGTACCTCATCACCTGCAGACTAAGGGGAGATAGCATCATGGGAAAATGGATCTGCTCAAGTGGTCTGTTCTCTGGCCTTTGTCTAAAGTGAGCCAGTTATGTGGCATCAAGGAAGACCCTAGGATGTTAGGGTAGCCCTGCCCTCTGGGAATGAGTGGGATTGGAATGAAATGGGATAATCAGTTTAGTTTCTATTGTTGACTCTTGGCAGAGAAAGCTTTGAAAAAGATGGCTCTGTTCATATCACCCTCTCCCCCACACCTTGTTAATAATCTCCTTGCCCTACCTGCAGAATCATGACGCTTAATCCCCATCCCATACCAATATGCTCTTTAAACTCCATCTTCCACCCTGTCTCTGCCATGCTTTGCCCACATTGTACTACTCTTCATCCTCAAACATACCATGCACTTTGACTTGAGACTTTGTTGTTCCTTCTACCTAAAATAACTCCCCCCACACACTCATCTCTTAGCCATTTATACCCAGATCAGAAGTCACCTTCTTGTTGTAGCTTGAACTCAGCATGTCAGGCAAAATTACTCTCTCATTGGAATCCGGATAGCACTTTGTACTTCACTCTGTATCACTCATTCCATTGTACGAAGGCTGTTTGATCATGTGTCTATCTCACTGGTTGGTCAATGCACTCTTTGGAGGGTAGGGTCTATTTCTTATTCCTGTTTACATCCCTGGATCCTAGAACAAAGAAGGGGCTCAATGAACGTTGTTGGGAAGAGGCAGCAGCAGCAGCAGAAGAGAGTCTCTGTATGCACACCTATGTTCATTGCAGCATTATTCACAATAGCAAAAAAAAAAAAAAAAAAAGGAAACAGCCTAAGTGCCCTTCAGCAGATGAATGGATAAGCCAAATATGTTACATACATACAGTGGAATACTACTCAACCATAAAGAACAATGATGAGTCCGTGAAACATACTATAACATGGAAGGATCTGGAGGACTTAATGCTAAGTGAAATAAGTCAATTACATAAGGACAAATATTGTATAAGCCCAATTTATAAGAAGAAGAGAATAATTATACAAATAGAGACCAATGTTCATTGGTGGTTACCAGGGATGGGGGGAGGGGATCACTCTCCAGATCATAGACACTTGTTATCTTTGGTGATGGGAAAAGTGGCACCAAATGTGGGTGCAATGAGCACAGCCTGACCAAAGTAAACAACGCCACTAAGAAGCCTACAAGAGAAAAGGATGTTTGTGCTAAAGAATCTGACATATATAATTTGGCAACAACACCAGCAATAGCCAAAAGATGATTGTATGGTCACATATATATGTCTATAGGCATATATGTGTATAGGTAGGTACAGGTATGTACATATGTGTATACAGATAAAAGTATCTATATGTATGTATACATACAGATATGTGTGTGCATGCATAAATATTCATGGAGGACACAGTTACAGATACTTCTCAGACATAACCAAGTACCATGAGAGAATAGTTTTCTGGGTTTGAAGTCTTAGGACCTTAGTCTCATGGGACAATTCAGTCAATTGGCATAACATCATTCACAAAGTTCATGTTCTGCATCCCAGAGAGGTGAGTAGCATCTGAGGTCTTAAAATTCGCAAGCAGCCATCTAAGATACAACTATTGGTCTCTACTTGTCAGAAGCAAAAGAGAAAGAAGGAAACCAAAGTCTCACAGAAGAAACTAGTCTACAGGGCTAAAAGCCTACAGGAGCTATGGCCTCATTTACCCTGAGACCAGAACTATATAGTGCCTGGCTTCTACTACCGACCATTCTGATCAGGGCCATAATAGATGGCCCTGATAGAACGGGAGAAAAACATGGAACAGAACTCAAATTCTTAAAAAGTCCAGACTTACTGGACCAGTTGAGACTAGAGGACTTCTTGAGACTATCTTCTGAGATACTCCTTAAACCTTGAACAGAAACTATCCCCTATCCACCTTTTAGTGAAATAACAGATTGGCACACAAAATAAAGGATATTACCTATAAATATGGTGCTCCATTAAAAAACCATCTATATGAGACAAAAAGGTCAACAACTATTATAAAGCAAAGATGAGATGATAAGGGGGCAAGGAAACTAGAGGCCAGGAAGCAGAACCACCAGAATGCAATTAAAGAGAATGTCGACACACTGTGAAAAATGTAACTAATGCCATTGAACAATTTGTGTCGAAATTGTCAAATGGGAACCTAATTTGATGTGCAAACTTTCACTGGAAACACAAAAAAAATGTTAGTTTTTTTAAAAAAGAAGATATTCTTAGTGCTCCATGGGGGCCCTGGGCTAGTCCCTGGGGCCAGGGACACAGGACAGATTCTAAGTGAGAGGACCTCTTCTACCTCCCCCACCATATTCTCCAGTGGAGCTCAGCTCTGGTCCCAGAGGAGATGGTACACCAGCTCTAGTGCAAGGAGGTTGTTCACAGAGGGTAGAATTTGGCTTCGGGAATCAAAGGGTCCTTTTAAGGACATCAAGGAACCTATGATGATGGTTCACTAGAGAAGACTGTAGACCATAAGTGGAGTCACCATTTAGGGTCTGGATAACTTTGAGCAAGTTACTTAATTTCTCCAAGGCTCAATAACCTCATCTATAAGAATGGCAAAATAATACATCCCTCATGTTGGTGTGAAGATGAATTGCTACTTATTGAATTTAGTGTAGAGATCAGGGCTCTACAATACCATACAGATAGTTAAGTGGCAGATCCAGAATCAGAACTTGAACCACCACACCGTATGAAAAGGGCTTTGGAACCTGCAAAAGACCACACAAATGTTAGTTATAACTACTTATTGGAAGTGTGTTTTGACCTCGAAATCTTTGTCCTGTTAGGAACTGACACTGGAAAAAGATAGGCATCTTTTCTGGTAAGTAGCTGTTACGGTACAGAGGTGAGGGATGGCAGGGACAGCTAGTCTACCAACCAATTGTGCCCTGTCTTCCATAGGCTGAACTGTTTCTGGGAAGTGGCTGCCCAGCCAAAGAGTACATCTAGATGGGGCCACGAGATACAGTCTCCTATGGAAGGTGATCAGAAATGATGTGTGTCACTTGCAGGTCAAGATGATTAAGAAGGGGGTGTGACTTCTCTACATCTGACAGGTAGATGCAGAGGACTTCCAGGTCCTAGGATGGAAGAGGCACATGGTAGAACCCCACAGGGAGAAAAGCAACTTGCAGACTAGGAACCTGGCATTGGACTTTAAGGGAACCTGACATTGGACTCTAATGGAGTGAGAAGTAAACATCTAATGTGTTAAGCCACGGAAATTGGGATTCAATTGGTTACAGCAGCTAGTGGAACTTGCAGCTGATATCCATGACTGATATCACAGAATAGTACTGGTGCAATACAGTCCCCTGAGAAAGAGGGGATATTTTCAGAGCGTGGCTTGGTTTAGGGCGGAGACAACAATTGTACTGAGACTGAGTCACAACCCACTGGCTGCGAGGTGGATTATGAAGACTTTGTTTCTAAGGAAACCCAGAAGAGTCTGCTCCTTGAAAGACATGTCACTCATTCTGTGATAGGAACTGGGTGCAGGCTTGGGAGCAGGAATGCAGAGGAAGAAGGGAATTGTGGTTCTCAGTCTGTGAGGGGAGAAGACATGGGCACTGTCCCTACATGCTCTTCTGGGCAGAACATGTCCTAGAGAAATGGTTCTGTGGCCCAGTTTGGGTGGTCACTGAGCATAGCATTGAAGGGGGCCAGGGGTTGTCCTGTCTTATGCTCAAAGGACAACTGTTACTGAGAACTGCGCCAGGGCTGCCGGCTGTGACTGGAGCCAGAGGCCTAGCCCCCACAGCCACACACTCCATGACCAGCAACAAGAGGAGTCCCAACCTCAGGGGCATACCTTGGAGATGGGAACAACAAAGACAGGCTTTGGGGCTCAAAGACGGTTATGGAATTATGAACTATCAGCAACTGTAGCAACAGCACATGCAAGACCTTTCCCAGCTCTCCAGGAGCCACATAGGAGCCCTGGGCTTGATGGTGACCAAGGAGCCCCCCAGACTCAAGGCATGCATCTGAGGTGGCTACAGTAGCCTGAGACACCAGGACTGATCCTTGGGTTTCAGAGATGCCTCCTGGGAACCTGGACTTCTTGGGCTGATCACAGAAGAGTGACCCCACAAAAGAGAGAAAGCCATTCTTGCAATAGGGGAGATGAGGCTGGATCCATACCAACAGAACATATCAAAGAGATGCAACATCATTTCATTCTCCAATTTTGCAAATTTACTGATTTAATGAATTAGAGCAACTCAAGGTTACGCTGTAATAACAATGCTGTTATATACGTGCATTCTCCCCATGCTCCTAAACCGGAGAGGAAGAGGTAGAGTTAGGCATAGGGCACCAGGAATTGCACACAAATTTGACCGTTGTGTTAAAATCTGGGAATGTCCATGGGGTGAGTCACACAAGTAAAGCTCAGGTGTTGTGTAAGTTGCATTTTTAAAAAAGGTTGAGAATCACTGGTTTTCCTAGGGTTTTTTCAGGGATTCAGTGTTTGTTAAATGCATGAATGCTACCCTGCTTCTCATTATAGCATAAAATCTCCAGAATTCCCTCGGAGTGGCCATCAACACTGCTTTTACCCCTCTTGAGCTTGCCCCTGGCATTCGTGTGATGTGGCACTAGACTCTGAGGCCCTCAGAGATGACAGACAGCAGAACATTCAAAGAAAAGAGAAAATACAGGCCCTGCTTTTCTTTGCACCCATGTCTCTTGGATCAGGCCTCCATCCTCCTACAATGTGGAGACCAGGTCTTTCTCCAGCTCTGGGCTAATGCTGGTGTTGTCCTTCACTAAGGTCAAGCGGGTGTAAGCACCCTGCCTATGGTCTGAGCCCTATTTAAAGAAAGCTGTTTGGGCTTCCTTGGCGTTTTCTCACATTCTTTTATGCAACCTCAGCCTGGGTTCTGTACAAAAACCAGCTGATAAGCGTCTGATGCCAACCCTTGAAGTGGTGCCAAGGCTGCCTGGATTCCATTGCCACTTCCCAGGAGCCTGTCCCAAGGCTGGTACTGAGCAACAGCCCCTCCTGCCCCCTGACTTGGGCAGGGCCCTGCTGAGCCTGAAAACCCTTAGGAAAGGGAAGCCTGTCCCTCACCAATAGTAGGCTGACTCAGAGCTGCCAGTCCAGAATCCCTCCTCCCATAGCATGACCTACCCCTCTCTCTGGCTGTCACCGCTCACCTTTGTGGAAACAGTCACTGGGTCACAGGAATCCCTCCAGCACTGGAGAGGGGGAAGGAGAGCCAGCCCAAACACAGGCATTTGCAGAGACACCAATTTTAGGAAAGAGGACATTTGGAAGTTGGACATCTAGAAATTGATTCCCTTATTGTTGCTGTTGCCACAACGCTTTAGAATGTCTTCTTGGGCCCCAGGAATGTGCTTACCTCACAGTTTAAAGACCACTGCTCCAGAAATTCGAAACGGTTCTCAATTCAGATCTCACCGTTTGCTCTCCAGGCCCACTTTTTTTTTTAACCCAAATACGTGAATTCATTCGGCAGAATTAAGGGACAGGAACCTACCCTTCCTTCCTTCCTTCCTCCCTCTCTCCCTCCCTCCCTTCTTCCTTTCTGACAGTATTTTATACCTGCAAAAGAATATCTAGGGTGTGTTATAAATAATAATAATTAAACAAAATACCTATGTACCCAGCAGTAACCTTAAGAAATAGAACATTACCAAGTGATCCCTAACACCTCAGTTATTCTTCTGGACACTTAGGAGGACTGTACTTCCCCACTCCCTTGAAGTTAGGCATGGCCATGTCACTTCCTTTGGCCAAGAGGATGTAAGCAGAAGCAACAGGTGCCACTTCTGAGCGGCTGCCTTCAAAAGCCAGTACATGATTTGCTTTGTCCCCCACCCACCCCACCACCCCCTAGCCACACTTACTAGAGACATACCAATCAGTGCAGGCCCTATTAGCTGACCCATGATGAACCTTTGTTGTGTTTAAGCCACTGAGATTTTGGGGGTTGTTTATTGCTGATAAGTAGCCCATCATACCTGACATAGAAATATCTCTGAAACTCCACAGTAAGTCCATCTGTGATGCTATTCCCCTCTCTCACCTCCAGAGATAATCACTCTCCTTGCTTTTATGTTTTTCCATATATTTATAACTCTAAATAATATAGTTGTATGTGTTTTTTTGAATTTTATAAATATGAAATCATATTTTGTTGGGGTTTTTTGTTAAGTATTATTTGTGAGATTCATCTATAGTATGAATGTACCACAATTTATTTATCCATTCTACTACATACGAACATTTAGATTGCTTTTTGCTGTTATAAATAATAGTGTACCGAACATGCTTGTACACAGCTGCTGGGATAGAAGTGTGAAATTTTCTCTAGGGTAGCAGTGCTCAAAGCATGGTCTGGAAACCTCTTGGGGTCCCTGAGACCCTATCAGGGGAGTCTGCGGTGTCAAAACTATACCTACTAAGAGATGTTAGTTACTGTGTTGACTGTCATTCTCTCACAAGTGTATAGTGGAGTTTTCCAGCAGCTGCTTTGTGATGTGGCAACAGATCGACGCAGAAGCAGATGTGAGAATCCAGCAGTCTTCTATTAAGTCAGATTTGCAAAACTATAGAAAGTCACTTTCTCACTGATTTTTTAAAAAAATGCAGTTATTTTTAAGAAATATATTTATGTTAATATGCAATGGGTTTATTAGTGTTATTTTTAAATAAATTAATATTTTAATTCTCAGTTTTAATTTCAAATATGGTAAATATTGATCGGTATAAGGCACTCAGACAAAAGTTCTCTGCAGGCCTCAATAATATTTAAGAGCGTAAAGGGGTAGTGAGACTGAGAGGTTAAGAACTGCCGCTATTAGGGTGTGGAACTAGGAATGGAGTTGCTGGGCCCTGGGTTTTGCACTTCTGCCACTTTCCTCTATACCGGTGGTCCCCAACTTCCGACAGGGTTCTGTTCCAGAGACTTTGTCATAAGTCAGTCCTGGCGTAAGTTGAATACTTCATTTTTTAACAGTTTTCATTATTATTGCCTTTTATTCTCAGTACCTTTATAAATCCGATCTTTATTTGTCTTTGGGGGTTAGCATGAGAATGATAACATCAGCAAATTACGAGCCGCAACATTGTATGTAGTACATATTACTAACAATAAGATGTACAAAAAATCCGACAAGGGTCTAAACTCTAAAATCTATAAAATACTTCAACACCTCAATAACAAAAAGACAAATAATCCAATTAAAACATGAGCAAACGATATGCAGACACTTCACCGGAAAAGAAATTCATGCAGCTAACAGATACATGTAGAAATGCTCACGCTCATCAGCCATTAGAGAAATGCACATCAAAACTCCAATGAGAGACCGTCTCACCCTGACATTACCGGTACTGATTAAAAGGAAAATAACAAATGTTTGGGGGAGATTGGAACTCTTATATCCTGCTGATGGGAATGTAAAAATGGTACGGCCACTCTGGAAAATGATATGGCACCTCCTTAAAAAGCTAGAAATAGAAATATGCTATGATCTAGCAATCCCACTCCTAGGGATATATCCTAGAGAAATAAGAGCCATCACACAAATAGACATATGCAAACCCATGTTCATGACAGCATTATTCACAATACCAAAAAGATGGAAACAACCTAAGTGCCCATCAATAGAAGAATGCATAAACAAATGATGGTACATACATACGATGGAATACTATGCAGCTAAAAAGAACAGTGATGAATCCGTGAAACATCTCACAAGATGGGTGAATCTGGAGGGTATTATGCTGAATGAAATAAGGCAATCAATCACAAAAGGACTAATATTGTATGAGAACACAACCATAAAAACTGAAGAAAAGATTAACAAACAGAAAAAACCCATCTCTGATGGTTACCAGGTAGGGGAGAGTTGGGAAGGGGAAATCACTAACAAGATTGTTGTTGTTAGGTGCCGTCAAGTTATCAAGAATGATAACATCAGCTTCTTAGATTATTTGCTCAGCATACAGACTGAATAAGTATGATGAAAGGATACAACCCTGACGCACACCGTTCCTAATTTTAAAGCATACAATATCCCCTTGTTCTGTTCAAACGACTGCCTTTTGGTCTATGTACAGGTTCCACATGAGCACAATTAAGTGTTCTGGAATTCCCATTCTTTGCAATGTTATCCATAATTTGTTGTGATCCACACAGTCTAATGCCTTTGCATAGTCAACCAAACACAGGTAAACATCTTTCTGGTATTCTCTGCTTTCAGCCAGGATCCATCTGACATCAGCAATGATATCCCTTGTTCCAAGTCCTCTTCTGAATCCAGCTTGAGTTTCTGGCAGTTCCCCACTGACATACTCATGCAACCGCTTTTGAATGATTTTCAACAAAGTTTTACTTTTGTGTGATATTAAGGATATTGTTAGATAATTTCTGCATTGTATTGGATCACCTTTCTTTGGAATGGGTACAAATATGGATCTCTTCCAGTCGGTTGGCCAAGTAGCTGTCTTCCAAATTTCTTGGCATAGATGAGTGAGCACCTCCAGCGCTGCATCCGTTTGTTCAAACATCTCAATTGGTATTTTGTCAATTCCTGGAGCCTTGTTTTTCACCAATGCCTTCAGTGCATCTTGGACTTCCTCCTTTAATACCATTCGTTCTTGATCATATGCTACCTCCTGAAATGGTTTAACATCGACCGATTCTTTTTGGTACAGCGATTCTGTGTATTCCTTCTGTCTTCTTTTAATTTTTTAATAATTTAGTTTAATATTTATATTTAATATTATATTAATTTAATATTTAATATTTTAATATTTTCCCCCACAGAATCCTTCAAAATTATAACTCGAGGCTTGAGTTTTTAAGTCAGTTCTTTCAGCTTGAGAAATGTGAGCGTGCTCTTCTCTTTGGGTATTCTAACTCCAGGTCTTTGTACATTTCATTATAATATTTCACTTTGTCTTCTCAAGTAGCCCTTTGAAATCTTCTGTTCAGCTTTTACTTCATCATTTCTTCCTTTCACTTTCGCTTCTCTATGTTCAAGAGCAACTTTCAAAGTCTCTTCTGACGTTCATTTCGATCTTTTCTTTCTTTCCTGTCTTTTTAATGACCTCTTGCTTTCTTCATGTGTGATGTCCTTGATGTCATTCCACAACTCATGTGGTCTTCAGTCATTAGTGTTCAATGCATCAAATCTATTCTTGAGATGGTCTCTAAATTCAGGTGAGATATGCTCAAGATCATACTTTGGTTCTCATGGACTTGTTATAATTTTCCTCAACTTCAATTTGAACTTTCATATGAGCAACTGATGATCTGTTCCACAGTTGGCCCCTGGCCTTGTTCTGACTGATGATATTGAGCTTTTCTATCATCTCTTCCCACTGATGTAGATGATTTGATTCCTGTGTGTTCCATATGGCAAGGTCCACATGTACAGTCACCATTTATGTTGTTGAAAAAAGATATTTGCAATGAAGAAGTCATTGGCCTTGCAAAATTCTTTCATACAATCTCTGGCATCGTTTCTTTCACCAAGGCCATATTTTCCAACTACTGATCTTTCTTTGTTTCCAACTTTCACATTCCAATCACCAGTAATTATTAATGCATCTTAATTGCATGTTTGATCAACTTCAGACTGCAGAAGTTGGAAAAAATCTTCACTTTCTTCATCTTTGGCCTTAGTGGTTGGTTTGTAAATTTGAATAACCGTCGGATTAACTGGTCTTCCTTGTAGGAATATGGATTTTATCCTATCAGTCACAGAGTTATACTTTAGGATAGATCTCGAAATGTTCTTTTTGACAATGAATGAGACACCATTCCTCTCTGACTTGTCATGCCTGGCATAGGAGACTACATGATTGTCCAATTCAAAATGGCCAATACCAGTCCATTTCAGCTCAATAACGCCTAGGAGATCCATGTTTATGCATTCTATTTCATTTTTGACTATTTCCAATTTTCTTAGATTCATACTCTGTACATTCCACGTTCCTATTATTAATGGATGTTTGCAAATACGTCATCTCATTTTGAGTCGTGTCACATCAGCAAATGAAGGTTCTGAAAGCTTGACTCCATCTACATCATTAAGGTCAACTCTACTTTGAGGAGGCAGCTCTTCCCCAGTCATATTTTATGTGCCTTCCATTTGAGGAGCTCATCTTCTGGCACTACATCAGACAATGTTCCAGTGCTATTTATAAGGTTTTCACTGGTTATTTTTTCAAAAGTGGACCACCAGTTCCTTCTTCCTAGTCTGTCTTAGTCTGGATAGTAGACAGATAGTAGACAAGTGTTAAGTTTGGTAAAGGGAAAGACAACACACAATATAGGCGAAGTCAGCACAACTTGACCAAGGCAAAGTCACAGAAGCTTCCTAGACTCATCCAAACACCTTGAGGGACTGAGTTACTGGGGCTGAGGACTGGGGACCATGGTCTTGGGAGACATCTAGGTCAATTAGCATAACATAGTTCATAAAGAGAATGTTCTATATCCTACTTTGGTGAGTAGTATCTGAGGTCTTAAAAGTTTGTGAATGGCCATCTAAGATACATCTATTGGTACCAACACTTTTAGAGCAAAGGAGAATGAAGAAAACCAAAGACACAAAGAAAATATCAGTCCAAAGGACTAATAGACTACAGCCTCCACCAGACTGAACCCAGAAGAACTAGATGGTGCCTGGCTACCACCCACTGCTCTGATAGGGGTCACAATAGAGGGTCCTGGACAGATCGGGAGAAAAATGTAGAACAAAATTCAAATTCACAAAAAAAAACCAGTCTTACTGGTCTGACAGAGACTTCAGGAACCTCTGAGACACCCTGCTAACTCAGAACTAAAGCCACTCCTGAAGTCTACCTTTCAGCCAAAGATTAGACAAGCCTATAAAACAAACAATAACACATGTGAGGAACTTGCGTCTTAGTTTAATCAAGTGTACAAGACCAAATGGGCAACACCCGCCTAAAAGCAAAGCTGAGAAGGTAAGAAGGGACAGGAAAACTGGATAAGTGGAAATGGAGAACCCAGGGTGGAAAGAGAAAGGGGGAGACAGCTGACATGTTGCCGGAATTGCAACCAATGTCACAAAACAATTTGTGTATAAATTTTTGAACGAGAAGCTGATTTGCGCTGTAAACTTTCACCTGAAACACAATTTTAAAAAATATACAAAATAATAATAATAATAATGGACGGTCATAAAAGTGGTTCATCGTAAGTCAGAGACTACCTGTAACACAATAAGCCTTCCCAAGTGGATGTACCAATTCACCCTCCTACCAGCAATGCATGAGAGTTCCCATAGCAGCACAGATGGTCCACCCTTCCCAGAAAGCCACCATGTGGCTTTAAAAAGCATTTATTTCTCTTCTCTGCCTCCCCGTCCCCTGCACAGATTTTCCAGATGAGCCTCCACGGTGTCCCAGATTCATAATCTACTTCCTGAGACAAGGGTGCTCCTTTAACTCTGCGGGCCAAGACAAGGCTCTGAAATCAAAGCTATTGCAAAACACCACAAACCCATGGCTGACAGGAGAGAATAAGTTATTGCAAACTCAGAATGAGTTATTGCAAACTGGTCTGTTTTTCCACCTCTGGTCTCATTCAAACCACAGTAGATTTTAGACCTTTCTGTATTTAAAAATTAGTAAGTACTTTCCCCTCCTCAAGGCCCCTAGGTCCTCCAATACAATAGCCAGTAGCCTTAGGGAACGGAGCTTTCCATCTCCAAGTCCACTATCCCTGATCAGTCAGCCAGAAGAGAGTTTCTGTACATCCAGATCCTTCACCACCTCCAGCCGGATGCCTAAAAATCTCTGAAGAGGCTGTGTGGTTGGCCCTCTGTCTCTAAAGGCTGAAAAGGAGCTTCCTACAATAAGCAGAAACCCTGGTGGGTAGTGGTTAAGAGCTACAGCTGCTAACCAAAAGGTTGGTAGTTCAAATCTACCAGGCATTCCTCGGAAAGCATATGGGGCAGTTCTACTCTGTCCTATAGGGTCGCTATGAGTCGACTCAACGGCAATAGGTTTTGGTTACAAGAATAAATGAATTACCCAGCCCAGCCCAGGAGAGTTTGAAAGGCCTGATCCTATCTACGAAACACAAAGAGAGCTGATATTTGCATCTCATTCATTATTCCAGGGCATTCTCAGGCAGTGACCATGAATAGCTTATAATATTCTTTCTTCGAAAACAAACACACACACCTGGGAATATTTGCTCTGAGAGGAAGTAAGCGGGCCTTGTGCCCAACAGCCCAGAAGAGTAAAAACCCTCTTGATTTTCAGAAACGTGTTTACTTTAGAGCAGGATTTTCAACAGGGAGAACGTTGCTGGACTGTTGCCTGCTCCTTCCGGTGCCCTCTTCCTCCTCCCTCCCCACAAATCCTTCACTTCCCTCACAAGTTGGCCGGAACTTGCTGTTCCTCAGGCCCTGGGAAGCCTGCCAGAGCCCTCCCATTTTCCAGAGAGCTTCTCTTCTGTTTCTATACAGTGGTTTAAAACCAGGAGCTATGCCGAGCAGCTCGCCCTTCACCCGCTCCCTGACCCCGTGGAGCAGGCCCCGCCTCCCTTCACTGTTCTTGACTTCGGAGCCTGACGCTGTAACCACAGCCAACCTCCTCTGGAGGGGCGGGCACAGGCTCCGGGCCAGCGGGAGCTGCCAGCGGAAATTTCTCCGGGCAGTGAGACTCCCAAACGACCTTTTCCCTCAGCCCATCCCATGCCCCTTTCCCCCAGCTCACAGGCCTAGAATCCTCCCTCCTAAAAAACCCATTGCCATCCAGTGGATTCCAACTCAGCCACACTATAGGACAGAGTAGAACTGTCCCATAGGGTTTCCGGGGCTGTAAATCTTTATGGAAACAGACTGCCCCATCTTTCTGCAGCCAGAGGCTGGTGCGTTCCAGCCGCTAATTTTTCCGTTGGCCACTGAGAGCTTAACCACTGCGCCACCAGGGCTCCTTCTAGAACCCTTAGGCCAGAAGAATTTGGCAGGAAATCTAGCCCTATCTGAGGATTACCTCACTCAGATAGGGCCAGACTTAAACCATCACAGAATCACAGGGAAGTATTTCTAGTTGGAGAAACATCAAAGGAATGTCTACCACCTGCATTCATTTAGTTCCTATAGAGGGCTCTTTGTGTAGAAGGCCTTCATTCATTCAAACCTTCATTCATTCGTTTTCTGTTCAACAAATTGCAGTACCTATTATGTACACGGGAAACCCTGCTGGTGTAGTGGTTAAGAGTTTGGCTGCTAACCAAAAGGTCAGCAGCTTGAATCCACCAGGCACTCCTTAGAAATCCTATGGAGCAGTTCTACTCTGTCCTATAGGGTCGCTATGAGTTGGAATCAACTCGGCAGCAATGGGTTTCGTGTTTTGGTTTATTATGTACATGAGTTGCTGAGTGGTGCAAATAGTGAACTCACAGTGCTACTAACTGAGAGGCTGGAGGTCTCAGTCCGCCCAGAGTCACCTTGGAAGAAAGGCCTGAAGATCTACTTCTGAAAAATCAGCCATTGAAAACCCTATGAAGCACAGTTCTACCTTGACACACATGGGGTGGTCAGGAGTCGGAATCCACCCTATGGCAAGTAGTTTACTATGGACCAGTCACTGTTCTAGGTGCTGGCAGTAGATAAAACAGGCAAATTACCTGCCCTGTGGATCTTTTGTATTGATGGATGTTAAGGAATTTAATACAAGGAAGAAAGTAATAGGAAGCCATTGCACATGTGGTACTAAAAAGAGTAAGCAGAAGTCTGGTCAGTCCAGGAGAATGGCAATATTCTTTGACCCCGTCACAAGCTTAAAGGGAATCCAGGGCTCTCGGAGCCTGGCGAGAAGCCCAGATCGGGCTGTCAGGAAGGCCAGAAACCCAGCCAAGAGGGTGATGGGTAGTGGGAGTGGGAAATCACAAGCGTGGGTTTGGATTTCCTGCTGCAACCTATCTGTGAGGGTGGGAGGGAGGAAGGGGGTGGGAGGGAGGAAGGAGGTGGGCCATCTGAGGCCTAAGTGGGATGGGCCCTGGACCCAGCAGTGGCAGACCCTTCTGCCCATGTCTGGGGAGCAGCAGGCAGTCAGGGGGTCACCTTCAGAGGGAGCCCCAGGCTGGTGACAGGCCCTTGGCCTCCTTGCCTGGTGCTGGTTTTCTGGCTGTTGTGGGGACACCATTTTAACACCCAGCACCATAGCAACAGAGGGAGGAAGACGCATAAAGAAACACCCACTGCCTCCCTCAAGACCTGGAGTGACGTCCATGTTTTGCAAGTCAAATCTGTCTTCCTCAATGAACCAGTCATCTCTGTGGGGGTGCCTTATCACTGTTCCTAATTATTATTCCTTGGGAAATGTCGCCAACATTTTCCTGTCAGTTTCTCTGCTTCAGCTTATCCGTCATATGAATCAAACTCGTTGCTGTCGGGTCAGTTCCAACTCATAGCGACCCCATAGGACAAAGTAGAACTGCCCCATAGGGTTTCCAAGGCTGTAATCTTTACAAAAGCAGACTGCCACATCTATCTCCCACGGAGCAGCTGGTAGATTTGAACCACCAACCTTCCGGTTAGCAGCTGAGCACTTTAACCGCTGCACCACCAGGGCTCCTTATGTCACATGAATAAAACCAAACTGTTGCCGTCGAGTCGATTCCGACTCATAGAGACCCTGTAGGACAGAGTAAAACTGACCCAAAATGTTTCTAAAGTGGCTGGTAGATTCGACCTGCAGACCTTTTTGGTTAGCAGCCAAACACTTAACTGCAGTGCCACCATGTCACATGAATAGTGGTCTATAAATACACATCCGTTCATTAAATAAACACGTAGTGGGTGGTAACGATGTGCCAGGCCCTGCGCAGGGTGCTGCAAATACACTTCTGGAGGAGAGTCAGGGGTGTTGCCCTGGCGAGTATAACGGGAGAAGCAGACACCATGAGCGGCACACACCTGGGAAGTGCTCACATGGAGCGTCATGCTCAGTGCTCTGTAGGCAGATGAGGGAGGACAACTCTCCTGAGGAATCCTCCAGAGTTCATTCAGCACTGGCTGCCCTGGGCTAGGCACTGGGATCCCAGGGCTTAACTCAGAAGGTGCAGTGAGTGAATTCAAGATGAATGAATAGAAGTTTCCAAAGCAGGCAAATGATGGGGGAGTTTTCCAGTCATAGTGAACAGCCTTCTAAAAGGCATAGGAGTGGGAAAGGGCCAGGTTCATGGGAGGGACAATGAGTAGTTCCCATGACTGAAGCCTGAAGTGTGGGGGTGGGGAGATAGCCTGATCAGAGGGTAAGTTGGGACTGGAGGGTGGAGAAGGTGGAGGGTACGGTGGCTGTGCCAAGGAGTTTGGACTTTATCCTACAGTAAGCAATAAGAAACTGTGGAAGGTTTTTAAAACTGGGCATGACATGATCAGTGTGTATATACATATACACACATATACCACATGTAAAACACATATATATACATATGGTATCTATAAAATAAAATAACTTAAGGTATCTAAATATTCTAAATATATACCAGTAAACCAGTTCCTCTGAGTAGATTCCAATCATGGCAACCTCATGTGTGTCAGAATAGAACTGTGTTCTATAGGGTTTTCAGTGGCTGACTTTTTGGAAGTGAATCACTAGGGCTTTCTTCCTAGGCACCTCTAGGTAGACTCGACCATCCAATCTTCTGGTTAGCAGCTGAGCATGATAACCATTTACACCACCTAGGGATTCTGATTCTAAATATACACCAAAAAAAAAAAAAAAAAAAAAAAAAAAAAAAAAAAAACCCAAAACTGAAACCCATTGCCATCCAGTCCATTCCAACTCATAGCAACCCTATAGGACAGAGTAGAACTGCCCCCATAGGGTTTCCAAGGCTGTAATCTTTATGGAAGCAGACTGTCACATCTTTCTCCTGCGGAGTGGCTGATGAGTTCAAACTGCAGACCTTTCAGTTAGCAGCCGAGCACTTAACCACTGCATCACCAGGGCTCCTTTAAATATATACACACTTTAAATGTGTGTGTGTGTGTGTGTGCACGTGTGCATTTCACTCATACAAACTTAAATAAATGAGTTTTGTGCTTTTCTTCCTCTATTCCCTCTCCCTTAGCCAGTCCAGGAGAATTCTTATTCCTTTAGCAGAAATACAAAGATAAAAATACAGTTAACACAGTTTTGAGGGGAGGGGTGTGGGGGGATGGAAGCTGGGGATGGAGGTGGGGCTGTGGAGAGGAAGGGTCTGGGTAGGGAGACTGGCAGCACCTGGGGTGGTGAGTACCAGCGGACTGTGCAGAAATGATACTCACACGTATGGACCATTCCTTGTCTTTCCCACGAGCAGATCTTGAAGCCAGGGTAGAGACTGTTTGCACCTCTGTGGGGTGAGGCTGCCCACTGACAGCTGGCTAAGTGCTGCGGTGGTCACACTGCAGAGGGAGATCAGCCTGGCTCCTGGGACTGCAGACCTCCACCCAAACTGTCTGAGTCAATAGTCCAGGACAGCACTCCTCACAAAATCTCGAAAGAGCCAAAGCTGTAGTCCCTGACACTTAATATACATATGCTAAAGGGACTTATAAAATCTACTCAAAGTAAGATTTTAAAATTTTTATAAAGAAATAGGGTATAAGGAAAAATAACAGAGAGATAGAAGAAAAAGATTAATTTAGAAAGAAACTTTTAAAATATTAATTTACACTGATCTTATGATCTAACTACCAAAAGTGGGATGGGAATTAAGTTCTGAGCTTCCTATGAAACAAAGCACAAAGGAAAATGTGAAAGTTATAAAACTGACATTGTACAGAAGATAAAAGAATGGCAGCATATATATATGCAGCCCTGGTGGCACAGTAGTTAAGAGCTACAATGAGCTACAGCTGCTAACTGAAAGGTCAGCAGTTCAAATTCACCAGTCACTCCTTGGAAACCCTATGGGACACTTCTACTCTGTCCTATAGGGTTTCTATGAGTCGGAATCAACTCAACCGCAATGGGTTTGAGTTTGGATATACATATATGTGTGTGTGCATGTATATATATATATCCCCCACATGTCTGTAAGTTTGTCATACTGTGGGGGCTTGTGTGTTGCTGTGATGCTGGAAGCTATGCCATCAGTACTCAGATACCATCAGGGTCACCCATGGTGGACAGGTTTCAGCTGAGCTTCCAGACTAAGATAGACTAGGAAGAAGGACCTGGCAGTCTACTTCTGAAAAGAATTAGCCAGTGAAAACCTTATGAATAGCAGTGGAACATTGTCTGTTATAGTGCCAGAAGATGAGCCTCCCAGGTTGGAAGGCATTCAAAAGACAACTGGGGAAGAGGTGCCTCTTCAAAGTAGAGTCGACCTTAATGACGTGGATGGAGGTAAGTTTTTGGGACCTTCATTTGCTGATGTGGTGGCATGACTCAAAATGAGAAGAAACAGCTGCAAACATCCATTAATAATTGGACCGTGAAATGTACAAAGCATGAATCTAGGAAAATTGGAAATCATCAAAAATGAAATGGAACGCATAAACATCAATATCCTAGGCATTAGTGGACTGAAATGGACTGGTATTGGCCATTTTGAATCAGGCAATCATATGGTCTACTGGCTGGGAATGACAAATTGAAGAGGAATGGCACTGCATTCATCATCAAAAAGAACATTTCAAGATCTATCCTGAAGTACAAGGCTGTCAGTGATAGGATAATATCCATACACCTACAAGGAAGACCAGTTAATAGGACTATTATTCAAATTTACGCACCAACCACTAAGGCCAAAGATGAAGAAATTGAAGACTTTTACCAGCTTCCTCAGTCTGAAACTGATCAAACATGCAATCAGTATGCATTGATAATTACCGGTGATTGGAA
>NW_004443940.1:18776279-18816668 GCF_000243295.1 Trichechus manatus latirostris | reverse complement strand
ATCATTGCTGATGTCAGATGGATCCTGGCTGAAAGCAGAGACTACCAGAAAGATATTTACCTGTGTTTTATTGACTATGCAAAGGCATTCAATTATGTGGATCATAACAAATTATGGATAACATTGTGAAGAATGGGAATTCCAGAACACTTAATTGTGCTCATGAGGAACCTGCATACGGATCAAGAGGCAATTGTTCGGACAGAACAAGGGGATACTGAGTGGTTTAAAGTCAGGAAAGGTGTTAGTCAGGGTTGCATCCTTTCACCATACCTATTCAATCTGTATGCTGAGCAGATAATCCAGGAAGCTGGACTATATGAAGAAGAAAGGGGCATCAGGATTGGAGGAAGACTCATTATCAACCTGCAATATGCAGATGACACAACCTTGCTTGCTGGAAGTGAAGAGGACTTGAAGCACTTCCTGATGAAGATCGAAGTCTATAGCCTTCAGTATAGATTACACTTCAACATAAAGAAAACAAAAATCCTCACAATAGGACCAATAAGCAACATCATGATAAACAGAGAAAAGATTGAAGTTGTCAAGGATTTCGTTTTACTTAGATCCACAATCAACACCCATGGAAGCAGCAGTCAGGAAATCAAAAGATACATTGCATTGGTCAAATCTGCTGCAAAAGACCTCTTCAAAATGTTGAAAAGCAAAGATGTCACCTTGAAGTCTAAGGTGTGCCTGACCCAAGCCATGGTATTTTCAATCACATCACATGTATGCGAAAGCTGGACAATGAATAAGGAAGACCGAAGAAGGATTGACGCCTTTGAATTGTGGTGTTGACGAAGAATATTGAATATACCATGGACTGCCAAAAGAATGAACAAATCCGTCTTGGAAGAAGTACAACCAGAATGCTCCTTACAAAAAGAATGGCGAGACTACGTCTTACATACTTTGGACATGTTGTCAGGAGGGACCAGTCCCTGGAGAAGGACATCATGCTTTGTAAAGTACAGGGTCAGGGAAAAAGAGGAAGACCCTCAACAAGACAGATTGACGCAGTGGCTGCAACAACGGGCTCAAGCATAACGATTGTGAGCATGGCGAAGAACTGGGCAGTGTTTCATTCTGTGGTGCATAGGGTCGCTATGAGTCGGAACCAACTTGACGGTAACTAACAACACAACAACAACAAATATATGTATATATATATGCATATTTAGAGGGAGAGAGAAAGAGAACAAAAGTTTATACTACTCACGTGCCCTATTACTGAGGATTGCTCCTGGTGGTGTTAACTCCTCTAGACTTTCAGCCTACCCTGTGTTCAGACCAAGCAAGCTCCTGCAGCTAGAGAAAGTCCTCAAGAAACGGGATACAGGTGCTATAGAAACGAAGCCACTGACGTAAAAGGAGACTAACCGTCCACCAAAGCTGCAGATGACAGCAGGCATGGGTTGAGACAGGTCTGCTAGAGTGTGGTTTCCAAAGTTTCTACATATACTCCTTTTGCTATAGGGACAATAATATTTATAAATCCATTTGTCAGAGGCTACCTGTTAGCACTTTGTTATGAGAATTAAGAATCTGACCATGACTCTCACCTGAATAGATGGGTGGACTGGGGCAATACTGTAGGAGGAAGAACGTTTTCTTCAAAAAATACTTCCAGATCCAATCCAGAACACAAACAAGTGAGAAGTCAAGATCTCAAAACTTCTCTCTCATAGACTATTGGTCACATTGATTTTAGTCTGAAATTGTTCCTATTGACAGTTACCAGTTGTCCACCGGAGCCATAAAGCTCAAACATGCGTTCATGGAGTGTTCAAACTTGAGCATCACAGCTTTCGGGGGAAGACGATTTTCACTTTAAATTCATAACCACAAACTGCAAGTGGTGGCCCACACTGCCTGGCACCATGGCCTCATAATTCTAGTAAGCTCACTTTCCCACTTGCAGTGGCCATAAGGATGTGTCTCGCAGGGGGTATGATTGACCAAAGGTCCCAGCCGCTGCACTCTGAAACCTATCACTGCATTGGCATTAAGGCCACACTTCTCGCAGCTGCTTCCAGCCAATGGCTAAGCACAGCACGGATACAAAGGCAGGCTCATTCCTGGGAGACGCAGACTCCTCTGATGACCAGCTTTGGCTTGAAAACTGTCAAGGATTGAATTGTGTCTCCCAAAATACGTGTTGAAGTCCTAACCCTTATACCTGTAAATATAACCGTGTTTGGAAATAGGGGTTCTCGTTTGTTATGTTAATGAGATCATATTGGAGTAGGGTGCATCCTAGACCTAATCACTTGTAAGTGGTATCTTATAACAAGAGCCAGAATAGACAGAGAATCACACACAGGAGGAAGACAGATGTCATGTGAGAATTATCTACAAGCAAAGGAATGCCAAGTGTCACTGGCAGACACCAGAAACTAAGAGAGAGGCCTGTAGGAGGAATCGATACCATGAAGATACTGATTTGGACTTTTAGCCTCCAGAACTGTGAGAAAATAAATTTTTGTTCTTTAAAGTCACAGTTTATGATATTTCTGTTATGGTAGCAGTAGCAAACTAAGACAAAGTCCCCATTGGCCTTCCCAAACCTTTCCTAGACCTCATAGCAGTCTAGGATGCTTCCCAACCAATATTCTTCTCCTCTCTCCATCACTCGGGGTCAGACAGGCATTACTGACAGCTCTCCCAACCTCTTCTGGCTTCCTCCCCATTTCCTCACACAGACATTTCCACTAACAAAATTCTTGCGTGTTTATTCCCAGCTCTGCATTTAATTCTTGAAGGACCTGAACTAACATACCACTCTATAAAGCGGCTTATTCTTGCCTTCTCCTCTCTTCTCAACAAACCCCTCCTTTATTCCCCTGTCAGTTGATGACCTGGCTACCTGCTTCACTGAGACATGGAAGGCATCAGATGGCACCTAAACCTCCTAGCATCTCCTTCCATGTTGATATGATGGAGAAAGTGCCCTTTCTTCTGTCAAACTCAGTCTCTCCAAGGATCTCACATCTTCTCTCTTCAAAGAGACTTTCACTCCTTCAGGCTCTCCTCCCTCTCCTGCAACACCAATCTCTTCCTTACTCTCTACTACCCTGGCTCCTCAACCCCTCAGCTATGGCCTCCCTCTTCTGCTCCTCTTCATAACCAAATTTCTAGGCAATGATATTCATACGTGCTGTCTCTACTTCCTTCCATCCCATTCACTCTTAAACCACTTCATTTAAGCCTCAGCCCTGCTGCTCACTGCTCTTGTCAAGGTCAACATGACCTCCACACTGGAAAATTCATGGAATATTTTTTCATCTTCACCCCACTCAACTATTCAGGAGCATTTGGCACAGTTCACCATTTTCACTCTTTACACCTTCTCTCCTAACTGACACCATACATCCTGGTTTTCCTCCTACCTCACTGGCTACTCCTTTTCAGTCTCTTTTCCCGACTCTTCCTCTTTTGCTAGAAACCTAAATATTGGCATCCTTTAAGGTTCTCAGATCTTTTTTCTATCCTTTCTCCCTAAGTGAGCTCATTCATTCTCTTGGCTTTCAATATCACTGATACGCATTTGACTGTCACCTTTGCATCTCCAGCTCTTACTTTTCACCTGATTTTCAGGCTTGTACATCCATCTTCTTGCTCCACATCTCAGTTTTCTAATGTCTTAACAGATCAAGAGCTTTTGATTTCTCACCCCAAATCTGCTCCTCCCCAGCCCTCCTCTTCTTAGTAAATGGCACCACCATCTACCTAGTTGTATAAGCCAGAAATCTGGAAGTGACTCTGAACTCCCTCTTCTTCCACACTCTTCATGTTCAATTCATCTGTCAATTCTTCCTCAGAAATGTATTTCCAAGAGGCAGTCCAAGATGGCAGTGTAGTCAGACGCCTTGTAACATCCCTCTTACAACAAAGACTTGAGGAGAAGAGTGAATCAGATATAGATGACAACGTTGGAACCCAGATCATCAAAGCCAAGGCTGAAGAATCAGGCAGAGTGCCAAGTAGAAGGAGAGACTGTACAAAAACAGTGGACACGGAGAATTATGGATCACTGACATCCTGCCCGCTGACGGTTACTAGGGATGGGGGGGGATTACTAACTAGATAGAAGACACGTTAATATTGGTGAATGGAAAGGCAATACACAATATGAAGGAGTCAGCACAACACAACCAATGCAAAGAAAGACACTGAGAGGAAGGCAAGACTAAAGGGCAACTATGATAATTACTATAACATGGACAATCCTGCAGCAATAGTATTAACAAATAATAATTTATGAATGGATACATAGGTAGATAGGTATGCTAAAGAGGTATGGGAAGGTTTAACGGAGCACACTCACCTGCAGATACAGGTTTGGTTGTGGATATTTCTACACACATAATTGTAGGTGCTGCATGTATATTAATATAGACAATAGAGCACACAAGGGGCACAGTCATGGAAACTTCTTAGACATAACCAAACACTTCGAAGGATGAAGTTCCTAGGCTCAAAGGTGAAGGACCATAGACTTGGGGGGGGTCTACATCAACTGGCACAATATAATTCATAAAGACAATGTTCTGCATTCTACTTTGATGAGTAGCATCTAGGGTCTTAAAAGCTTGTGAGTGGCCACGTAAGATATAACGGTTTGTCTCTTCACCTCTGGAGCAAAGGAGAGTGAAGCAAACCAAAGACTCAAGGGAAAAGTTAGTCCAAAGGACTAACGGACCACATGAACCACAGCCTACATGACCCTGAAACCAGTAGAACTAGATGCCAGCTACCACTACCAACCTCTCTGACTGGGATCACAACAGAAGTTCCCGGGAAGAGAGGGAGAAAAATCTAGAACAAAAAATCAAATTCACAAAAAGGACCAGACTTACCTGTCTGACAGAGACTGGAGGAACCCTTGAGACTATAGCCCTAAGACACCCTTCTGACCTTGAACTGAAGCCATTCCCAGAGGCCACCTTTCTACCAAATAATACACAGGACCATAAAATAAACAACAGCACCCGAAAGGAATGTGTTCTTTAGAGCAGTCAATCATACAAGAGCAAAAGGACAACATTTGCTCAAAAGCAAAGATGAGATGGCAGGAAGGAGTAGAAAATCTGGACAAAAGGAAATGGGGAACCCAGGGCGTAAATAGGGGGAGTGCTGACACATTGAGGGGAATACAACCAATGTCATGTAAGACTTTATGTGCAAACTATCAAATGGGAAACTAATTTGCTCTGTAAAGTTTCACCTAAAGCACACAAAAAAATTTTTTTTTAAAGAAGTACATTTCCAATCCACCTACAAGAGTGCATGGCATATTACAGGTGCTCTGTAAATTCTATCTGAATGAATGAATGAATGAACATGCTAGGATAGATTAGGTGGAAAAAGTGTCCATAAAAAAAGACTGAATGATATTACCTGTTATATAATATTGTTGGATACACATTGATTAAATATCACAGACTTCTGCCAAAATGACAACTACCATTTTAGAATAGTTGTTCTTGAGCCCTTCTTTCTGGTAATATTGAAGAGCAGGAGCAGTTGCCTGTTGAAGCCACTTCTAGTTCACCTTCATGAAATCATCTCATCAGTGGAGGAGAGCACACCCCTTCAATTGTCTATGGCAGGATTGATTATTATCTATGGACATTAGAGTGTCACCATCAAGAGCACAGACTTTGGCATTGACAGAGCCAGATTTTGAATCCCACCTCTACCGTCTACAAGCTCTGTGACCTGGCAAGTTTTCTAAACTCCTGAGCCTTCCTGTCCTCATAGGTAGAATGGAGACAAAAATATCTACCTCTCAAAAATGTTCTGAAATTAAATTACGTAATTCATATGAAGTGCCTAACATAGTTCTTGACACATGGTGAATGTTAATAAGTGGATCCAGGAAGCAATGATGCAGAACTTTGGAGCAGAGGCATGGAGACCAAGGAGGGATAGATTAAGCAGATGATTATGAGATGACACTTACAGAATTTGTGATTATTTAGATTGGGTGTGAGGGATGAAGCAACATTAATTGAAGAGGCCTTAAAAGAAATTTCCAGCTTTGTGATTAGATGTGTAGTCACATCACCAACAAACACTTCCATCCAAAAGCTGCTGTGTAGAGTAACTCTACGAATCATTTTGAATGCAGATCGCTCACTACTTGATTTGTAGCTGGGTATCCTTAAAATGGGATTCGCCTATATTTAAGGACTGCTTGTGAGACCTGTTCAGTTCCTGGCCAGGGGGAGAAAAAAATCTCAAGCTACTGGGAAAGCTGAAGGATTTCTCATTTTGTGTATTTCTAAGTTTTATTCATTGCCTGGTCTTTCCTTCCAAATATGACCAAATTGTTCCATTTCCCTTGCTCTAAGGGGGTGGGGGGAGCCTCCTCTGGGGGTGGGGCCTGCTCCTTGCAGTCCTTGCGAGCTTACAGATTTAGGTCTCATCTCCTTTGAGGGCTCCCACATGCTTCTGTGGAGGGCCTTTGGTGGCCGGGTCTCTCCAACATGTGCAGACCGAAACCACACACTGGGCAAAATACAGGAAAGGCCTGAGAGCTGGAACCCTAAGTCCTGCTGAAACCACAGTGCAGACTCTCGGAAGTTTAGGGTGGGCTGCTGCTGTTTTCTGTTTTCTTAGTGGCTGAAAGAAAAGGTGAAGGGGCGAGGAGTCATCAGCAAGTCTTTCATAAAATAGGGATCCACCACCCTTGGCAAGGGGAGGAGGTGAATCATAACTGTCACATCAAAAGTCAACACTTCCCTTATCCTCCAGCCTGATCCCAAGTCATGACATTAAAAATTGCAGCAGGAAGGGTTTAGTGTGGATAAGTGTTTGATGAATTAAATTATTAAAAATAACAATAATAATACCCCAGTGGGCCTAACTATATACTCCAGAGAAATGAATGCATACATTCATCTACAGACATGTACAAGATTATTTAAAATAGCCTTATTCATAATAACCAAAAACTAGAAGCATTCTAAATATAGAATGGATAAATATATAATGGGCTATTCATGTAGAGGAATACTATATAACAATGAAAAAGAATGAACAACTGATACACTCAGCAACATGGATAAATCCCATAGACTTTAGGTTGAACCAAAGAAGTCAGACACAAAGTAGAATGTGGCAGACATATCCTACAGTGACTCCAATGAGTCAAGCCCTTGTATAATCCCCTCCTTTTGAGTGTAGGTGGAATAGGGATACAATCACCACCACCACTTCAGTTTGTTAGAAACTGCCACTTGTTTCTAACAAATAATACATAGCAAAGGTGATCAAATATCACTCCCATGATTATGTTACTTTATATAAAACTCTGTCTTCGCAAACAAGAGACAGAGAAAGAGATTTTCCCTTGCTGGCTTTGAAGAAGTAAGCTATCATGCTATGAGAGGGCCCCATAGCAAGGCCCTGCAAGTGTCCTCTTAAAGCTGAGAGTGGCCTTTGGCCAACAGCCAGCAAGAAAGCAGGGCTTTCAGTCATACATCCATGAGGAAATGTATTCTTCCCAACAGTCTGAATGAGCTGGGAAGTAGATTCCTCCTCAATCAAGCCACCAGATGAAAACACAGTCCAGTCAACACCTTGATTATAGCATTGTAAGACCCTGAGCAGAGGACCCAGCAAAGCTATGCCCTGACTCCTGATCCCCCAAAACTGTAAGATAGTTAATGACTGTTGTTTTGAGCTGCTGAATTTGTGGTAATTTGTTGCACCACAGTAGAAAACTAATACAGAGAACTTATTGAACGGTTCCATTTATATGAAGTTCAAGAACAAGAAAAGCTAATCAATGGTGACAGAATTCAGAATAGTGGTTACCTCTGGTGTAAAAGGGGATTATTGACTAGGAAGAAGCATGGGTTACTTTCAAGCATGCTAAAAATATTCTGTATATTGATTTGCAGGGTATTTACATGGGTGTATCCAAAACCCAAACCCATTGCCTTCGAGTTGATTCCGACTAATAGCAACCCTATAGGACACAGTAGAACTGCCCCATAGGATTTCTAAGGCTGTAATCTTTATAGAAACAGACCACCACATCTTTCTCCCATACAGTGACTGGTGGGTTTGAACCACTGACCTCTCAGTTAGCAGCGAAACACTTAACCCCTGTGCCACCAGGGCTCCTTACATGGGTGTATTCATTCACAAAATTTTATTGAGCTGTACGCATAAAATCAGTGAACATACTTTAAACACTTCACTACATATGTCTTTTATACCTCAATTTAACAGTTTAAAAAAATAAAAAGAACAATGGAAAACCAGGCAAGAGAGGGAATTCTGAAGGAGGATCTCTTGTCCATCTTCTAGTCAGCCTTGAGTCAAATTGAGCCTCCAGCAAAGAGTGTGCAGAAGTCCTGGAATTTGGGTTCTAGTACATTCCCTCATCCTTCCCTGGGCTGAGGTATACTTCCTTCCCCCACATCTGCCCCTTCTCTAACTACAATATGAAGCTACTTGCAGAATTCTGGGCAAAACTAAGAATTTTAAAGTTCTTAACGTGGTATTTGTTAACTTAATTATCAGGTTTGACTGCTCCTTCATGACTCAGACTTCCAGGAAGAGAATGACCTTTGGATGAGGCTTCCTTGTGAATATCTTCCTCTGGAAGCTTGGTGCTCCAGAATGTCACTTAGCTAGTATATGAGCCTGGCCAGCTGCACACAACGGCACCACAGGGGGCCTTGATTGTTCTCTACTCTCTTTGAATCCGTGTTTTATTGGGTATAGTCTATGCTCGTGGGTGTTCACATATATGGGGATTCTAGAAGGTCTCTGGTTACCTAATGCTTCTTGAAGTCAATCACCCAGACAGGCACCTTTACTGTCCAAGCACCCACCAGCTCCCTCTTCCGTCTTTGCCAGAGTCTCCTGCCTGCTGTGCTCCTAACACAACATAGTCGTTCATATTCTTCACTGGATCTTCTGCTGATAGTCTAGCTTTACCTTGGGCTCTCTACATGAACACCAAGGAAGTGCTGTTATTTCTCGGCCCTTTTTCAAGATACTTACTCATCTAAGACTTTCCTTCCCTCCTCTTCTGAGGAGTTGACCTTCACCTTTTCATTCAAAGTAGGTGGAAGTGATGCACAGCTAAAGGAAGAGAAGAGGAGAGGGAAGGAATACAAGCTAGCCCCACCATCACCGCCACAGCCCTAGAGGTGTCCGCCCAAATGAACCTCCCAAACCACTCAGCCACCTCAGGAGAATCTGAGCTCTGTGATTTCCACAGCCAACCTTGGTCTCTGCCCAGCGGAGGCAGATCTGCCATGAAGTCAATGAAGCTTAAGATTCAGGGCCTCTCCTTCCACTGGCTCTTCCATGGCTTTGGGAGGGTCTTAGCAATGGGTTCACAGGGCCAAAGATTTTTATAAAATTTGCACATGTGCACACACACACGCTATATAACATATATAAAAACATGCATATATTTATATATGTTGTTGTTGTTAGTTGCCTTCGGGTCATGACTCCATGTGATAAGCTGTAATCTTTACAGGAGCAGATCACCAGGTCTTTCTCCTGCAGAGCTGCTGGGTAGGTTCAAACTGCCAACCTTTCAGTTAGCAGCCAAGCACTTAACCGTTACGCCACCAGAGCTCCATATGTGTGTGTGTGTGTGTGTGTGTGTGTGTAGAGACAGAGATCAACAGATTAAGACTGTTGCATCTTTCCACTCCCCCTACCCCTCTACCAGGCAGCCCTGGAGTGGTCTATGCATGTGCAAATGTATATGAGCCTATGCATATACATTTTGGGGATGGGGCTAAGGAGAAGTTGAGTTGGAGCTACATTTGGTGTGGGTTTAGGGAATGTTTGCAGTCACTTCCATGCGCAATTCAGTTACAGCTAGTCCTGCACTAGGAATGACCTCTATAGCCCACTCTGCCAACCCACCTGGTGTCCTGACTTGCAGTAAGGAGGTTATGTTGTGCTATGAACGTGATCTGTGGCACCCAGTTCCAGAACTACTCCAGTAACAGAGAAAAAACTAGGCTTAAAATATAAGAAGCCAGAAGTTAGTAGTATATGGAAAAATTCTTACATACTCTTACAGCTCTTTTAACTGTTAGAGTCAGATATGAAAGAAACTTGGTTAAGGTTTTCCCAAATTAGACTACAATTCTAAAAATTTACACGGCATTACTACTGAAGAATTGTGAAGCTGAAAAGACTCTATTAAACTATCAATAGCTTGTTGTTATTGATAGTGACTCACAGCAGCACTATGTACAACAGAATGAAACCCTGCCCAGTCCTTTACCATCCTCACAATTGTAGCTATGCTTGAGCCCATCGTTGCAGCTACTGTGTCAACCCATCTCACTGAGACTCTTCCTCTTTTCGATGACCCTCTACTTTACCAAGCATGATGTCCTTCTCCAGGGACTGGTCCCTCCTGATAACATGTCAAAAGTACACTGAAATGAAGTCTCACCAGCCTCGCTTCTAAGGAGCTTTCTGGTTGTACTTTTTCCAAGACAAATTTGTTCGTTCTTCTGGCAGTCCATGCTGTATTCAATATTCTTTATCAACACCATAATTAAAAGGCATCAGTTCTTCTTTTGTCTTCCTTATTCATTGTCCAGCTTTCACATGCATATGAGGCGATTGAAAATACCATGGCTTGGGTCAGGCACACCTTAGTCCTTAAAGTGACATCTTTGCTATTTGACACTTCAAAGAAGTCTTTTGCAGCAGATCTGACCAACGCAATACATTGTTTGATTTCTTGACTGCTGCTTCCATGGGCATTGAATATGGATCCAAATAAAATGAAATCCTTGACAACTTCAATCTTTTCTCCATTTATCACGATGTTGCTTCTTGGTCCAGTTGTGAGGATTTTTGTTTTTTTTATGTTGCGGTATAATCCAGTAAATGCTTCAAGTCCTCTTCACTTTCCACAAGCAAGGTTGTGTCATCTGCATACTACAGGTTGTTAATGAGTCTTCTTCCAATCCTGATGCCCCTTTCTTCTTTATACAGTCCAGCTTCTAGGATTATTTGCTCAGCATACAGATTGAACTGTATGGTGAAAGGATACTACCCTGATGCACACCTTTCCTGATTTTAAACCATGCGGTATCCCCTTGTTCTGGGTTTGAACAACTGCCTCTTGGTGTATGTACAGGTTCCTCATGAGCACAATTAAGTATTCTGGAATTTCCATTCTTCACAATGTTATCCATAATTTGTTATGATCCACACAGTCGAATGCCTGTGCATAGTCAATAAAACACAGGTAAACATCTTTCTGGTATTCTCTGCCATCAGCCAAGATCCATCTGACATCAACAATGATATCCCGCATTCCATGTTCTCTTCTGAATCCAGCTTGAAGTTCTGGCAGTTCCCTGTCGATGTATTGCTGCAACCGCTTTTGAATTATCTTCAGCAAAATTTTACTTGCATGTGATAGTAACGATATTGTTCAATAATTTCCTTATTCTGTTGGATCACCTTTCTTTGGAATGGGCACAAATAATAGATCTCTTCCAGTCAGTTGGCCAGGTAATTGTCTTCCAAATTTCTTGACATAGATGAGTGCACCTCCAGCACTGCACATCTATTTGTTGAAACATCTCAATTGGTATTCAGTCAGTTCCTGCAGCCTTGTTTTTCACCAATGCCTTCAGTGCAGCTTGGACTTCTTTCTTCAATACCATCAGTTCTTGATCATATGCTACCCCTAAAATGGTTGAACGTCGACAATTCTTTTTGGTACAATGACTCTGTGTATTCCTTCCATCTTCTTTTGATGCTTCCTGCATCATTCAATATTTTGCGCATAGAATCCTTCAATAATGCACTTCTAGGCTTGAATTTTTTCTTCAGTTCTTTCAGCTTGAGACATGCCGAGCATTTTCTTCCCTTTGGTTTTCTAACTCCAGGTCTTTGCACATTTCATTATAATACTCTACTTTGTCTTCTTGAGCGGCCCTTAGAAATCTTCTGTTCAGCTCTTTTACTTCATCATTTCTTCCATTTGCTTTAGCTGCTCTGTGTTCAAGAGCAAGTTTCAGAGTCTCTTCTGACATCCATTTTGGTCTTTTCTTTCCTGTCAATAGCTTAGAGAAACAAATTTCAAACACATTAGAGGAAAGACTGACTTATCTTTCTATACTCTCCAAAGAAATTGATGATACAAAATTATTGTCACATGAAGAGAAAAGCAAAGTCTATGAAGCCCAAAGCTATAGGAAAAAAGTATTAAAAAGGTATGTCAGGCAATCAATTAATAAACAAATGTTATTTTTCTGGATTCTGTGATATTTCTATTTTTCATAAAATATGTACTTTGCTGTAATTTCTTTTATCTTTCTAAATAAATATTCACTTTTATAGCTAATTTTTAACTGTAATACTGTATTCTTATTCTTAAAGAGGGTTCTCAAGATTTATATGAGATTCAGGCCTCACAAAACCAGGAGCCACCCCTCTAAAGTGCTCACTTGCTTGAGATTCTTTCTCCCCCTAATTCCCACACCCATGCCTCTCTTTCTCACAGTTGGCCATTTCTAGAGGCAACAACACCAGAATTCTTCACAGCTTCCTTTAGTGGCTCCAGACCTTTGTGTCATAGTCTTTGAATCACAGAGTATGGGTGCTAGATAGAATGCTAAAACATATTTGTTCCACCCACCCATTTCACACATGAAGGAACTGAGACCCAGAGAGACAAAGCACCTTGTACAAGGTCATACAGCAAGCTGGTTGCAGAACTTGAACACAGGACCCTGACTCCCAGTGCAGTGCTCTTTATCCTGTCATTGGTTATACCAGTAGTTGCAAACTGCATTATTCATAATCAAGTTTGCTAAAAACAGGTTTATAAGGTGTCAAGTCCTCAGGTACAACTCTTGGGTTCTGAGAGAAAGAACCTTCGGAGAGGTCTCAGGGACCCAAACATACCAATCCACAGGTGCATCAAAATCACTTAATTGTTTGAAATGCAGATCTATGGGCCCCACCCCAGAGACAGTGATTTAGCAGAGCTGGGTCTAGAAATCTGCATTTTTAACAATCTCTCCCAAGTGAATCTAAGACAGAAGTGGATGGGCCTGACCCATTCATCTCAGCCTTCTCACTTCTCAAATCCTATACCCTTTCCCTTCTGTTAGTCTCCCCTCAGTACAGTGTGTGTGGGGGGTGGTTACCAGCTCCCTTTTTAGCTTCTTATTGTCCCAGCTACCTCCAAACATACACACACACTATACTGCAACCTTTCCCCCTAACATAGTTTGCAAGCTATTTTTAAGGATTAATATCCAGTAAGATCCAGGGATTGTCTAGAATCTAAACACCAAATAGATCACAGATTCCATGCAGGGAATTACAGAAAAATAATTCCTGGAATTCTCGCTTTCCATGCAAGAGACCTCGGTTCGATTCGCTGGCCAATGCAAGTCATGCAGCACCACCACCCATCTGTCACTGCAGGCTGGTGTGTTTCTGTGATCTGAACAGGTTTCAGCACAGCTTCCAGATTAAGACAGACTAGGAGGAAAGGCCTGGTGATCTACTTCTGAAAGGCAGCCAGTAAAAACCTTACAGATCACAATGGTCTGATCCACAACCAATTATGAGGCTGGCACAGGAATGGGCAGCATTTCATTCCATTGTGCCTGGAGTTGGCATGATTTGGGGCCAACTCCACAGCAGCCTAACAACAAGCCTCCCTAAATGCTTGTTGGTCCTCCATGTGCCATGTGAAATCTGGACCTTGCCACAAGCACTTGCCTTAGTGACCGTGAGGATAAGCCCAGGGCGAACCAGAGGATAACTGTGTGACCCATTTCTGACTCAGGCCTGTAATGCTAACTAGCAGTGATGTGATCTATAGGCCCCAGGTGTCTGGGGCCCTTTTGAGCTTTGGGTAACCAGAAGGGAACACACACTCTAAGTTTCCAAACACAGTGGATGCCATTTGAGGCCCGAACGTCTCCTGCCCCTATTAGCACAAGGTAGGAGAGGAGGGCTTGTGCCTGTGCTCGGGGATAGTGAGATAATGAACGTGAAACTCTGCAAATTCTCAGGTGCTATAGAAATGGGTATTTTTACTCACTTTACAAAGCCCCGATCTGGAATCCCTCAAAAGACGTTCTTGAGCCTAGAGTAATCTGCCGTTGCTCCTTGGGAGCAAGTAAGTGTGGTGCTGACTGAGAAGTTGGCCTCATGGTGCTGCAATGCTATTTTTATAAGAGCTGCAAGGATGATTATCAATGGCTATGCTTTTTATTATTAATAATTCAGCTCACCAAAAATAGTTTCCTACAAGGTGCAGGTCCTCTGCGCGGAGTTAAGGAGACAGGAATGCCTGAGCCTCTGAGAGCGTTTTCCCAGGAGCCTCCAGGGACCCAAGCCAGCCAGCCCCAGGAGGCTGCTGGCTTCTTTGGCTACAAAGGACTTTTCATGTTAAACCCATGGCTAGTTTCTGCTCTTTGAGTTTCTTGCTCCTTCTATGTTGTGTACCAAAACTAAATGCAAGAGAGGAGCTAAAGGCTACTTGTTTCCTTAAATAGACTTTTATTTAGTGCTCCAAGAAGAAAGTATGTCCCTATCTCTTGTGAACATGGTGGCTCTGATTCCAGAGGTAATAGCTAAATAGTAGTTTGTCCCAGTGGCTTCAGAAATTCTTTTCCTCATTTTCGGGATAAAAATAAATAGTAGCCAGATAATCTGCTGTGCCTCTGTCTTGGCAGAGAGTTTAAGAGTCTGGGAACCAGAACCCGTTGGTTGAACATTCATAGGCTTAGTTTCAGAATCTCAAATGACAGAAACATTCTTACTGACTGCACATGAGGAACACAATGCTTGGCTAGTTTTGATATTTTACACTGAACCTCTCTAAAACAATAGTGAGGGCTTAGCCTCCTCATTTGCCTCATATCAAAATGTGTTCTCCAGGTGTGTATTTTGTTGCGTATATTTTCACCAAAAAGAGAAAGAGAGACCTAAAGTAAATAACTACCCCTATGAATTAGGTGATTTTGTGATTGTGAGAAATTTTAACAAGGGTGGTACATTTTATCATTCATAATTTTGCTGAACACCCATGGAAGCAGCAGTCTAGAAACTGAACGACGAATTGCCTTAAGCAAATCTACGGCAAAAAACCTCTTTAAAGTGTTAAAAACAAAGATGCCACTTTAAACACTAAGGTTTGCCTGACTCAAGCCATGGTGTTTTCAGTCACCTCATACGCGTGTGAAAGCTGGACAATGAATAAGGAAAACCAATAAAGAATTGATGCTTTGAATTATGGTGTTGGCAAAGAATATTGAATATAGCATGGGCTGCCAGAAGAATGAACAAATCTGTCTTGGAAGAAGTATAGCCAGAATGCTCCTCAGAAGCAAGGATGGTGAGACTACATCTCGCATACTTTGGACATGTTATCAAGAGGGACCTGTCCCTGGAAAAGGACATCATGCTTGGTAAAGTAGAGTGTTGGCAACAAAGAGGAAGACCCTCAACGAGATGGATTGACACAGTGGCTGCAACAATAGGCTCAAGCATGACAATGATTACGAGGATGGCACAGGATCGGGCAGTGTTTCATTCTGTTGTACATAGGGTCACTATGAGTCGGAACCGACTTGACGGCATCTAACAACAACGACAAGAATTTTGCTCCTAGGAAAATCACCAATGCTCATAGAAATTAATTTTGTGTAGTAAGTGGAGATGGGGGGACATAGTTTAAAACAGACTTCCTTTTAACTTACGTGTCCTAAAATCTATTCCTAAACTAACACATTTTTAATAAAAATGTAATACTAAGGAAAAAAATGTGTTCTCAAACTGCCTCAACAAATAAAGGTTGAAGTTCTATCATTTAAAAAATTAATCAATTACTCATAAATATCTGCTGATACGCAGAGAATTATGCTAAGCATCTTGGAGGCCACAAAAGTAAATAGGATACCATTTCCACCTGGAAGGACCTTACAAGCCAACCAAGGAGACAAGACACGTACACTGACAAACGTAAGTGTATATGAGAAGTACCACAAACGAGATACAAACAAAGCTATAGGATTTCAGATGCAAGATACCACTTCTGGCTGAAAAGTACCCATGAAGAAGATTGGAGAGGAGGTGACATCTGAGCTGGGTTTTGAAGCATGCACATAGCCTGGCTACTGGATCTGCCGTGGCTTTCTCCAATTACTCACCCAGTAAAGCTTTCTTGGAGCTCATGGTCATGACTTGTATTCATTTTCTGCTGCTGTGTAACACATTACTACAAACTTGGCAGCATAAAGCAATACACATTTATTGTCAAACAGTTCCTGTGGGTCAGGAGTCCAGGCACAGAGTACCTGGGTTGTCTGCTCAGGGTATCATAAAGCTGAAATCAAGATGTCAGCCAGCTATGCTCTCATCTGGAGCTCTTCCAAGTTCATTTAAGTTCTTGGCAGAATTCAGTTCCTTGCAATTGACTAAGGTCCTGTTTTCTTGTTGGGTGTTGGCCAGAGGTTGCTCTCAGCTTCTAGCGGCCACCCTCAAATCCTAGCCATGTGACCCGCTCACAACATGGCAGGTTACTTCTTCAAAGCCAGCAGAAGAATCTCTTTCTCCAAGGAAGGCCCAGACCTTCCTATAAAGGACTCACTTGGTTAGGTCAGGCTCACACAGGGTAATCTCTTTTTTTATTAACCCAAAGTCAACTGATTAGGGACCTTAATTATACCTGCAAAATCCCTTCACCTTTGCCATATAATTTAATTTAATCATGTGAGTAAAATCCCGTCATATTCATACATCCCACCCACACTGGGGAGGGTGCAGATTATACAAGGTGTGTACACAAGGGAGCAGAAATCTTGGGGCCCATGTTGGAGCCATTCTGCCTACCACAAGACTCAAGCAAAAGTGTAAGCTTTAGTACTCATGTGATAACACAATCCTTACTACAAATTCCATCTTCATCTATAAGTTTAAGCCAACAGGACAATAAGAGGCAAAGAAAGGGATAGTGAGTATGGAAAGAGAGGTGGCAGATTGCATTTTTCTAACACAGATGCCACAATAGAGTGCTTGTTCAGAACACTCCATACATGTGTACTGCATTCCTACAGTACAGTGCATAGCCCACTACTACCACTGCGACTACTGCACACACAGACACACAGACACACATGCACTGCACATGCTATTCTTACAATGTGACATTGAACCCTTATCCCATCGACTGGTGGAGTCTATGTCACCTCATCTTGGACATGGACAGAACTTTGTAACTGCCTCAACCAATATTATATGGCAGAAGTGGCTTTCTAGACGAAGTCATAAAAATACCATGCACTTCCAATGGGTCTCTTGAGAGACTCGCTCTTGAAATCCAGCTACCATGCTGTGAGAAAGCCAAGTAGCCACACAGAGAGGACACGTGTAGACGTTCCGGCTGAGAGTCCCAGCTGAGGTCCCAGCCAACAGTGCACATGGACCACCAGATGTGTGAGTGAATGAGATTCAGATGATTCCACCCCCCAGCTGTTGCTCACCCCCAGCCTCTGCACCACCCCAGCAAGTATGGAGCAGAGATGAGCTGTGTCTTTTGAGCTCTGCCTAAACTGCAGATTCATGAGCAAAATAAATTATTGCTGCTTAAGCCCCTTAGTTTGAGCTCATTTGTCATGCAGCAGTACAAGATGAGGACAGATGTGGAATGACAAATTGGACCCCTGGCAGCTCTGTACTTTCCCAGAATAAAAGGAAAACCCTGCCCGTACCAGAGGTAGAAGGAAGTATCATTCAAAAGACTCCTAGGCCCAGCATTCTAACAATTGCGCAGCACTGTAATCCTTCCCTGCGTTAATCTGGGGGCCTCCTCCTGGAGTGGATTATGAACCCTGAGCTACTGTCCAGAAAGAGCTTGACTCAAGGGTATGAGGCAAAAGAGAAAGCAAGGGGGCTGCAGAGCTGAATGAAGAGTGGTAGAACTGAAGGAACAGATGCAGAGGAAAGAGGAGGCTGACTTTCCAATTGGAGTCTGAGATGTAAATACACACGTAAATGGAGGAATGACAGAGAAAACAGATTTTAATGAAAGACACACACACGCATATGTATAGATGCCTGCAAGAGACAGTCCAGCCTCCGTTCTCGCTTACCCTCTTCTCAGGTTCTGGAATAAGCATGTTGGTTTTCAAATACAAACCGAATTTCCCATTGCTATGCCACATCCCTGTTTTTCTAAAAAGCATGTAATTCCAGCTGTTTGGCTGCATCGCAAGAAGCACTGGAGTGAGAAAGGCCTTTCACATGTGTTCTTGCTTATTTGGCTGGGTGTGGGGGCGGATTTCTAAAGGATCCGGAAATCCAGCACAGATGGGGCAAGGTAGGGGGTTGGTTGGGACAGCAACAGCCAATAGTGTGTGACACACAGCAGTCTCCCCCTCACACCTTACAGACACACACTATACACAAACGCACAGCACACATGACACATAGACACACTATACACATACCACATACACACTGCATGCATACTCTACTCACACACAAAACACCTACACACAACGAACACATACACTACACATACCACACATGCAACACGTGCACGATGCACATAACATACACACTATGCACATGTTAGACACACACAACACAGATACTACATACATACCACACACACAGTATACACACAGACTCACACACTTCACACACACAGCCATTGAACCTTCAGGAAGAGGAACTCGAAGTTAGGAAAGGTTTTACTTGAACGCTTTCAAAGATCTAAAGAAAATTATACATGTTAGAATTACAGTGTTTTGCTGTCATTTCGTCTAACCTGTCTGTTTCACAGGCAAAGAAGCTAGGCTTTAGCTGAAAGTAGGTGCTGTGTGTTCTCAGTCGTAGGCTGATGCTATGTCTTCAAATCTCAGTGGCCCACCATGAGGCAAGGCTGCCATGTGCCTCTCCTGGAGTTGCAGGAACATCCATGCTGGTTGAGGCTTCAGCACTAGTCTCCCCTTCCCTATCCCCTTCCTCCCTTGTAAAAAAGAAAAAAGAAAAGAATCTGTTGCTTCCTCTCATTATGCATGCATGAAACCATGGGCTTCCTTTTGCTCTAACTTATACAACCTTGCCAGTCATGTTCAAATTTGAGCACCAAAACCAGACCCAAAAACTCCAAGGGTGAAGTCGCTGTGGCAGCTGAGGCTCAGAGCAAGGTAAGAACATGTAAGACCCAACCAAGCCTCTCTTGTCATCCAGATGTCCCTCTCTTCCCCAACACTTAGAGGTTACCCTCCCCTTCGGAGCCCAAAAAACACTGTCTGAGCCCCTGAACCGCATACCTTAGAAGGTCAGCCATGCACTGGGTCCTCCACCCAAGGTTTCGGGACTCCCCAGGAATGGATATAAACGTGCCGCAAAGCCATGCATCTCGTTATGGACAGCTGCTGCCCAGGAGCCATGCTGGTCACTTCTTGAGACTTTATAATCAGCCCCTCCTTTTCCCACTCCACCCTGAGCATAGGTAGACAATCCATCCTTCACTCACTCAACTGAGAGAGCTTTGGATCCTGGAGCCCTGGGAGACAGAGAGAAAAACCAACTTCCACTCACCCTCATCCCCCAGGGGCTCAGGCTAATCATAATCTGCAGAAATGCAGCTCTGTCCACTACGAGGACCCTCCTGCACCTGCAGCCAGGAAGGTTTTTCTCACATCCAGCCCCACCCTCTGCTGGGTCTCCTCTTCCACCCCATCCTCACCCCTTTTGGGACCAGAACCCTCTGTTGTAGAGGGGCTTACAACTGTCCTGGATCATTGCTGGGGTTGGGGGACCCCATAAAGGGCAGTGTGGATGGAGCACAGCAGTTTCCAGGCACAGGGAGGTATCTTTCTGTGGTTGATGGAAGGTCCTCGCCAGATGGCAGAACTGCCCATGTGGCTCCTCTGCCCACCATGCAAATGCTGTCTCGATCAGATGGTACTGATGGCCCTGTGGTTGGCTGGGCCTCCTCGTGACAATGTGCCCCTGCTGCCTGTGCAGGAGACCCTCCCAGTGCAGGAGACTGCTGCATAGGAGGGAGTGTAGGGGACCAGGTAAGCGATGAGTGGAGGATCTTCCTCCTGAGGTGTGTGGTCCAGGGGCCCAGACTTTGTCTTTGGGCATCAAAGGGAAGGGTGATCTCTGAGTACAGGCAGTAGGGGAGGCATGGCTTCCCCTCTATGATCTCTTTCCTGTCTTTGCCATGGCGTAACTCTGTGCCCCGGGACCCTCAGAGCCTTGTCTTTTGATTTTCAAGAGTCTGTTTTGAAAGTTTTTTAAAAACTCAATATTAGCAAGTGGCCATTTAAGATGCAACTACTGATCTCTAATTGTCTGGAGCAAAAGAGAAAGAAGGAAACCAAAGATTCAAAGAAGAAATTAGTCTATAGGACTAATAGTCTACATGAACGATGGCCTCATCCACTTTGAGACCAGAAGAACTAGATGGTGCCCAGCTACCACTACCAACTGTTTCAACCAGAAACTAGATGGTCCCAGATAGAATGGGAGAAAAATGTAGAACAAAATTCAACTTCCTAAAAATAGACAGGACATACCAGACCAGTAGAGACTAGAGGAACACTCAAGACTATCGCCCTGGGATATCCTTTAAACTTGGAACTCAAACCATTCCGGAGGTCAAGTTTCGGCCAAATGACAGATTGGCTCATCAAATAAGTGATACCACCCTTGAATACTGTGCTTCTCTAAATAATCATCTAAATGAAACCAAACGGTAAATATTTACCCTAGACCAAAGATGAGAAGGCAAGGGAGGACAGGGAAGCTAGATTAACGGAAACAGAACAAAAAGAATGGAAATAATGAGAATGTTGACACATTGTGAAAAATATAACCAGTGTCACTGAACAATACGTATAGAAATTGTTAAATGAGAATCTAATTTGCTGTGTAAACGTCACCAAAAACACAATAAAATATATATTTTTTAAAATTCAATATTTATATTTTCTTTTCTTTGTATTCTTACTATAACAAGCCAGGGGAAAGACTCAGAACACAAAGGACAAAAGAAGAGCACCAAGATTAATGTTCCAAGATCTTCTTTCATTGCACATTTTTATGTAGAGTGCTTCAGAGTCATTGCCCGATCTCAGATCACCCTCATGACACTCTTCTTAATGGTGGTCAAAGACTTGAGAAACCAGGCAGCAAGAAATGTTGACTAAGGCTAGCTGTTGGGGTAAAATCAGATAATGACTGAACATCAAAGAGCCTGGAATCTAAACCTCTCTGCCTTTCAATTTGCTCATCTGTGAAATGTGAATAATCATTAGATACTCAGATTTGAGGAAATTTCATGTCTTGTACATAGTGGATGTTCAATAAACAAACACTTTCCTTTTGCAGGAATCTGAATTATGCCCAGTAGTGTCCAGGTTCAGATCAATGATTACAACAGCGGCATTGTAATTCCCTGGGAGTTACAGAGTGTGTAATTTCCCCCCTTTTCCTGGAAGGCTTAGTAGCAAGTCTTCAAATCCAGTACTTGGTTTTATTATCCACAGTTTTTTTTTTCTCTTTCATTCTTCAAAGGCAGAAGTAGTGGCTCCAGAATATCTGAATAAACCAAGACCAAACTCACTACCATTGAGTTGATTCTGACTCATAGCGACCTTATAGGACAAAGTAGAACTGCCCCATAGGATTTCCAAGGCTGTAATCTTTACGGAAGCAGACTGCCACATCTTTGTCCCACAGAGAAGCTGGTGGGTTCGAACTGCCAACCTTTCAGTAGCAGCCGAGCTTTTAAACCATGGGCCACCAGGGCTCCTCTTAGCAACCACTAAACTATTGGCCATTTCTCTAACGTGGTGATATTGTACAATAGTTTTGTAAGATGTTACCATTGAGGGAAACTGGGTGAAGGGCACAAGGTATCTCTCTGTATTATTTCTTACAACTGCATGTGAACTTTGTGGTGTTTGGCCGGAATTATTGGTCATTGTCTAAAAGCTTTCTGTCTTGCTAGGCTGCCCCTTTCCGGGTCCTTTGGCTAGAGAGAGCAGACTTTTTTTTTTTTTTTTTTTTGGTCTGTACCTGTTAGCATTTCCAGGCTTCCAGCTGTCCGGCTCCAGGTCTGGGATACATGAGGCAAAAGGAAATCCAGGACACTTACCACCATGTTGTTTCTCAAGTCCTGAGGTCCCTTACCCATCCCCCTTCTCCTCTCCACCATTCAGAGTATTTTTGTGTTTGTTTTATATAGAATGTCTAGGGTGTTTAGTTGTACTTAGAGGGAAGATAGGTAAAAATATGTCTACTCCATCTTTCTAGAAGCAGAAGTACTTTAAAAACATTTTTAAAGTAAAAAGTGTCCTCTTACTCGGTCACCCCAGCAGAATAACTATTCTCGTTCCTACAACTCCGTAGTCTTTGGCCATGTATATAAATACCTGTATGAAGTGGTACCATGTTGCTAGCCCTGGAGCGTTGCACCAGTCCTTGTTAGTTTCCATTAAGATTCCTACTCCTTTGTAAACACCCCCTTTATTAAACTCCCCTCACGCTGTTTCAAGTGTTCCACCTGTTTCCGCTAAGATCCTGACTGACATAATATCCTACCCAACTCTTCCGTTTTCTTTCAACATTCCAAGAGAGATATACATAACATTTCATTTTTAATAGTGCAACAAATGTCATCAGCCAGTTTACATCTTTACTAATATAAGCAGGATTCTACTACTACAATAGGGGATGTCATTAGTAAAAGCAAGCCTATGGAAAAATACTCAGCCTCAATTGTTATCAAAGAAACAAATTAAGCAACAATGAACTTCTGTTTTTCTCCAATCGATTCCCATTATACCAGCAAAAATATAAAAAATAATGAAATTACTAGTTCTGGAAGTCCTGGTGGCAGAGTGGTTAAGAGCTCGGCTGTTAACCAAAAGGTTGGCAGTTAGAATCCACCAGCCCCTCCTTGGAAACCCTATGGGGCAGTTCTGTTCTGTCTTACAGGGTCGCTATGAGTTGAAATCTACTCCACGGCAATGGGTTTGGATTTCTTTGCTTTTGTTTTTGTTTTTGTTTTTGGTGAAGATATGGTGAAACTGCTACACTCATACTTTGTTAATGGATGTAATCCTTGGAGAGTCCTGGTGGTACAATGGTTAAAGCGCTTGGCTGCTAACTGAAGGGTTGGTGGTTTGAACCCACCAGCTGCTGCATGAGAGAAAGATGTGGCAGTCTGCTTCCGTAAAGGTTACAGCCTTGGAAACTGTATGGGGCAGTTCTACTCTGTCCTATAGAGTCACTATGAGTCGGAATTGACTCAATGGTAGTGGGTTTGGTTTGGTTTGGTTTAGTATAATCCTTGGAGATCATGTTAATTGGCATAACCCTTGGGAAGTCACTTGGCAATATATTTTGAAAATCATTCACTGTTTATACCCTTTGACCCAAGATTCTGCTACTAATAATTCATATGAAAAAAATAATTTATAAATATTAAAAGGCTAAGTTAATGTTTAAATTAATCAGATCATCATTTAAAATAAAGCAACACTAGAAACAATTTAAATATCCACTGATTGGGAAATGGTTGAATAAATCTAATGACAATTAAGAAAATTAAGTAACAACAAGAGGAAATGCTTATGATATAATGCTAAGTTAAAAGGCATATTTCAAAATTGTAGTGATACTGTATCTATGAAAATTATATATATATAAAATATATATACTCTTGAGGGAACCCTGCTGGCTCAGTGGTTAAGAGCTTAGGTGCTAACCAAAAGGTCAGCAGTTTGAATCCACCAGTTGCTCCTTGGAAACCGTATGGGGCAGTTCTACTCTGTTGTACAGGGTTGCTATGAGTCGAAATTGACTCATCGACAATGGGTTTTTTATATACATGTGAGCAAGGAGTAAAGCAGAGCCTTTTAAATAAAAAGAATTGATTTTGAAGATGATAAAGTTATGATGGATTATTTCTCCTTTTTAACTTATTTTATCTGTACAATTAATTTTAATGGGGTCAAAGGACACCTCAACGAGATAATAATAATAGTTACCATATATCTACTATATTGTGTACCATTGTATACCACATCACATGCCATTCATTCAGCACTTACCTGTAGCATGGGCAGCAATATAATTTTCACATTATACCTAAAGAAACTGAGATTCTGAAAGGTTCAGTGAATTTGCCCAAAACACAGTGCAAAGAAGAAGGGGAGCTGGGAGGCAGGCCCAAAGCCTGCAGTACACTGCTGTCTGTGCTAAGCTCTGGCTGAAAGGAGCGGACCCTGAGCCAATGAACCCTTTAAGCTTTCCTCCCCATGACTTTCATAATACAGTTCTTGCCTGTTCAGCATCTCTGACCATCACTACTGAACCCCAAGAGCATGAGAGTTGAATGTCAGCATCCCTACGGTTTTATGTTCTATACTTCATCCCTCAGAATATTGAACTATCCTCAGAGTTGTAACCATCTCTCTGTGGATCTAGACCCCTTTATCTTCTTGTATTTGAAACTTGCATTTCCAACTGTCTGGTAAAACCAATTGCCGTAGTGTTGATTCCGACTCATGGCAACGCTATGTGGGTCAGAATAGAACTGTGCTCGGTAGCGTTTTCGTTGGTTGATTTTTCCTAAGTAGATCACCAGGCCTTTCTTCCGAGTGCTTCTGGGTGGACCCAAACCTCCAACCTTTTGGTTAGCAGCCGAGCATGTTACCCATTTGCACCACCCAGGGGCTCCAACTGCCTGGTAGGCCTTCACATATATTGGCATCTTAGTCTAAACATGTCCAAGGTCAAAGCATCCTCTTCCCTCAAAATGCTGTTTGCCTCCTAACCTTCGACTTCCATTAGTGACACCATTTTCTCCCTAGTAACCCAGGCTCAATACCTGTCTTTGTTATCTAGGGCTACTATAATAGAAATACCACAAGTGAGTGGCTTTAACAAACAGAAATTTATTTTCTCACAGTTTAGGAAGCTATAAATTCAAATTCAGGGTGTTGGCACTAGGGGAAGGCTTTCTCTGCCTGCTGGCTCTGGGGAAAGGTCCTTGCCTCGTTTTGGCTTCTGTTTCTCAGTTCCTTGGTGATCCTCCTATGGCTTGGCATCTATCTTCCCCCATCTCTGCTTACTTGCTTGCTTAATCTGCTCTTTTTATCTCAAGAGATTGACTTAAAATACATGCTATGGTAATATTGCCTCATTAACATAACAAAGAAAACCCAAGGTATAGGGATTAGGAATTATAACACGTATTTTGGGGGACACAATTCAATCCATAACAATACCTCTTTGAATCCCTTGCTGTTCTATACCACTCTGACATTCAGTCATTAGCCAAGGCCTGTAGATTCTTGTCTCACTCTATTGCATCCTTCCCATCTTTTCCATTCTCACTGCCTCTGTCCAAGCTCAGGCCTAGTTCACTTTCAACTGGACTGTTATAATCCATAAACGGTTGAACTGATCTATGTTTTGCTGTGTATATTCTCAACAACAAGAACAAAAGAATTTTTTTTTTTTTTAATCACAATACACACACATACACACACACACTCCCAGGCCCAACCCACACTTAATTCCAGGAGTAGAATGAAGTCTGGGAATTTTTTTTAATCCCCAGGTGATTCTAACTGACCTAATTGATTCCTTGCGTCTAGCTTTTCTCTTTAGGCATCACTTTCTCTAAATTTTAATCCAGGCGGTGCATTGCTTTTAGACAAATCTTTCCATAGCATCTACTTACACTGCTCTTTTCAAAGACCTCCAATGGTTCCACAGTGTCCCTACAGCACCTTCCAACTATTCCAACAGTCATTTGGTTCACCCGATGGTAATAGGTATTATGCAGGAGAGAGAGGTAGGGACCTGTACTCAGGTTAACCAATTAATTTAATGCAGAACTTCTTAAGGCCATTAATATACATGCAATTGTGCATTGTGAGTTTTCAACAATTTCAAAAACATGTGCTGTTTCCAAATTTATCTGATCATGATACCCTTCTTTTGTAAAGCATCTCATTGACCTAGGGCTGAAGAAGCCCTGGTGGTGCAGTGGTTAAAGCACTTGGCTGCTAACCGAAAGGTCGGAAGGTCGGATGTTGGAATCTACCAGCCACTCCGCAGGAGACAGATGTGGCAATCTGCTTCCATATAGATTTACAGTCTTAAAAACCCTATGGGGCAGTTCTACTCTGTCTTATAGGGTCACTATGAGTCGGAATCAACTTGACAGCAAAGGGTTACAGCCCTTCTAAGGAAGCATTTGAGACAGACTAGCCTGCAGGATAAATTCCAAACTTCTGAGCCTGGCCCCAAAGGGTCCAACAGTTGAGCCCCAACTCACATTTTCAGCCTTGTCACTCTCCATCCAGAACACTCCACTACGCTGAACTATGTGCTATTCTCTCAACACTTTTTGTCTTTCTCTGTTGAGGTAGAAAGGGCTTTATCTAAGAGTCAACAGGAGTCCACCACTCTGGATTCTTGTCCTCTCAATCCACAGCTTGTTTCTATTTACCTACCTAAAATGTTCACATAATTTTGACTAGAGCCTTAACTAGGAAAAAAAAAAAAAAAGGCTAGGCTCCCCTTTTATGCTAAAGGATGGTATCAATGATGTGTGCGCGCACACACGCATTCATGCGCAAGCTCACAGATGCATACGTACTAAGGAAAGCTTGAAGATCTAGTGTTACAGAGGATGAAACTGATTTTTGTTCTTGATGTTGTTATTTGTTTACTAAAGAAGTTACACGATTGATTATTGGGAAGAGGGGGACACTTATGACTCAAATATGACCAGGAGCACAGAGATGGAATCCAAAAAGTCATCCTCTTCCTCTAAATCACTGCAAAGTTAAGAGCATCAGACAAGTATCTTCTTGCCTTTTGGGTCCCAGTGACCTCTGTAAGCAATTCAACGATTAAGAGAAGGGTTTCAGAGCGTTCTTCCTTTAGTCAAGCAATCCAAGAATGTTGGTCTTCCCCAGACCCCAAGTGCTGTTACTTGTTGGAACAATTGAGTCAATCTTGTTTAGAACCAAGGCTCCTGAGGTAAGCGCCTGGACAAAGGGAGTTAGGCAATGTACATCAATTAGGATTTCAGTTGCGTAAAACAGAAACATGACAACAGTGACTAAAACAACTCCGGGGTTTATTTTTCTCATGTAAGAAGTCCGGAGGTCGGTATCCCAGGACTGGCACTGCAGATCGCTGCGCCATCAAGGACCACGTTCCTTCTACCATTCTGGGCTGCCATCATTAGCATGTAGCTTCTGTCCTCGCTATATCTATGTTTCAGTAAGAAAGAAGGAGGAAGAACAGAGAGCAAAAGGCACACGTTAGCTTTTTATAACAGTGGTTTTTCTGAAAATTCCATCAAGTAAGCTTCCACTTAAATCTCATTGGCCAGAACTACATTTCATGGTGACCTCTAGCACCAAGCAAGTCTGGGGAATAGAGCTTTTAAGCTGGCGAATTGCCATTGATCGTGAACTAGGTTCTGCTAGGAAGGAAGAAGAGGGAACTGAGTGGTTATTAGGTAGTCAGGTGGAGGTGTCTGCCACAGAATGGAAACCCCAAGCTACTTGCACTGACGGGCAGAAGATTTGCATCTTCTGTGTGGATGTTACCCTAAAACCTGCTTCTAAACAAACATTAGTGATCTACTTATATATCTGTACTATAATCTCTGGAGTCCCTGGAGGCACCTCAGAACAAAGGCCCGTCAATCTACTTCTGGAAGAAAAAAAAAAAAAAATCAGCTCTATTACAACTGGTTTTTTATTATGATGCACATAACCAGTAAACCAGAACCAGTTGCCATCCAGTCAGTTCTGACTCAAAGAGACCCCAGGTGTGTCAGAGTAGAACTGCACCCCAAAGGGCTTTCAATGACTGCTTTTCCTGAAGTAGATCACCAGATCTTTTTTCAAGGTGCCTGTGGGTGGACTTGAACCTCCAACCTTTCAGTTAGCAGCCAAGCACATTAATCATTTGCACTACCCAGGGACTTGTAATGTACATATGTACCTAGCATGTCTTTGGGAGTTCTTTCCGTATTTAGCATTTAGCAATTTGCTTACAGGGGGATTACCCAACATTCCTGAGATCTTCCAGTTATTGAACATTCAAAGCCAACTTTTCAGCAAATAAAACATAAAATGTAGTGTAGTCAGAAAATTGCAGTTGTCATAAAAGCTGAAAATACTGATCTGGAAAAACTGCTTTTGCCTGGGGACAAGGATTGGTAGATATTTGAGTGATGAATTTGTCTATAGTTTAGTGAATTCCTTTCATTTGTGCATTTATGTATAGCCTGGAAAGGGGAAGGAGTGTCTTCCTCAGCTCTCTGTTGCTAAATCTACTACAGCTCTTTTAGTGGAAATTATTGCAAACAGTCCGGTGTGAGTTTACTATGTATTAAATGACTTGCATTTAAGAACCTGGGCATGCTTCAGATATAACCTTCCCAACAAAGCAGACAAAAGAAATGTTAACAGCAAATAACTAGGCCAGTGAAAAAGAACAACTCATTCCTTCTGCAAAAGTCCAAGAAAAATAACTATTAAAGATAACGATCATTTTCTAAAGAGCTTTATTGCAGTTTCATGCAAGGCTTTCTGGAGTTTTCCACTCATGTGGTATGACAGCAAAGCCAGAAGAATTCAGCTTGCATCGTTCTCCCCATCTGCGACTCAGGCTGGGTAGCTCTTTTCAACTGCACTTGTTACTAATCTTGTTATATCTTAAGTGCCTCTTGGTTTTATGAGCCACGTTCCCTTTCCCTTCCAGCCCTCGTTGACCTTGCTATCTGTGAGTGGCTTGAATGTCATCTCATGAAAGAGGTGTACAGTTAATTCTAGAACAGCATGGAGCTGGCGGTTATGTGCACCACCTGCAGCCCAAGGGAGAAGCTTGGGGTCAAGAGTCCATATTGGATGGCCATGGAAATCATTAATCTATCTGTGACCAAATATCTTTTAGAGATTGAATTTGGTGACCTGAACTATTGTTTTTGTCTTTGTGCTTTAGAAGTGGAAAATGAATGTGTCCTAGAGTTGGTTCAGTCAAGTGGAGATGCATCAAACATGGGAATCAAAAATACATTTGTAGTTGGTCCAGCCATGCTGGACAGAAACCTAATAGTATCTATAAAACTCTTAGGTGTGCATACACTACGCTTCAGCAATTTCACCTCTAAGTGGCCAATGTTTTGATTTTTTTACAAGAACATGGCCTCATTTTTATGGTGAGTATACCATTCTATGAGATAGTTCACCTTTGATAGTGAATCCAGCTCTTAGAAGAGACAAATGTTCTAGAAGCAGAGGTGGCTTCCAAATGCAGTGTCCAAGGACTGAATATAAGCACCTTCAAATTCCTGATGCAGCCCACTTTTTGAGTGCTCCATGGAATAGGGCTTATTTCCATTGGGACCTACACACTCTGCCCAGCTGAGAAACAGCTGCAAAAAGGCAGTTCAGAATCATTAAAGGAGCAATGCGGACCATGAAGACTCCAAGACATCTTTTCCTTCCTTCATGCCTTCAACGCTTACCCCTAGATGACGATCCTCCACGTTTATTCCTGCTTCTGCCTTCATAAGGCTGATCAGATTTGGGAAAACATCCTTCAGTGAAATCCTAGAGTCCAAAAAGAAGTTATTTGTCCTCCACCCTAAATACAAACTTTGTTTACTCCAGGAAACAGCTTGTTGTTAGTTGCTGTTGAGTTGATTCCAACTCATGGCGATCCCATGTGTGAAAAGTAGAATGGCTCCGTGGGGTTTTCAAGGCCATGACCTTTTGGAAGCAGATAGTCAAGCCTGTCTTCCGAGATACCTCTGGATGGGTTTGAACTACCAATCTTTCAGCTAGCAGTTGAGCACTTAACCATGTGTGCTACCCAGGGACTCCAGGAAACAGCTACATTTCTCTAAAACCATTCTCATTTTCAAGAGCATGCCACTGGAGATAGGTTATGCTCCAACTATACTACTGCTCCGGATACACTATGCCTCTTTACATGCTCCCAGCCCGGTTCAGTGTAATAAACGAGTTTTGAGGATCTACTCAACCAAGAGCTATACCTGGCATCGCCAGTGCTCTTATAATTGCTGTACATTACTGTTAAACACCAGTGTACTTGCTTTGCCTTTTTAAAAGTTTGTTAGTTTTATTTATTTATTTTGCTGTTGTTGAGAATATACACAGCAAACCTACACCAATTCAACAGTGTCTATGTACCATTTAGTGACACTGATTACATTCTTCAAGCTGTGCCACTATTCTCACCCTCCTTTTCTCAGTTGTTCCTCCCCCATTAACATAAACTCACTGCCCCCTAGATTCCTACCTAATCTTTTGAGTTGCTGTTATCAATTTGATCCCATAGAGATAGTTCTTAAAAGAGCATATGCTCAAGACAGACATTTTTTACTAGTTAAGCTAAACGGTTGTTTGGTTTTAAGAAGATTTCTAGGGATATTATTGATTTAAGGTTTAAAGATTATCTCAGGGCAATCGTTTCAAGGGTTTATGCAAACTCTGTGGCTGCAGGAAGTCTGGAGTCCATGAGAATTTGAAATTCTGTTCTAAATTCTGTTCTCTCCCCCGCCGCCCTTTTGATCAGGATTCTTCTAAAGAACCTTTGATCAGAATATTCTGTAATGGTAGCTGGGCACCATTCAGTTCTTCTGGTCTTATGGCAAAGGGAGCAGTTGTTCATGGAGGCAATTAGCCACACATTCTATATCCTCCTCCTATTCCTAACTCTCCTTCTTCCTCTGTTGCTCCAGGCGAATAGAGACCAATTGCTATTGCCTTGCTTTTTGAATTATTTAGTGTCTCAGGGCAAGTTTCTAAAATGACTTTTTGTGTTATGAAAATGGGCAAATGAATAAATCATGTTAAAATATCCATAAGAGAATGTGATAGAATCTGTCACAAAGGAAAGAACTTCTTAACATAAGGCTCATCAATGATGGTGACATAATCAGTTCAGTAGCAAAAATGACCTTTATTCAGATCCCAGGTAGAATCCTTTAATTTCCCTGGCCCAGATGACACACTTTGTCTACTGGGTTTACATGTCATGTTGCTGAATTTTATCTCTGTTGACTATTTTTGCAAAGAGTACTTGTTCCAGCCTTTTGGACCATGTTATTACATACAAATAAAAGTAGCAAGGGATTAAAACAGAATTTCTCTATTTGGCTTAGAGAAAGGATTTCACAAAACTCCAGAAAAAGAATATGAAACCAGTTAATCCCACTGGAACTAAAAGCCTTAAGGATAACGAGTTTTATTGCATGAATTCTTCTAGACAAAAGCAGAACTGTAAATTGGGAGGAATTATGTATTGTTGCCACAGGTCAGCCCGTAAAAGAGTTTCAGGGTTTCTGTCGGTGTTGTTAATTGTTGGCGAGTTGATTCTGACTCATGGCAGCCCTATGTGTTTCAGACTGGAACTGCTCCATAGGGTTTTCTTGGCTGTAATTTTAATGGAGGCGTCCTGGTGTCTCAGTAGTCAAGAGCTCGGCCGCTAACCAAAAGGTCGGCAGTTCAAATCCACCAGCCACTCCTTGGAAACACTATGGGGCAGTTCTGCTCTGTGCTGTAGGGTCACTATGAGTTGGAATCGACTTGACAGCAATGAGTTTTTTTATGGAAATCTTAATGGGAGCAGATCGGGGTGGGTTTGAACTGCCAATCCTTAGGTTAGCAGTCGAGTGCACACTATTACTCGCCACCTAGTCAGCCAATAATAGGGTTCTAGGACTTCTGCATCATCCAAAATAAAACTTACCATCCTTAGATTTCTTCCTTACCTGAGCCCAGTTTTTAGAACAAGTAGTCAAATTCTGTAATGGAAAAACTGATTTAAAATAGCTTTAAAAGTTATGTGAATCTATGAATTCCAAAAACAGTGATGGAAAAATCTTCTACTGCCATCGGATTTCCTCTCTCTTTCCCTCTTCTTTCCAAGTCCACACATTCCCACTCTGGGAGCAGCTCAGACCCCCATCCTATACTTCCTTTTCTGTCCTCTTGGTTCTTCTCAGTGTTCTATTTCCTCACAGATCCTTCTGAACAGAGCCTAGGAGCCATCTGCTCACACTTGCTGACCACTTCCTCTCCTTCCCTTACCTGCTTCCCTAAAGGTGCTACCTGCTTTTCCCTCAGTCCCTTTTATCTGCTAACACTTCACTCCTGTGACTGGCAGAGCACAGAACTGGCCAGCCTCGCCCTCCATTTTACAGCTTTTCTTCCACCTACTCACTCCCTTGCCCTAAAATCCAAAGTGGATCTTCTTCCCAAACCAACATGAGAACCCCAGCGTAAGCCACCTTGCCCTGGAATTCAAGCCCAGTCATAGCCTCTCAGCACACAGTCCTGATTCTTAGATTTTTACAGGCAGGATTTAACAATTGAATTTAGTAATCAATTGTTGTCCAGTTGACTCTGACTCATGATGATCCTATGTGTGTCAGAGTACAACTGTGCTCCATAGAGTTTTCAATGGCTGATTTTTCAAAAATAGATTACCAGGCCTTTCTTCCTAGGCACCTCTTACATTTTAAATTTAGATTAAACTTTGGCAAGTATCTAACATGAATTTGTGTATAATCTACACACTGGCTAGAATCAAGACTTCTCAGTGGTGGAAAGGACACCTCATTGTAGTCTTTACACATCAACCCCAAGAAGAATTGTCTTCAGGTAGTGTAACAAGAGGTAAATGAGTAGAATCTGGCCTCAGGACCCTGGAGCCCTCGACGGCTATGAGGTTATATTTCATTTGCAGATCTGTGCCTTTGCATTTGTGGGACAAAGAACCGTATTTGGCTTTTCGTCTCTGGTTTCTAAAAATGTTGTTGTTGTTAGGTGCTATCCAGTCAGTTCCAACTCATAGCGACCCCATGTATAGTAGAACATATAATAGGCCAGGTTCTGCGCCATTCTCACCGTTGTTGCTATGTTTGAGGCCATTGTTGCAGCCACTGTGTCAAGCCATCTTGTTCAGGGTCTTCCTCTTTTTTGCTGACCCTCTGCTTTACCAAGCATGATGTCCTTCTCCTGGGACTGGTCTCTCCTGATAACATGTCCAAAGCACCTGAGCCGAAGTCTTACCATCCTCACTTCTAAGCAGCCTTCTGGCTGTACTTCTTCCAAGACGGATTTGTTCGTTCTTCTGGCAGTCCATGGTCTATTCAATATTCTTCGCCAACACCATCATTCAAAGGCATCAATTCTTTTTCGGTCTTCCTTATTCATTGTCCAACTTTCACATGCATATGAGGCGACTGAAAATACCATGGCTTGGTCAGGTGCACCTTAGTCCTCAAAGTGACGTCTTTGCTTTTTAACACTTTACAGAGGTCTTTTGCAGCAGAATTGCCCAATGCAGTAAGTCGTTTGATTGCTTGACTGTTGCTTCCATTGGCATTGATTGTGGATCACAGGAAAATGAAATCCTTGACGACTTCAATATTTTCTCAGTTTATCATGATGTTGCTTATTGGTCCAGTTATGAGGATTTTTTGTTTTCTTCATGTTGAGGTGTAATCCATACTGAAGGTCGTAGTCTTTCATCTTCGTCGGTAAGTGCTTCAAGTCCTCTTCACTTTCAGCAAGCAAGGTTGTGTCATCTGCATGTCAAAGGTTGTTATGAGTCTTTCTCCAATCCTGATGCCACGTTTCTTCTTCATGTAGTCCAGCTTCTCAGATTTGACACATTGAACACTAATGACCAAAGACCAGACAAGTTCCTAAAAATAGCTGTTGGAATTCCCCAGCAATCAAGATGTCTTTGTTTTTTAAAATAGCCAGGCGACACTTAAACATGTGCAGATGAGATGGGAGCCCCCAGCTCATCACCTGGCAACAGGCCTCAGGAAGGAAGGAGGGCAAGATGCGGTCATGCGTATTCATTGATTGGATCAATCATAACTATGCACTAAGGCCGCGCTCATAAATATTTATTGAGGCCCCAGTGACTAAGGGACCCCAGATCTTAGAGCTTCCTCTTTTGGGTTCCTGGAGTGGGGAAAACATCCATGCACGGGAGAGGGGACATCACATCCCTGGGGGCAATGGACGCCTCATGCAGCCGGGACCTCTCCCAGATCTTTCCTGATGTATCTTCTCACTTGTATCCTTCCTGGTTATAATAAATGGGTTACTGTAAGTACAGGCAGTAGTCTACATGAAGTTTGTAAGACATTATAGAGAATTAATGAACCCATGAGGGGTTATGAGACCCTGATTTATCTCAGGGTAGCTGATTCAGAGAAAGGATGTGAAGGCGATTGATTTGTGAAGACCCAGCTCTAGGTGGCTGTGTGAAAGAGAAAGGCTGCATGGGTAGCTGATGAAGAAGGACAGTCCTTCTAGCTTGTGACCTAGCCCAGGGGGCCAGAGAGAAGAGGGTAGAGGGGTGGCTTTTCTGAAGTACAGGGAGTTGTGCAGACTCCTGAGCCTACAGCTGGTACCCTATGACCTAGCTCTGGGTGGCCAGGGATAAAGTCTGACCTAACTCTAGATAGCTAGGGTGAGGGAGGAAATGCCATGGAAGAAGTGACTGGCAGCGAGGATGATAGAGATGTGGGAAAGTGAAGCCTGGGTCCACTTCCATGTGGCAACTGGATTCATGCTGATTCTTATCACAAAGTTAATGATAAAGGTGGGACTTGACCACCTTGCTCCTTTAGTAGTGCAGTTAGCCATGCAGTATTATTCTCCAATTCATTCATTCACTCATTCACTCAATCAACAAATCTTTACCAAAGGCCTGCTTTGTGCCCAGTATTCACAGCTGTGAAGATTAAGGACAAAATCCTGCTCTGAAGGATCTTGCTTTCTGGTGTGGAAAGGCCACACTAGGTAATAAACAAGACAATTAAAGATGGAGATGGACACTATGGTGAAGACAAGCCTACAGAAGGAGCAGCTGGTGAGAGCCTACCTGATGGAAGGCCTTTAGTAGAAGGTAACATTTGAGCTAAGAACTTAAGGATGAGAAATTCTAGAAAAGTGCCTTGGGAAGCATTCCCGGCAGGGGGACCAACAAACACAAAGGTCCTGAAGAATGAGCAGGCTGGGCTTGTTGGAAGAACACCAGGGACACCAGTTTTGGCTGAAGAGTAATGATCATAGGGGCATGGCCCCAGGTGAAGTTGGAGAGGCAGGGCTGGATCCCGTAGGGCATCGAAGGTCGAAGGAATTAGGATTTCATTGTAAATATCATGAGAACTGCTAAAAATTAAAATTTCCACAATACTAAATTTTTAACTCTTTAAAGTGTTAAAAAGCAAAGATGTTACCTTGAAGACTAAGGCATGCCTGACTCAAGTCATGGTGTTTTCAATCGCCTCATATGCATGTGAAAGCTGGACAATGAATAAGGAAGATCGAAGAAGAATTGATGCCTTTGAATTATGGTGTTGGCAAAGAATATTGAACATACCATGGGCTGCCAAAAGAACGAACAAATCTGTCTTGGAAGGAGTACAACCAGAATGCTCCTTAGAAGCAAGGATGGCAAGACTATGTCTCACATACTTTGGACATGTTACCAGGAGGGATCAGTCCCTGGAGAAGGACAGCATGCTTGGTAAAGTAGAGGGTCAGTGAAAAACAGGAAGACTGTCAATGAGATGGATTGACACAGTGGCTGCAACAGTGGGCTCAAGCATAACAATTGTGAGGATGGCACAGGACCGGACAGTGTTTTGTTCTGTTGTACATAGGGTCGCTATGAGTTGGAACTGACTTGACAGCACCTAACAACAACAACAACAAATTTGAGAATGGAGCCCTGGTGGCACAGTGGTTAAGTGCTACAGCTGCTAACCAAAAGGTTGGCAGTTCAAATCCACCAGTCGCTCCTTGGAAAACCCTACGGGGCAGTTCTACTCTGTCCTATAGGGTCACTGAGTTGGAACTGACTCAACGGCAACAGGTTTGGGTTTTTGTTTATTTGTTTGTTTAAATTTATATACAAACTCATATGCTTTGTTTTTCATTTCATGAATTGGGAAACGCCTGGTCTGGAAAATAAGAGTTCTGAAGAGTGGTACAAAGTGAAAGGGTTTTGTAGTTACAGACACACAGGAACAAGGAAGCTATACTTGACAAATTTTGGATTGGCTGGTAGACATTTTCTTTCCTTATTCAGGATAAAGGGGAAATTTTGAACAAGGTTAAACTGAGTAGGTAAGTTCAAATTGGTTAGTTTAGGTTTTCAATTAATTGACCTGGGTTTTGGATCCTGGGAAGGTTAGGCATTTACAAGAAATAGAAACTTAGGTTTCATTTGCTGACATGGTGCTTAGCATAAGTGACTCCATTTGAGGGTTAGTATAGTTAGGAGCACTGGTGACGCAGTGGTTAAGAGCTTGGCTGCTAACCAAAAAGTCGGCAGTTCTAATCCACCAGCTGCTCCCTGGAAACCCTATGGGGCAGTTCTACTCTGTCCTACAGGGTCGCTATGAGTCAGAATCAACTTAATGGCAATGGGTTTTTTCGTTTTGTTTTGTTTTTAACAGGTTTTTATAGTCACGTTAAAAGAACACACCAAGTAATTTTAAGGAAGGTTGGCACTACACAATTTATGTTTTTAAAAGACCATGCTGACTAAATATAAGCTCAACAGTGAAGAAGGGAACTGAATTTCAATTTACTGAAAGAGGTGAGAACTCTCAGGTTCCTGGGTCATGCTTTATTTTAGCACTATGTAATAACTATTATGAGCTTTTGGGTGAACCTGTGGCTGTTTTAAAATGCTATTAGAACATTGACAAGGAGGAACATTGTAGATCAAAACCACGATCAGACCTGAAAAAACACTCATCCTTACCACACTCAGAAATTTCGACCATCCGCTTTTCTCACTAAGCTCATTTCTTACTTCTATTTATAGCTCATCACCTGGCATTGGCTAATCTGTATAAACCATCCAGAGCCAACTCTTGGTTGTAACATCTCTAGAATAATTGTTAGGTATTTTACTTTGGCTTGAAATAGAATGATACTAATTTTTCTGCACATCTTGGCTATAACATCAGTCAGTCAAAGATGACTAGAGAAGAAAAGGATGAGTAGTGGCCTCCAGAAAGAGAGGACTTTACCTACTCTTGCCTCTCAAAGGAAGACCATATGTAAGTGGTGTGTGTTTGCTTTTCATTTTCTCCTTCAGGCTGGGTAAGAACCTACTCATCGAGGAGAGCCTGTGGAGGAAGAGATTGCCCAGGAGGAAAGAGGGGGCACTGATCTAGTGCAGGAATGGGGAGGAGTCTGAAGGGCCAGGAATGAAGTAGAACAACCTGGCCAAGGGAGAAGCTGGGACTACTCAGAAAGCAAGCCATTTTGTATCATTAACTGCCCGTGTGACTGATGTTTAAGGTGGGAGAACTGGCTGGACGTGGAGTCGTGTGTTGTAAGATTCCAGATTAGTGTCAGGGAAAACACCTGTTAGCACAGAAAGCTTCAATTAACAGAAATTTAATACTTGTATTTCCGCCTCACTCATTTCCCAAAAAAAAAACAAAAGGTGTGCGATTCTTATCTTCCTCATGATGGACTTTACCCTGACATTAAATTGATGGGATCCAAAGCAAACACAGCTACTTTGCTTCCTCTCCCCAAGTTACTTTTCTTCACTCCTGGCAATTAAAATGAGGATTGGCTTTTAAGAAAAACTGAAACTTCCTGTCCCCACTCCACCCTACCTTCACACACCAGGCAATCTTGAAAGTCCTGCCCAGCCCGGACCCTCATGAATTTATGGAGTTCCAACCAATTCTTAGATTTAGGAATACTGAGCCAACCAAGGTCACGGATGAAAATGAATGAAATGTGATGAGTTTAATAAATGTAGACCGAGGATTTGAACGCCTTCCTTAATTGAAAGCATTTTCTTCAACTCTTCACTTATCTTTCTCTTTAGGATAAATTAATCATCTAGCTAATTTAAACCTGAAATCAGTTTGCACCAAAAAGCAAAAAAACCAAACCCATTGCCACTGAGTTGACTCCGACTCATAGCAATCCTATAGGACGGAGTAGAACCGACCCATAGGGTTTCCAAAGAGCAGCTGGTGTATGCCAACTGCCGACCTTTTGGTTAGCAGCCAAGCCTTAACCACTATGCCACCAGGGCTCTGTAATAATTTTCAACGTGCACCAGATAATCTGAATTTATGTAGAAAATGCGTTATCTGGGGTGGGATGGAATGAGCACCAGAATTCAAAACATTTCATTTTTTAATGTTGCCATGTTGGCAGGAAGCTCTTAGATTCATTCTGAATATTGTCAAATGGAAGAAGCAATGTGCAGGGTAGGGATCTACAATAAGAGAATAATAGAGATACCCTTAAGAAACTCCTGTCTAAGAGGAGGGCAAGTATTTTAATGCAAATGAGTGTGTTTTTAAAGAAATTATAATAAAACCAAACCCACTGCCGTTCAGTTGATTCTGACTCATAGCTACTCTAAAGGACTGAGTAGAACTGCCCCATACGGTTTCCAAGGCTGTAAATCTTTATGAAAGCAGACTGCCACGCCTTTCTCCCCCAGAGTAGCTGGCTAGCAGCTGAGTGCTTTAACCACTGCGCCACCAGGGCTCCTAGAAATTATCATAATGGGTACTAAAACAGCGCCCGCTCAATAAATATTTGTTAAATGAGTATAAATGAAGTATGTTTCCTCTGAATGACTTTGGGCAGTCAAAACTGGATGACAAGTTTAAATTTCTAGGTCTCTTCTGGCTGGCGGTTTGTTCAGAAGTTGTGCTGTGTTAATCCGTACTCTGTGTATTTCACGTTTTAAGAAGTCCAGAAATCTGTGTCACCCAAATACGCTTCTTCTAAAACCCAAATGACCACATGGCAACGTGTATTCTCCTTCGTTAGTCAGGATTTCCAAACGACTGCTAAGTCTGAATCTCGGCTCCTTCGACCCAGCCAGCCAGGCAAGCTTCCGTGAAACTGCAAAGTCAAGAAACCTTTTATACTACTTGACAACAAGAAGTTAAAATCACATAGGCAATAACAAGGAGGACTATAACCCAGAAAATGAATACAGACACGTTCGGTGTAATAAGAACGTAATGAGGCCTCGAGTCTCCACACAGTCCTGTCACATCCCTCATTGGTAAAAGACAAACAGACCCTCCTCTGGGCACTGCCGAAAGGCGAGTCTGCGGAGGAGAAGGCGCGGAAGCACATCTGTGGCGATCAGTCTGTGCACGAAGCCCGCTGCAAGGCATCTGAAAATATCTTTCATTGAAGCTGCCAGTTCCCAGGGCTGGAAGGAGCGTTGCCTCTTTTCCTCCTTGCAGAACATTCCGCTTCCGCGACCGTGAAGGCTTTTGTTGCCATTCACAAGAGTGCGCGCTCTGGAGGGGGTGCCCTCCGGCGACATCTGTCTCAGGCACGTTAAAGGGCCCACAGTGACTTCCCCCCGGGCTTGAAGCGGCGCGTAACTTTGAAGCTGTGAAGCCCTCTCTGGAACGGGCTCATTATTATCTTCTTAAGCGCGGAGGTTTTCTGAAATCAGTCTTTCCTGGGCTTAGTAATTAAAACACAAAGCAAGAGGCTGGCTCTCATTTCCTCGTAAATAAACTGAAAATAACGCAGTGTTAGGAACTGGCATTGACTGCCAAGTGTTCTGGCTGTCCCCTAATTACTTTGGCGCGATACAAATTCCTTTTTGTCTAAAATAATTATTTGATAACCATGACCTTCACTCTTAAAAATAATTAAGAAATTTAATCATATATTGAACAAATTTTAAAAATAGTTTGATAAATGTTTGCCTCCTTCCTCACTAGTAAACAAGAGAATGCTGAGTTTGTATGTCTGGCTGAGTATTTATCATGAGCAGAAAGACTGGCCTGACAAAAACAATTACAGAGAGTTGAAAGCCTGACTGCAGGCTTTATTCCCCAAAGTAGGCTGCGACCACCCTTTGGGGCCTGGGGGATGCGGGGAGGGGGGAGTTAAAGCCACAGGATAAACAAGGTAAACCTTTGGGATGCTTCCATTTTACTAAATTTAGGGGCATGGGGAACACATTATATCAAAATAATATGTTGTGGAACAGAATTCAAAATTCACACAATTTCCCGGTATTACAAAGACATCTGAGCTTGCAGCTACACCCGCAGGGGCCCTCACAGGTCCTCCTTCACTGAAGGGGTTCTTTGGAGAACTTGTTTCTGAAGTACTCCTGTAGTGTAGGGAAACAATGACTTGACAAAAAGGAAGTTGCTTCTGAAACGCAAGTTTCTACTCTAGGCTGGATAAATTTCTTATCGTTCGTGTGTGTGTGTGTGTGTGTGTGTGTGTGTGTGTGTGTGTGTGT
>NW_004443940.1:18755828-18776179 GCF_000243295.1 Trichechus manatus latirostris | reverse complement strand
TGTGTGTGTGTGTGTGTGTGTGTGTGTGCGCGCGTGTGTGAATAACAAGAATCTTAAGGCATGAACATCTTCTAGATCAGTGGTTCTCAACCAGGAGCAGTTTTGCCCCACAGGGGACATCTATCAATGTCTGAGGGCAGTTTTGTTTGTCACATGTCAATAGTGCTGAGGAGCACTGCTCTAAACAATGTGTGTATACATACAGATAGAGAACAAGAGGTCTGAAGTTCAAACTGCAGAATCAGGGCCCACAGGTGGCCTAAGAAGGCAGTCACAGTGTGAGGGAAGGAAGCACATGTCTAACTGGACCACGGCAGAGACAAAAGGCAGCCTCTGGCCCTGGTGGCACAGTGGTTGAGAGCTTGGCTGCTAACCAAAAGGTCGGCAGTTCGAATCCACCAGCTGCTCCTTAGAAACCTTTGGGGCAGTTCCACTCTGTCCTATAGGGTCACTATGAGTCAGAATCTACTCTATGGCAATGGGTTTGGGGGTACAGGGGTTCAGCTGGTTGCCACACCAGGGATAGGAGAAGGTTTAGAATTGAGGCCACAAACAGCTACAGAGCAGTCCTCCAATACTTGCCTTTGTGGGACTGTGGAAGTTGCTACTATGCATGTCACCAGGCATGTGCCATTTCCTCCAGGAAGCCGCCTTAATCCTCCAAACCAGAGCATATCTCCCCTATCTGTGCTCAGGTTGTACATTTGAGGCATTTATTATCTTGCTCACTACATTCTATCATTGTTCCCCAGAGTGGGTTGTAAGCTTCTGGAAGACAAGGCTCACACGTGTTCAAATATCTCTCCTAGGTCCACAGAACCATCCGATTGCCATCAAGTCAATTCGGACTTATAGGACCCCGTAGGACAGACTAGAACTGCCCCATAGGGTTTCCAAGGCTGTGATCTTTACGGAGCAGAATGCCACATTTTTCTCCTGCAGAGCAGTTGGTGGGTTCGAGCCACCGACCTTTCAGTTAGCATCTGAGCACTTAACCACTGCACCGCCATAGCACATAAAAATCAAAATCTGTTACCGTCGAGTTGACTTTGACTCATAGCGACTCTATAGGACAGAGTAGAACTGTCCCATAGGGTTTCCAAGGGGCACCTGGTGGATTCAAACTGCCAATCTTTTGGTTAGCAGCCATAGGTCTTAACCACTATGACCCTATAGGACAGAGTAAAACTGCCCCATAGGGTTTCCAAGGAGTGGCTGGTGGATTCAAACTGCTGACCTTATGGTTAGCAGCCAAGCTCTTAATCACTGTGCCACCAGGGCTCCCCATAGCACATAAAAAAACAAAACCAGGATGGTTCAACATTAGAAAATCAATCAACGTAATCCACCACATACAGACATACATACATAAATAAATAGAAAAGAATCACATGATCATTTCAGTCAATGAAGAAAAGGCATTCGATAAAGTCCAACACCCATTCCTGATAAAAACTCAATAAAATAGGTATAGAAGGGAAATTTCTCAACATAATAAAGGATATCTATACAAAACCAACAGCCAACATCATCATGAATGGAGAGAGGCTGAAAACATTCCCCCTGAGAACAGGAACAAGACAAGGATGCTCTTTATCACCACTCCTATTTAACATTGTGCTGGAAGTCCTAGCTAGAGCAATAAGGCAAGAAAAGAAATAAACGGCATCCAAACTGGTAATGAAGAAGTTAAACTGTCCCTATTTGTGGATGATATGATACTATACATAGAAAACCCAAAAGACTCCACAAGAAAACTACTGGAACTAATAGATTCAGCAGAGTACCAGGATACAAGATAAACATACAAAAATCAGTTGGATTCCTATACACCAATAAAGAGAACACGAAAAGGAAATCAGGGAAACAATACCATTTATAATAGGCCCTAAAAAAAAAAAAATACTTAGGAATAAATGAAACCAGGGATGTAAAAGACCTATACAAAGAAAACTACAAAATGCTACTGCAAGAAACCAAAAAAGAGCTACATAAATAGAAAAACATACCATGCTCATGAGTAGGTAGACTCAACGTTGTGAAAATGACAATTCTACCCAAAGCAATTTACAAATACAATGCAATCCCAATCCGAATACCAACAACATTCTTTAAAGAGATGGAAAAACTAATCATTAACTTTATATGGAAAGGGAAGAAGCCCCGGATAAGTAAAGCACTATTGAAGAAGAAGAATAAAGTAGGAGGACTCGCACTACTTGACCTCAGAACCTACTATACAGCTATGGTAGTCGAAACAGCCTGGTGCTGGTACAAAGACAGATAATTGACCAATGGAACAGAATCGAGAACCCAGATGTAAATCCATCCACCTATGGTCACCTGATCTTTGACAAGGGCCTAAAGTCCATCACATGGGGAAAAGACAGTCTTTTCAACAAACGGTGCCGGCAAAACTGGATGTCCATTGGCAAAAAAATGAAACAGGACCCATACTCACACCGTACACAAAAACTAATTCAAAATGGATCAAAGACCTAAATATAAAACAAAAACTATAAAGATCATAGAAGAAAAAAATAGGATCAACACTAGAGGCCCTAATACACGGCATTAACAGAATATAAACCATAACTAATGACACACAAACTCCAGAAGATAAGCTAGAAAACTGGGATCTTCTAACAATTAAACACTTACACTCATTAAAAGACTTCACCAAAAGAGTAAAAAGAGAACCCACAGACTGGGAAAAAAATTTTGTCTATTAAAAATCCGACAAAGGTCCAATCTCTAAAATCTACAGGAAAATCCAACACCTCTACAACAAAAAGATAAATAATCCAATTAAAAAATGGGCAAAGGAAATGAACAGACACTTCACCAAAGAAGACATTAAAGCGGCTAACAGACACATGAGGAAATGCTGGCGATCACTAGCCATTAGAGAAATGCAAATCAAAACCACAATGAGATACCATCTCACCCAGCATTACTGGCATGAATCAAAAAAACAGGAAATAACAAATGTTGGAGAGGCTGCTGGGAGATTGGAACTCTTATGCATTGCTGGTGGAAATGCAAAATGAAACAACCATTTTGGAAAATGATATGGCACTTCCTTAGAAAGCTAGAAATAGAAATACCATATGATCCAGCAATCCCACTCTTAGGAATATATCCTAGAGAAATAAGAGTTGTCACACGAATAGACATATGCACACCCATGTTCATTGCAGCATTGTACACAATAGTAAAAAGATGGAAACAACCCAGATGCCCATCAACAATTGAATGGATAAACAAACTATGGTACATACACACAATGGAGTACTATCCAACGATAAAGAACAATGATGAATCTGTGAAGCATCTCACAACATGGATGAATCTGGAGGGCATTATGTTGAGTGAAATAAGTCAATCACCAAAGGACAAATATTGTGTGAGTCCACTACTACAAAAACTCACAAAAATCTTTGATGGTTATGAGGCAGGGGAGGGGTGGGGATGGAAAAACAGTAAATAAACAATAGATAAGTGGTAACTTTGGTGAAGGGTAAGACAGTACACAATACTGGGGAAGACAGCACAACTTGTCCAAGGCAAGGTCATGGAAGCTCCACAGACACATTCAAACTCCCTGAGGGACCGAATTGCTGGGCTGAGGGCTGAGGGCTGTGGGGACCATGGTCTTGGGGAACATCTAGCTCAATTGCCGTAACATAGTTTATAAAGAAAATGTTCTACATTCTACTTTGGTAAGTAGCATCTGGGGTCTTAAAAGCCTGTGAGCAGCCATCTAAGATACTCCATTGGTCTCACCCCTTCGGGAGCAAGGAAGAATGAAGAAAACTAAAGATACAAGGGAAAGATTCATCCAAAGGACTAATGGACCACAACTACCATGGCCTCCACCAAACTGAGTCCAGTACAACTAGATGGTGTCCAGCTATCACCACCAACTGCTCTGACAGGGATCACAATTGAGGATCCCAGACAGAGCTGGACAAAAATGTAGAACAAAATTTTAACTCACAAAAAAGGACCAGACTTACTGGCCTGACAGAGACTGGAGAAACACCGAGAGTATGGCCCCCCAGACACCCTTTTAGCTCAGTAATGAAGTCACCCCTGAGGTTCACCCTTCAGCCAAAGATTAGACAGGCTCACAAAACAAAACGAGACTAAAGTGGCACACCCGTCCAGAGGCAAGGATTATAAGGCAGGAGGGGACAAGAAAGCTGGTGATTGGGAACGCAAGGTCAAAAAGGGAGAGTGTTGACATGTCGTGGGGTTTTTAACCAATGTCATAAAACAGTATGTGTACTAACTGTTTAATGAGAAGCTAGTTTATTCTGTAAACCTTCATCGAAAGTACAATAAAAACAAAACAAAAACCAAACCTGTTGCTGTGGAGTCAATTCTAACTCACAGCGAGCCTACAACACATACACCACGCACACCCATTGCTGTTGATTCCAACTGATAGTGACCCTATAGGACAGAGTAGAACTGCCCCATAGAGTTTCCAAGGAGTGCCTGGTGGATTCCAACTGCTGACCTTTGGATTAGCAGTAGTACCTCTTAACCACTATGCCACCAGGGTTTCCCTATAGCACATAGCGACGCTCAAAAAATGGTGGTTGAAATAACTTCAATGCTTTACCCTCCTCTCAGTAGTAGAAATTCTGCACGCAGATGTTTGAATGAAACATGTAGAACGGGATGGGAAAAAGGACAAGATCTACCGTTCTCAACTCTCAAAGTCCTTCTTTAGAAATCTGCTTATACTTCTTTTTCAGTGCTACCCGTTGGTCTGACTGCTCTCCCCTCTTCTTTTAGTAGTTTCCAGTAGTAATGCAGTTTATCTTGAAATTACAAGTGCTGCAGTTCATGAAACAGTCAGAATCTTGGTTAATGTTTTTTAGACATCAATGCCTGTGATCAAGGCACAGAGCAAAATTTGCCTTCCCTTCATTGTACAACTAAAAAAAAAAAAATTTTTTTTAATTTAAAGCTCTACAATTCATTAATTTGCTAATGGCTTTTTCCCTATAAGAGGTAGTTTGACTCTGTTCAGTTTTTAGGTTTTCTCTAAATTCATTTAGGTTTTCTCTCTGCTCTCCAAATTCAAAATTAACCATTCTAAAGAACGATTGATGAGAAATCGAGCATTTTTGGAATAAAAAGCGATTTTCTAGGTTAAAGTATTCTGGGCAGGTTCAATCCATTCCCATTCTCTACACCCCTGAAACGTAAGAAACTCATCTGAAGCCAGCCAAATATCTTAAACTCTACTCACAAAACAAATCAAAATGCTATTCTTCACCCTGCAATACTACTTATCAAGAGGTTCAATCCCAGATTATTTTCATTCTGCAGCACCTACTACCTAACCCACTGCAATTCAGCTTTTCAGGAACCAAAAGAATTAAGAACTAAAAGGGAGTGATGAATGAGCCCAACCCCTTAATTTTGCAGGTGAGGAAACTGCGCTTCAAAAGTCGATATGAACCCTCAAAGCTACGTGATGAAAATAGCTTGCATTTATCAAGGGCCCGCAGCTTCTCACATCTTCACCACTTCACTGTGTCTAAGCCGCCATCATATCTTGCCTCCTAAGTCCCGCTTGTACCCTCCCTGCCTCAAACCACCCTCCCCACAAAGGCCACTCCACACAGAAGCCAGAGGGATGCATCTACAACAGAAGGCAAACTATGTCACTCCTTTGCTCAGAACCTTCCAATGTCTTCCCATCTCCCTCAGAATAAAAGCCAACCTCACATTGGTCTACAAGGCCTATCCATTCCCAACTATTCATCCCTTCAGTCGCTGTATCCAGTCACAACACTTTCTTCATACACTCTGCCTCAGGGACTTTGCACTAGAAGTTCCCTCTTTCTCCAGACATCCGAATGACTCCCTCCGACGCCTTCCTTCTTTCAGGGGTCTTCTCAAATGTCACTTTACCAGAGGTGGCTTCCCAGACCACTCGATGTAAATAGCATACCCCTCACCTCCTACGTCTCTCTCCCTTTACCTGTTTTTTTCTTTTTCCTAACACTTTTAACCACCTGACATTATATATTCGTTCATTGATTGTCTTTCTCCCACTAGAATGTAAGCTCAACAAAAACATCCTTGATGGATCCCCAGTACCTGGTACATGGCAAGCCCTCGATATTTTTGTAGAATAAATGATTACCATGTGCCAGGTACTATTCTAAGGGAGGTAAAGGACCCAGTTTACTTAATCCTCCCAGTAACCCGAGACAGTTATTTTCATCATCATTGCTGTCATCATTATCATCATCTCTGGTTTACAGGTGGAGAAACTGAGGTACAGAGAAGTTTAGTAATTTGGCCAAGATCACCCAGCTAGTCAGTGGTAAAGCAAGGATTTGACCCAGACATCTAGCTCCAGAGCAAACAAACAAACAAACAAAAACCCTCCGCTGTCAAGTTGATTTCGACTCATAGTGACCGTATAGGACAGAGCAGAACTGCCCCATAGGGTTTCCAAGGTTGTAATCTTTAAGGAAGGAGCCCTAGTGGCACAGTGGTTAAAGCAATCAACTGCTAACGGAAAGGTCAGCGGTTCGAAACCACCAGTGGCTCCTCAGGACAAAGATGTGGCAGTGTGCTTCCATAGAGATTTACAGCCTTGGAAACCCTATGGGGTTGCTATGAGTTGGAATCAACTCGATGGCAGTGGCTAATCTTTAAGGAAGCAGCCTGCCACATCTTTCTCCCACAGAGCAGCTTGTGGATTTGAATCACCAACTTTTCAGTTAGTAGCCAAGCACTTTAACCACTGTGCCACTAGGGCTCCAGCTCCAGAGCACAAGCTCTTTAACCCATGATGTATTATGCACTCTTAGTTAAAGACCAAAACTACTTCAGTGCTGTTTGTTTACAATTTCTCAGTCTTAATTTATAATTCTGCAAAGGTGATAGATATAAACCACATATACAAAAGCTCTTTAGGGGTCCTCAATAATTTTTCACTTTTTATTGTTGCAAATATATATATAGAGATATATATATATATAACAAAACATTTGCCATTTCAACAATCTTTGCAGGTACACTTCAGTGACATTGATTACGTTGTTCAACCATCACCCGTATCCGTTCCCTAATTTTTCTATCACCCTTAACAGAAGCTCAGTGTCTCCTAAGCACTGAGTTTTTCTTCTCTCCTCCCTCCTGCCCGCCTGCCCCTGGTAACCACTAACAAACTTTGGTCTCTATGCACTTGCCTATTCTAGATATTCCATATAAGTGAGATCATACAACATTCGTCCTTTCACGACTGACTTATTTCACTCAGCACAATGCTTTCAAGATTCATCCATGTTGTAGCATGTTATCAGGACTTCATTTCTCTTTGTGGCTGAGAAATATTCCCTTGTATGAAGATATCACATGTTGTCTGTCTGTTCAGCTGTTGACAGACATTTAGGCTGTTTCCACATTTTGGCTATTGTGAATAGTGCTGCAGTGAACACTGGTGTACAAATACCTGTTTACATTCCTGCTTTTAACTCTACTGGGTATATAGCTAGAAATGCTTTTCCCCTATATCAGACTCAGAAACTGAGATATACTGAAGTGTGCCTTCAAAATTCTAAGTTTCCTATAACTGCCTAACATTTTAAAAGAATCACTAAGGTGTGGTTCTGGTAAACTGGAGCCACAACTGTGCTGCACGTCAATCTCCAATTCAGGGAACGACCTCGACAAAGGATATGACTGGGGCTTACAGGCGTGTGCAGGTAATTCTCCCCACACGACTAAGATTACCATGATTAGCTCCGGTCCATAAAGGGAAAACTAAGACACAAAAGCCACAGTGATGTTTCAGGCCACACAGCCAGTAGCAGCGCCTGGAAGGGAGCCTCTGAGGGCCTCTTGGGATTACAGTAGGTCACACAGGCTCCCTGCTTATTAGCGTAGAACACCCTGGTGATTCACCCAATGGAATGTTGAAGCCAAGGATGTCACCTAATGGAGGGTATGGTAATATGGCTTTATCTGAGACGATACTTAATCATCCTAGTGTGGAAATGCCATAAAGGAATTTGTGTTTTGGAATAAAAGAGGGGCGTACCCCTTGGGAATTATTCCAGAAAGGAAATCGGGAGTGTTTCAGTGAGAAATTTACTACCCTACCTTGGGCAGGTGACTTGTAAAAAAAAGAGGCTGAGGACAGTCACTGTGTCCAGTTTAATTTGCGACGACTTAGCTAGACCCCTGCCCAAGAGAGTCTTCAGGGACCCTGAGATCTACCCATCCTTCTAGAAGGAAAAGAGGCCTGTTCTGTATCTAGCCTCCTGGGACAGATTCCCACCCTGAGTCCTCTCTGCCTCTTTCTTTGAATCAAACGTTTATTTCTGGATGCCCTGAGACCTTTCATTGTCTTTCAGTCCTGGAGAGCCCAATAAGTCTTTCCTCTCACTTTGCAGGAATTCTCTGAAAGAAATCAGACCGGGTCTCACGCTTCACAAACCAACTCCCTCCCTCCCCCCACTCCCACAATCTTCCCTCGACTTCGGCCTCCCACCGTCCCACCTGCCCCCAGGACTTGGCTAGGGAAAGAAGGAGGTTAATAGGAGGCTGGGGGTGGGGGCGGGGGTGCTGTCACAGGCACCTGTCACCTGGTCGGTCTGGCTCTCACTTCCCCAGCCCCCAGCCCCACCCACCGCACCGCCCGCAAGCGCCGACTGGGCCCCGCCCTCCCGCACCCCCGACCCGAACAGGCCAGTCCCTCCGCCCCGGCCTCCAGCCACCGTCCAATGGCCAAGGGGCAGGGCAAGCTGAGCAAGCCGCAGCAGCCCCGCCGGGTCCCCGCCCTGTTCCCGGTTCCCCAGCCGGTCTCCGGCGGCCTTTAAATGCCGCCTAGGGCCAGCGCGGCACGGCCCTCGCCACCTTTCTTCCTCCTGCAGCAGCCGCAGCAGCAGCGCCAGCCCGCCTCGGTAGCTGCGGTCCCAGCGGCAGCGGCCACCTTCGACCTCGGGCCCGCGCCGCCTCCCCCGCCCCTCCCCCTCCTCCCCGGCCCAGCCTGCCGGGTCGACGCCGGCCTCCGGGAGTGCGCGCGCGCGTGCCCGCGTGTGCGCGCGCTCCAGACAGCCTCGGACCCGCGCCCCCGCCCCGCGTAGGACCGCCCGGGATTCCCGCCCGCGCGCTGCGTCCCGCGTCCCCTGCCGCCGGGCCGCCCGCCGAGCAGCCCGCCGCGTTCTGCAAGAACATGGCGGGATCGGTGACCGACAGTGATGCAGTAGTGGTGAGTGTGGCGGGGCACACGCGAGGCGCCCCCTCCCCGCGGTCCCGCGTGCCGCCGCCTGCTGCCGCCAGGTTGGGGTGGAAAGGAGGCTGCAGGCCGGGCCCGGCGCCCCCCGCGTGGGAAGGCGTCCCCGGTACCTGTTAGCGCAGCTGCTGTGCGCAGCGGGTGTGGGGGCGGGAGGGGGTCCCAGTGCCCAGAGGGCTGCTGGGGCTGGGGTGTTTGGGGGCCGACGGCGGAGATGCGGGTGACCGACAGCCCCTCCGTGCCCTGCAGCCGCCGGCGAGGTGTGTGCGCGCTGCACGTGTGAGTGTGCGCCTGTGTGAGTGTCCGGGGCGCGCGCCCCGCGTCCGCCCCCGACGTCCCAGGGATTCCCCCTTGGAAATGGGTCTGCGCCGGACGCTCCCGAGAGAAGTTGAGCGCGACACCTCCACTCCAGCCACGTCCCAGAGAACAGGCCCGGGCGACAGCGGTTCCAGTAGCGTTTGTGCTTGGAGAGGGGCCTGCCCTCCTCCGGCGCGGGACTGTGGCTCCCAGCTGGGCCTGGACCTTGATTTTTGTCTGCATCTGGAGAGTCTGGGGACCTTCAGAGACTTAGAGACCGGGGAAAGAACAGCTTTTGTTCTAGGGGGGAGGTTCTGCGGTTATTTAATTGACTGTGAGGAGGCGGCATCACCAAGGTAGGCTGTGTGCCTGTGGAGGGCTGCTGGATTCCTCCAGATTTGTTGTGTAGGTTCTTCCCCACCCCCTGAAAAAGAGCCTATGAAAGCGAATCCGTGTGCTTCTATTTTTAGAAACTAGACGATGGGCATTTAAACAACTCCTTGGGCTCTCCGGTTCAAGCGGACGTGTACTTCCCACGACTGGTAAATGGTTTTGTTCTGTGCTGTCTGTCTATACCCTCTTCCTTTCTTTTCTTTGTATTTTCTGATACGTGAGGCCTTCAGGCTCTGAGGGCTTGGCTCTTCCTTAGCCGGCTGTTAAACTTCCTGTCTCTCCTCTCATCCTTTGCAGATAGTTCCATTTTGTGGGCACATTAAAGGTGGCATGAGACCAGGCAAGAAGGTGTTAGTGATGGGCATCGTAGACCTCAACCCAGAGAGGTAAGGCAGATCCTTGTCAGGGCAGAACTATCAGGTAGTTGCCAGCCCTGCCCACTCCGGGTTGTGGCCTTGTGCGCCTCCTCTTCCTCTCCTTGTGGACACCGTTGCTGGTTGGAAGTGCCAAGAAAGTACCATGTTCCCATGAAAAGAATGCGTATGAGTCCCAGCCATCGTTTCTCCAGACAACTATTTATATCCGAGATTATAAATATAGGCCAGCATTTTCTCTTTGACCCTTAGGGAGGCCAAAGGATTTTTTTTTTTAATGGTTTTTTTAAACATGATGCTTGAAGCTAAAACTACCAATATAATTAACATATTTACCTGTTCAGAACCATACTTTACAAGATATTATTCCCCGGGTTAATATCTGGGGCTGATTTTGAAAATTCGGAAATGGACTAAGACCCAGATACGCGGGTGGTTTAGGGTATTTGAAATCCATAAATTTAGTCATTTTCAACTCCACCAAAGTTTTTACCGGAACCTTCTTTAGGTAACAATAAACTGATGTGAGTGTAATCTTACTTCTCCTTAGCCTAACCTCCAGTAAAGGGAGTAGCAGCCTGTTAAAAGCAGCAAGACCCAGAGAAGAAGATAGGAGAAACTGAGTCATTTAAAATGTTATATCTAACCCTGAGTAAACGAGGTTATTTTCTTTTCAGTTTTGCAATCAGCTTGACCTGTGGTGACTCTGAAGATCCTCCTGCCGATGTGGCAATTGAACTAAAGGCTGTGTTTACAGACCGGCAGCTACTCAGAAATTCTTGTATATCTGGGGAAAGGGGGGAAGAACAGTCAGCAATCCCTTACTTTCCATTCATCCCAGACCAGCCATTCAGGGTGAGTACCTCAAGTGCTCCAGCCCCAAACGCTGGCAGGGTGATGATGTTCTACTTACTTAACGTGTGCCAAGAATGCTTTAAGCAGCCAGAATTTCTGCATGTCCTGGAAATTTGTCACACAGTGGTGAAAGAAGGAAAAAAAAAAGATTATAAGAGCTCTGTTTGCTGATATAAACGAATACCATAGTAGCTCTTGGCTCTGTTTATCCAACACATTTAGTAAATGGACCCCTATTTACATGTCCAGATTGTTAAGAATAAACACTTTTCTATGTAGTACCCAACACAGTACTAGGCATATAGTAGATATAACTAGAAAACCAAACCCGTTGCCATCAAGTAGATTCTGAGTCATGGTGACCCCACGTGTTAAAAGAGTAAAGCTGCTCCATCGGGTTTTCTTGGCTATAACCTTTATGGAAGCAGATTGCCAGGCCTTTCTTCCACAGCGCTGCTAGGTGGATTGCAGACTGTTTGCGCCACCCAGGAGCCTATATAGTAGATACCTGGCCCCAAATGTCTGATTGGTTAGTAAATATTAATCGTTATCCAGAATTTTCTTTATTTTTTCTCAGCCTTTAAGTAGCATTGAACTTTATTAGTTATGACTTTTAAAGACACAGTGGTCAAGAACTATGGCTGCTAATCAAAAGGTCAGCAGTTCAAGTCCACCAGCCACTCCTTGGAAACCCTATGGGGCAGTTCTACTCTGTCCTGTAAGGTCAGTATGAGTCGGAATTGACTCGACAGCAACAGGTTTGTTTTTTTAAAGAATATAGTGATTCTCATTTCATTTTCTTTATTCCCTTTGCTAATGAGGCTGTGGCCATATGGTTGTTTTCCCCTCTGGGTTAACTGGCCTGAAGTCCATTTCATGGTCACAGGCTGTACAGCTGACAACTTCCTTCCCTTGGGCCTGGGTGAGTTTAGATTTGTTCCTCACTATCTAGTGGGGCAGGAAGCACAATTTAAACTTCCCATCCAACCCGGCATATTAACAGAATCTTCCTCTATGAGGGACAATGCCAAGAAAGAGATGCCAGTTAGTAATGTGTTTGGAAAGGGTTTACTGGATGCAGGAGCTGATGAAGTTGTCTTCGTTACATCTTTTAACATACATCCCAGTAATGACAGCTCAACTCAGTTAAGAGTTCTGTGCCATATATAAGCCTCATAAAGTAGAATTACACTTAACCTGTTGCTCTTCATCTAAAAATTTACAAGGGCTTTATGAAGGAATAATTATTTCTCTTCCCATCATACAATCTAGGGGGTGGGGAAGAATCCATGAGTGGCCCAGGATTACATAATCACATCAGTGACAGAGTTGGGATTTTTGCCCTTCTAATCATAGGTGGCTGACTTAGTGGTTAAGAGTTCAGCTGCTAACCAAAAGGTCAGCAGTTGGAATCCACCAGCCACTCCTTGGAAACCCTGTGGGCAGTTCTGCTCTGTCCTATAGGGTTGCTATGAGTTGGAATCGACTCAACGGCAACCTGTTTGGTTATCTGTTTTCAGTAATAGTCTGGAGAAGATACCTCAGACCCATCAGCCCCCCTTCTTTGGAATGGTAATGTCCCCTCAGATTCCTCTTGGCTGTGACAGTTTCTTAATGGTGAAGTTTAATGCGTAGTTCGTGAGTGTGAGTAACCAGTGCTTCTGACTGCTGAGATGAACGGAAATGCTGTCCAACAACAAAGTGGACTAGGCCCTTCTTGGTGATATGATTTTAGTAATAATATGAATTAAAAGTGACTGATGTCACATGTGTAGCTTCTTCTTACGTGGTAGATGTCAATGCTTTTAATACATACATACCGCAAAACTAATCATTAAGCTCTATGGCCAGTTACGTAAGGAAGAGGTCTTTACCATATGAAATCAGTATTTCTGTTTGGCTTAACAAAGCCTTGTTAATGACGCATCTTTGGTCCCATAGCGATTACCGTGCGACCCCTCTGTGTCCGTGTTCACCACACTTGAGTGCCTAGACTATTATTACATACCGCAGACGGCTGCCAGTTTGGCTTCATGAGGTGCTTCTCGGAAAGTGGGATGGAAGTGTTCAGGGGATGTTAAGTGCCATGTGAGTAAATCTAGGCTACTTTGCATCACTTTCTGGAGAGTGTCAAGAAGGGAGAGGTGGTTAAAGCATAAACTGTTTTAAGTCTTTAAAGGATAGAGAATAATGTAGACTAGTAGTTCTCAAAGTCTGTTCCCACCCTAACAGCAGGATCAGCATTACCTTGGAACGTGGTGGCAGTGCACCTTCTTAGACCACACCTTCCGTTGCCATGGAGTCAAGTCTGACTCATAGTGACCCTATAGGACAGAGTAGAACTGTACCATAGGGTTTCCAAGGCGGTGATCTTCACAGAAGCAGACTGCCACATCCTTCTCCCGTGGAGCAGCTGGTGGGTTTGAACCATCAACCTTCCAAACCACTGAGCACTTAACCACGGTGCCACCAGGGCTCCCTAGACTACACCCTAGACCTCCTGAATTGGAAGTTTTAGTGGTGAGGCCCAGGAGGCTGTTTGAACAAGCCTCCATGTAATTCTCTTGCACCCTAATGTTTGGGAACCACTGGTGAAGATGCTGCCTTTCTCCCTCTAAAATGAATTGTGTTTTATTTTTTTAAGCACAGTGCATTAAAATTGTGAACTGAGATTTTTATTTTGTTTCTGACAGGTGGAAATTCTTTGTGAGCACCCACGGTTCAGAGTATTTGTGGATGGACACCAACTTTTTGATTTTTACCACCGCATTCAAACATTATCTGCCATCGACACCATAAAGATAAACGGGGACCTCCAGATCACTAAGCTTGGCTGATGTTGTTTCAACCACCTCTGTTTCAAATAGGATCAGGTGCCACAACTATCTGACTGTCGCTCTGGGAGAACTGTCCTACAAGAGCTGGAGACTTAAAAAGACAACGAAAAACAAAAGACAAGCTTCATGGTCTCTTCTTTCTGTGTAGTTTAAACCCAAAATGACAACGTCTACCGTGGTCTGCCCTTAGGAAGACAGCTTGTGGGACAAAGACACCGAGCCATTATTCCCAGAACAAAACAAAACAACACACACACATTTATGCTGGATTTTATTCAGACTAAGCTAAAATGGATTTATGATGATTCGTGATTTGGTAGCAATGTATTCATCTTTTCAAAGCAAGATGATACTTAGAAACAAAAGTGCTAAAGACTTAAAAACAAAAGCGGTACACCGAAATCAACTATCGTGTCTGCACTGAAATGGAATCACGTAGCACAACCAACATTTTAGTCAGGGTATTTACATAGAATGTAGGTTGTTGGTGTTATTTTTTTTTTTTTTTGGCACAGCATAATGTTAATTCAGATTTTTAAAGCTTCCTTGTAGTTATTTATTTATACTCAGTGTATGTAGTAGAGAATGAGCAATGTCTGAACATTAAGAGCAGCAAGTTACAAACTTTTGAATGTACAAATATCTTAGGTCTGTGGGGAAAAATTATATATTACAATCATGAAACAGGTGAATGTCTACCTTAAAAAATTGAATCATATCCTCTGTGCCCCTAAACTTAGGATTTCTTGATATAAATTGCTATGAGTGCTTTTGGGGAAACCTTGCAACGTGTAGATAAAACTGCTTTTCAAGCTATTGAATATTATGTAAACTTCTCTTTACATTGCTTTTTCTCCTTACTGTGAATTAGCACAGTATTGGCTTTCTTAAGGTTAATTAACTACTTTCCCCTAGATTTACATAATAGCTCATTAAGTTGTTACTAAATTAATTGAAAACACGTAAGGGGATTGCATAGACAATTTTTTAAATGGCTAGTGTGTAAACTTTCAAAGTATATGAAAATCGTTCTGGAATGCAGTGTAAAGCAGAAGCAAATGGCCCAGATAACTTACTTAGAAATAATTTATTATCAACTTAAGCTGTCAGCTCATTGTATAACTTTTCTTACGTGACCCTCACCAGTATTCCTAAGCAATGCCTTTGGAGCTTCAGAGTAGAGGACGCTTCCTGCTGTGTTGACTCTGCTGAAATATTAGGATAAGACAAGATCCAGATTAGGGAACGATCCACTTAGTTTATCTGAAAGGTTAATGCCTAGGACTCCAGGTCTTTGAGTGCAGCCAGAAGTGTGGATGCTTCAAATCACACTGTAGGAGTTTCCCGACTTGTGGAACTGGTCAAACAGTAGAGCGTCCATCTCCAGTGCGAGCCTGCAGAACTGTAAGTATCACTGCAAGGCAAGGGACGCTGGGAGTCCTGGGTGCTGGACTTCACCAACTGCATTTGCCCTGAAAAGAAGGACCCTCGGCATTGCTTTGGTCAGGTCGTGGGGGAAGCAAGGGGTGCTGGGGTGGGGGTGTATTTATATATAATTTAGGCTTTGTTTGTGCAGCATTCTGCGTCTTGTTCTTGTCCTGCTTTGCTTTTGAGTTTTTTACACGACATGCAGAGGCACCGAAGTGGCCACGTCATTTTCTTGTGTCAAGAATGTAGACAGTGTTTCATTACCAAAGTCTAAGAAAAACAAAGCGAACTTAAAATTTAAATTTTTTATAGGTGATAATGTTGGGATTCTTCTCAGCTTTGCAACTGTTTAGCACACAGTTCCATTGCATTATATAAGCTACTTGATCCAACCAGACCTCCTGTGCGTTGAAAAGCTTTATGTACCAGCTGACTTAATCAGCCATATTCAGCCAAGAAGGCTGCTCTGTGGCTCCAGGTATTTTCAAGCGTGTGATTAACGTCTCCTGGGCTTGAAAAGGCGCTAAAATTTTAAGAGTGTTTGTCGAGCGACGTAGAGGGCACCCTGAGAATATATTGGTAGGGGTTTGGATTCTACTTACGGTGGAAGGACCCCCATCCGAGGTCTCCTTTGAATGGCCAACCATTCCCACCCACTGCATAATTCAGCGGAAACTGGAGGAGCCGGGGAGTCTGATCAGAACTGACACTCTGTTCTTTCTACCTATCAGCTAACTCATTAGCAGGCAAGCCCTTAGGCAGCTTAGCTTGAAGATACAGTGTTAACCCCTTCATTTCTTTGAGGTCACTGGGGACCTCTTGGATGAGCCAGTTGGGATGAATCTAAATGATGTGATGGTTTGATTCCGAGATAGCTAAATTAGTGGAGGGCTTACCCAGCTGCACTAATTGTTAGCTGTAAACTGGAAGCAGTTTTCACATCTTCAACAGCATGTGAGGTCGAAGGTGGGAATTTCAGAATGGAAAGTGCAATTTAAGGCTTCACAGGAAAGCATTTGGGTACATAAAGAGTTATTTCTGACCAGAGCCCTAGTTTTGCAATAGGACCAAAACCGTATAAATAACAATCAGGCTCTGGGGGGGAAACAGGCCGGCTTTAGACAATCTGTCCATTTCTGCAGTAAAATTGGAGTGAATGTGTATATCTGTTTTCAAGTTAATATAAGTGACTTCTGCTTTCTGGGCTATCCCAGAATTGTCTTAAAATTATTCTTTTTTAAATTTTGAAACCCTATTTCAAATCTTGCCAACCTCGGTTCAAACCCCCTTAAGAGATCACTCTTAGAATTGACAACGATTTGTTAAAATGACAAATCCTTTTCATTTTTATTTTTTAAAGATATATCCAAAAAGAGGGAGGGAGACCTGTTGCCTTGAGAGAAACAGCCTTGACGTTTTTCAGCATTAACGTAAAAATAACGTTCCTATGACATATTTTCAGAGAAACACTTTCTTCTTTACTGCGTGGTGTAAAATGTTGCTAAACGTGTTCTTACATTATTATGTCACTGCTCAAAGTTATTTGCACTATAATAAAGGAATTTTCTACAAAATCGTTTGCCGTTTTCTAACATGCTAAATTTAGCACCAGATATAATGTACTTGGAGTCCCTGGGTAGTGCAAAGGTTTAACAGGCTCAGCTGTTACAAACTGCTAAAGCAGAAAGGTTGGAGGTTCACGCCCACCCAGAGGCACCTCAGAAGAAAAGCCTGGCAATCTACCTCCGAAAAATCAGCCTTTGAGAACCCTGTAGAGCACAGTTCTACTCTGACACACATGGGTCTGCAGGAGTCAGAACTGAAGGCAACGGCGTTTTTATAGGAGCCCTGGTGGCACGGTGGTTAAGAGCTTGGCTGCTACCCAAAAGGTCGGCAGTTCAAATCCACCAGCTGCTCCTTGGAAATCCTACTGGGCAGTTCTACTCTGTCCTATAGGCTCACTATGAGTGGGAATCAACTCGAGAACAACAGGTCTGGTGTTTTTTTTTTCTTTTTTGGTTTGGGTTTTTATAAAGTACTTACCGTAGACCATATGGTATAGCAGTGTTCCCTCACTTTCCTACTCATACTCCACAACCACTTATTTGTGTGTTTCCTTCCCACAATGATAAACTGATAAAGGGAAAGAAGGTATCCCAAGGACCCGAAGAGCTTCTGCTGTGTATGCAGTAAGTTCTTTTTGAATATAATTTATAGAGTAAAATTCACTTGTTTTGGTGTACAGTTTTAACACATAACAGATTCGTGTAACCTGCTCCGGTCAGGATACAGAATCTTTCCGCTACCCAAAAAAAACTCCCTTGTGCTGCCCTTTGTAGTTAAGCCCGCTGTCCACCACTGACCCCTGGCAACCACTGACTTGTTTTTCCTCCCTGTAGTTTAGGCTTTCCCTGAATGTCATATAAATAGAATCATATAGCGTGTAATCTTTTGAGGTTGGCTTCTTTCAATTAGCATAGTGCATTTGAGATTCATTTATGCTGTGGCATGTATCCACGGTTTATTCTTTTTTATCGCTGAGTAGAAAGGTCAACAGTTTGAACCCACCAGTGGTTCCATGGGAGAAAAACCGGGTGATCTGCTCCTGTAAAGATTTACATCCTAGGAAACCTTTAGGTGCCTCGGAAGAAAGGCCTGGCAATCTACCTCCAAAAAACCAGCCATTAAAAACCCTATAGAGCACAGTTCTACTCTGACACACATGGGCTCCCCAAGAGTCAGAACTGAGGGCAACTGATTTTTTATAACAAGTATACCACTGTATGGAGGTGCCACAGTTTCTTCAACCATTCACTTGTTGAAGGTTGCAGTGGGTTCTTTTTTCTTTTTCTCCACATTTCTTTTTATTTGACTTATACAGGGGAAGAATCTTACTGAAAAAAAAAGCCCTGAACTCGTCAGTCTGAATATATTTTAATTTTCAAGAAGAAGGAAATACTTACTGTATGTATCTAATGCGATTGTAGAAAAGCACTTAGCCTGAAAAGAATCAAAGACTCGGAGATGATTTTTTAAAAAGTCATGAACATTTTATTTACCTTCTGCGGCAATCCCGGGCCAAGGCTGTATGTGTTATTTATTGAATTCTTCGAGTATATAGTCGTCTTCCTGTGTTTGGTCAGGTTCTGGTCATGCTGGGGGATGGAGACAAGAAGTGAGAGAGAGGCCTGCAGTGAAGACACTGTGGGGCCTGTCCTCACTTTTTTCCTGGCCTGGACAGAGGCAGGGGCTTCATTACTCTTGGGTTTGATGACGGACCACAGCCTTGCCAAAGTTGAGGTCAACAAGAGAGGCAATGTCTTTTTTCACAGGTTCCTAAATTGGTTCACACACCTCTTATCACTCATGACAATCAAGCTGTTCTTGCTTCCAGTATGAACACCAGTAAAAAAACAACTGTGTAGTCAAGTTGACTCCGACTCCTGTGTGTCAGAGTAGAACTGTGCTCCATAAGGTTTTCAGTGGCTGATTTTTCAGAGGTAGATTACCAGGCCTTTCTTCCGAATGCAGTGGGTTCTTAATAAATCATTAAATATCATCTTGGTATGTTGTAGTTGTATGCCAGCAAGTCGATTCCAACTCATGGTGACCCTATAGGACAGAGTAGAACTGCCGCATAGGGTTTCCTAGGCTGTGATGTTTATGGGAGCAGATCACTGGTCTTTTCTCCCTCGGAACTACTGGGTGGGTTCCAACCGCTGACCTTTCAGTTAGCAGCCAAATGCTTAACCACTGCACCACCAGGTCTCCGTAGTCTTAGCATAGTGTATATGCAAAAGCAAGATTGTATTTCTCTTGCGGGGAGCCTGGGTGCTGCAAGCAGTTTGTGAATGACTGCTCACCTAACGGTTGATGATTTGAACCCGCCCAGTGGCTCATGGATGACAGGCCTGGCAAAATGCTTCCGTAAAGATTACAGCTGAGAAAACCCTATGGAGCGGTTCCACTCTGTAGCACATGGAGTCGCTATGAGTGGGCATCGACTCAACGGCCATGGGTATTTTTCTTGCCTTTTCTTTCTTCCCTGGGATTTGAATTTTTTGGAAGAAAACGTGATCCTTTGGCTATTTGGCCTACAAGTAAAACTGTATGCTGGTTGGTGAGGATGTGGAGCAACAGGAACTCTCATTTATTGCTGCTGAGCATGCAAAATGGTACAGCCACTTTGGAAGACGGTCTGGCAGATTGTTACAAAGCTAAATGTAGGCTTACCATACGATCCAGGAAGCACGCTCCTAGCTGTTTACCCAAATGTGATGAAAACATCATGTCCACAAAAAACCCTGCTCACAAACGTTTATAGCAGCGTTATCCCTAATTGCCCAAAAGTAGAAGCAACCAAGATGTCCTTCAATAAGTGAATTGATGAACCAACTGGTACATCCATACAATGGAGCATTATTCAGTGATTGAAAGAAATAAGCTATCAAGCTATAGAAAGACATGGAGGACTCTTACATGCATGTTGCTAAGGGAAAGGAGTCAGTCTGAAAAAGCTACACACTGTATGATTCCAACCGTGTGACATTCTGGAAAAGGCAAAACAATGGAGACAATGAAAAGATCAGTGGTTGCCAGGGGCTCGGGGTGGGGAGTGGGATAAATAGGAGGAACACAGGACATTTTTAGGGCAGTGAAACTATTCTATATGATACTGTAATGGAGAACATGTGACATTATGCATTTGTCAAAACCTATAGGTCTGTACAACACAAAGAGTGAAGCCTACTGTAAACCATGAACTTCAGTTAATAATAATGTGTCACCCTGTCTGGAGCAAGGGAGAATGAAGAAAACCAAAGACACAAGGGAAAGATTAGTCCAAAGGACTAATGGACCACAACTACCACAGCCTCCACCAGACTGAGTCCA
>NW_004443940.1:18708550-18755728 GCF_000243295.1 Trichechus manatus latirostris | reverse complement strand
GTCCAAAGGACTAATGGACCACAACTACCACAGCCTCCACCAGACTGAGTCCAGCACAACTAGATGGTGCCCAGCTACCACCACCGACTGCTCTGACAGGGATCACAATAGAGGGCCCCGGACAGGGCTGGAGAAAAATGTAGAACAAAATTCTAACTCACAAAAAAAGACCAGCCTTACTGGCCTGACAGAGACTGGAGAAACCCCGAGAGTATGGCCCCCCGACACCCTTTTAACTCAGTACTGAAGTCACTCCAGAGGTTCACCCTTCAGCCAAAGATGAGACAGGCCCATAAAACAAAATGAGGCTAAATGGGCACACCAGCCAGGGACGAGGCCTAGAAGGCAGGAGGGGACAGGAAAGCTGGTAATGGGGAACCCAAGGTCGAGAAGGGAGAGTGTTGACCCGTGGTGGGGTTGGCAACCAATGTCACAAGACAACATGTGTACTAATTGTTTAATAAGAAACTAATTTGCTCTGTAAAACTTCATCTAAAGCACAATTAAAAAAAAAATACTGTCATCTAAAAATAATGTGTCGATACTGGCTCATCAATTGAAACAAACGTACCACGTGAGTGCAAGATGTTGGTAAGAGGAGAAACAGCATGCAGGAGGGAGAGGAGGGTTAATGGGAACTCTCTGTACTTTCTGTGCAAGTTTTCTGTAAACCTAAAATTACTCTAAAACACAAGTATTAAACAAAAAAAAAGCATTATTTGTATTTTTAAATGAAATTAAAAATTTCATTAAAAAAAAACAAACTTGTATGTCTTACAGAGTTTGCCCAGCTTTGGTTATCGAAGTGTGAACAGAGAATTGTGTAGTCATATGCGTGATCTAAGGTCCTACTTATCACTTCATTGGTCTTTGTGATGGTTAAGATTATGTGTCAACTTGGCTGGGCCATGATTCTGAGTGGTTTGGCAGTCATATGATGTTGTGATCACCTCCATGATGGGATCTGCTGTGAGTAGCCAATCAGTTGAAAGGGAGATTCCTTGGGGGTGTGGCCTGCATCGAATATAAGTGGACATTCTGGCAAGGCTCATGGGCTTTTGCTCACTCTGGATCCTGCAGCTGGCTCCTGTTCATCTGACCTCCAGTTCTTGGGACTTGAGCTAGCAGTTTACCTGAAGTCTTGCCTGCCGATCTTGGGATTTGTCACTCTTCGCAGCCTGTGAGCAACAGCTCTGCTCTCTGACCTGCCGATCTTGGGTTGGCCAGCCCCTGTGGCTATGTAAATCAGGGGAAGCCTCCACCCTGACCCACAGACTTGGGACGTTCCAGTCTCTACAACTTCATGAGCCATTTCCTTGATATAAATCTCAGTATATATTTATATGCTTTACTGGTTCTGCTTCTCTAGAGAAGCCAGCCTAAGACAGTCTTACTAACCTTCCTTCCCTTTTTTTGAAGGGCTGCAACGCTGTGAGGCTGGTTTACTGCTTGCTCTGTCACAGACTTTGAAGCTAAGTACAGGCAGGGAAAGGCCTGTTAAGGTGGGGGCGATTTGCTGAAGCTGCTGGGTAGAGATAGGGACGTGTCCCCTGCCCCCCAGCCTGGCTAGAAAGGTCCCTCTGGTGATATGCCACTATACATGTTTTATAGCAGCATTTGGCTTAGTCGGCTGGAAGATACTGATAATTAGGGCCTCTGAGTGCCTCATGCACTTGGACCTTCATTCATTCGACAGGTATTTATTGAGCCGTGCCAGTCACTGTTGTAGGTACTTGGATTCATCAGTGAGTAAAATAGGCAAAGGTCTCTGGGGATTTCAAACTTTAGTGTGCTTAAGAATCACCCAGAAAGACTGCTTAAAAGGCAGAAGCCTGGCCTCACCACCTCTGGGAGATTCTGTTGCATTTAGTCTAGAGTAGGGCCCAGGAGTTTGTATTTTTAAGAAGCATCCTGGTTGGTGTAAGTGGTCCTGGAACCCAGATGAAGCACCTCTGCCTTCGAGACCTCCACAAGTATTCATTGAATCAAACTGTTGGCTTGCCTGGGGGTTCTGATAACTGCAGATGCCAAAATCAGGCCACTGTCATTCCAACATTACAGCAATGTGCCACAGTCCCTGTTTTAACCTTTTCCTCTCCCCACTCCCACCCCTACCTCAAAAATAAAGCACTGTGGTCAAAGCAGAGTATTGCCATTCAACCGAGTTTTATAAAAATCTGCCTTCTTTGGGTTGGTTTAGGACCTAGGCAGCTATGAGTTGGAATCAGCTCCACTGCACACAACAACCACAAGGAGTCGGACACTTTAAACAGTCGATGCAAAAAGCCTTGCTTGAAGAAAGAATGAGGCTCTGGGGGAGACCTGCTTTCTTGGTCAGCATTTCAATTCATGATTCATTGGTGGATCAGTAGGGTGGGGCCCAGTTGTTCCAGATACACATAGTGGCTTATCATTTGTAAAGAGGCAAAGGGCAAGTGGTAATAGCCCAAGTTAGCTGATCATAGCATTTTGGTAATTAATGTAAAGTCTTCATTTCACGGAAGAATGCAGCTCAGTGTGTACCCAATGCTGAACGGTTGTCTTCAGCCAGTGGCTTCCAATTTACTGCATGAATTTCACAATGGTTTTTCCCTTTAAAAAGTCTTCTGCAAAAGGTAAAGAACTCTCTTGCAAAACATACACTTCATAATTAATTAAAATGGGTGTATCTAAGGCACCAGAACAATGCCCAACATAAGAAGAGAGGAAGAAGTAGCCCCTGACGCTTTCTCATGCTTTGATAAACCCTTGCATCTCCAGGGGAAAGATGGTGACTGGTGAGCAAACACAGAGAGGCTGAGGAGACATCCTTGTTTGGTAGGGCAATGCAGACAAGCCCTAAATAATAGGTCCTGTGAAGCGGCAATCCTGCCACAGTCCCCAGGGATGACGTGGGGTTTGGGGGCATTCCAGGCTCTCGTGAGTAAGAACCATAACAAATGTTTGCTAATAACCCCAGCACCTCCCTTTATGTCAGTATGCTGTCATTAATTCTAAAAAAGACTTAATGCAAATAAAGAAAGCTTACCTGAACTGCTGGTCTGGGAGCAGAAGGAAGGGAGGAGGCGAGTCTCCTGGATTTGTCATGTGTAGTCAGGCAGGCACTTTAAACCTCCAGCCTTAATGTACCTCATGTGGGAAACAGAAATACTCATACTTGTGACATTGTGTTTGGGAATCCAGAGCTGACAGAAGGTTATACAGGAATAAAACATTTCTTACAGGTGATAAAGCCAGAGTTAAAATAATCATGACACCAATTTTTATAATAATGCTCCACTGTTTTATAAGGAAATGGTATCAGAAGTTCTAACCCTTAAGACAGTGTCTTAGTTATCTGATGCTGCTATAATAGGAGTACCACAAGTGGATGGCTTTAACAAATATAAATTTATTTTCTCACAGTTTAGAAGGCTAGAAGTCCAAATTCAGGGAACCAGCTCCAGGAGAAGGCTTTCTGTCTCTGTCAGCTCTAGGGCAAGGTCCTTGTCATCAATCTTCCCCTGGTCTAGGAGCTTCTCAGTGCAGGGACCCCAGGTCCAAAGGATGCACTCTGCTTCTGGATCTTCTTGCTTGTTGGTAATGAGGTCCCTCTCCTCTCTGCTTGATTCTCTCTTTTATATCTCAGAAGAGATCGACTGAAGATACAGTTTAATCCTATAGATTGTGTCCTTCCTCATTAACATCACTGCCTCTAATCCTGACTCATTAACATTACAGAGGTTAGGATTTACAACACATAGGATAATCACATCAGATCACGCAATGGTGGACAACTACGAAGTACTGGGAATCATGGCCTAGCCAAACTGACACACATTTTTGGGGGTTACAATTCAGTCCATAACAAACAGTGTTCTAATTATCAGAATATAATTTTAATATAATTTCATTATCACCTATTCTATTTAAAATCTAACCAAAATTAGTGGTGTTAAGTATGGTGTTTGTAAAATACAGTTAGGGATTTTCTTACTCTGAATTACTACAGTTGTTCCAATATTAGACAGCACTGCTTTCTTTTAATGCAATAAAAATGACCTTTAGTTCAGTATAAAATATTTTTTAATGTTATAGCAAAAAGTGAACAAAAGAAGATATGCACAAAATAACGAGGAACTGCCAAAAACAAATGTGATAGTCAAGGTGGTGTGTCAGATTGGCTGGGCCATGATTCTCAGTGGTTTGGCAGTTATGATGTAGTTTGGCTGTCATATAATGATGTGATCATCTCCCTAATGAGATTTGGTCTAATGTGATCACCTCCATGATGGGATCTGCTATGAGTAGCCATTCAGGTGAAAGGGAATTTCCTTGGGAGCGCGGCCTGCATCCAATATAGGTGGACGGGTTGGCAAGGCTCGTGAGCTTTTGCTGGCTCTGGATCCTGCGCCTGGCTCCTGTTCGTCTGACCTCTGGTTCTTGGGACTTGAGCTAGCAGCTTACCTGCCATCTTGGCTGCTGATCTTGGGATTCGTTGGTCTTCAAATCCTGTGAGCAAGAGCATGACTGTCTGACTTGCCGATCTTGAGTTCGCCAACCCCTGTGGCTACTTGAATCAGGAGAAACCTCCAGCCTAACCCATGGACTTAGGATGTTCCAGCCTCTACTACCCTGTGAGCCACTTCCTTAATATAAATCTCTCTATATATATATTTATGGAGCCCTGGTTGCACAATGGTTAATAACTATAGCAGCTAACCAAAAGGTCAGTAGTTCAAATCCACCAGCCACTCCTTGGAGACCTTATGGGGCAGCCCTACCCTGTCCTATAGGGTTGCTATGAGTTGGAATCGACATGACGGCAAGAGTTTTTTAATATATATTTTGCTGGTTTTACTTCCTTAGAGAATCCAGCCTAAGACAAGTAATGTTTTTTTAAATGAGAATCTTCATGGAGTAGTGTGGTCTGTTACTTTAAGATTTTAATTAACCATTCACTAATCTCACATTTTTAAAATCCTCAAATTTAAAAAAAAGAAAAAAATCCATACACTCTATGGAACACAAGAACACGGCCTTTTTTATTTGAAGAGCTTCAACACAGACCGTCTCTCATAAGGCTCTAATTAAAGCCAGATGTTGGGATTAACTCACAGTTGTTTTTCAAAGCACCCATGTCCCTGGGTGGTGCAAACAGTTAAGCACTTGACTAACTGAAAGATTGGCGGTTGGAACCCATCCTGGGACACCTCAGAGGACAGGCCTTGTGATCTGCGTCCGAAAGGTCACAGCCTTGAAAACCCTATGAAGCAGTTCTGCTCTGGACACATGGGGTCGCCATGAGTCAGAATTGACTGGCTTGGCAGCTAACAACAACATTCTCTTTACTCTTATAAACAATGTAAATTCCTGACTTGGGAGACTCCTTCAACTCCCAATAACTTTAAAATTAAGTAAATGATTTTTAAAATTCAGCCTGCTAATTTTAAAGGGCAAATACTGGCCTTTTTTATATCGTCTGTGCTCATAAAAAGCCCTGGTGGCGCATTGGTTAAGAGCTCGACTGCAAACCAAAAGGTCATTTTGAATCCACCAGCCACTCCTTGAAAACCCTATGGGAAAGTTCTACTCTGTCCCATAGGGTCGCTATGAGTTGGATTTGATGGCAATGGGTTTGGTTTTTTGTTTTGTGCTCATAAAGCATGTCTGTATAGTTAATTCATGTCCATAGTTCCTTTCTCCTGTAAGAGGATCACTCATATCTGATGTTAATGAAGCTAGATATGGAGCACTTTCATATGAAGGCACCTATTAGACACTGGATTATACAAAGAGCTAAAAGATATATATTATCTACCTTTGAAGAACTTATGATCTAACTGGAAAAATGGGGCATACACAAAGAAAATATGATTAAAGATGAAGGTCAATAAATAATCAGAGACAAACTGAGTGGGCAGAACATTGCACGCTACAGGAATTGAGAGAGGAGAGAGCTTGCTTCTCACTGGAGTGACCTGGGAGGGCGTCTTGATCTAAAGGGCTTCAGCCATGCTTGACTCGGAACTCCCTTTGTACCATTTCGCTGTACAAAACTCCCCAATATATACTAACCCCACGTTTGAGCTGATGAGCCAGAGCTGTGTTTCCCAAAGCTCACTGATGTAGGTTGAAATTCTGGCCTCCTCAGAAAAGAGTTCAGGGAGGAAGCAAGAGATTTTACTGATAATTTTGTGGGAAGAAGAGTATTTGCATCACACACCACCTGACAAACCAAAACCAAACCCATTGCCGTCAAGTCAATTCCAACTCATAGCGACCCGACAGGACAGAGGAGGACGCTCCGTAAGGTTTCCAGGGCTGTAATCTTTATGGAAGCCAACTGCCACATCTTTCTCCCGCAGAGTGGCTGGTGGGTTCCAACTACAGACCTTTTGGTTAGCAGCTGAGCGCTTAACCACTGCGTGAGCAGGGCTCCTTTACCTAACAAACAAGGGAATAAAAATCCCTATTTGACATTTCTTTTCCCCAAGTCCCTCTTTAGCTGCCAGCCTTGGGCACTCCCCTCTCCTACCAAGAAAAGAATAAAAAGCAAAACCCATTGCCCTCGAGTAGATTCCGACTCAGCGCCCCTACAGGACAAGGGCTACTGGTGGATTTGAACTGCCGACCTTTTGGTAGCACTTAACCACTATGCCACTAGGGTTTCTCCTAGGCAGATTCTAAATCTTTCCAGTCCCCTTTCTTATGCAGAACTATTTGGACTGTACCAACTCTCCCAGGGGACTTTATAAAGCATTTACCATTTTCTCCCTCAGGAAGAGCCTGCCCCTAAGAAAAATAAGGTTTCTTTATCATTTCATTTGTTAATTTCTTTGTTAACCCCCTGCCTCATTTCCAAAAGAACTGGATGCAGCAAATAGTGAAGACATCAACACAGGTGGGAAGGAAAATGCCAGATAACTTATGGATCTTTCTATTCTTCCATGACTCGGGTTTAAGGTCTCCTCTTCAGACTTCCCCCACAACCTGCTAACCTAACTATACTAGGCCCACAATGGAGTCACTTATGCTAAGCCCCACATCAGCAAACCAAAACCTAGCTAGCTTCTATTTCCTGTAAATGCCTGACCTTTCCAGGAGCTAAAACCCAAGTCAATTAATTGACTCTCCTAGAAATGGAAAGCCAAGCAAACCAATTAGGACTTGTTTGCTCAGTTCAACCTAGTACAAAATTTTCCCTTGATCCCCAACATGGAAAGAAAACGCCTGCCAGCCAATCTGAAATTTGCCCAGCATAGCTTCCTTGCTCCTGTGTGTTTGTGCTTACGAAACCTTTCCAGTTTGTGCTGCTCTTCAGAGTTCTTGCCTTGACTTCCAGATCAGGCAGTCCCCAGTTTATGAACTGCAAATAATGAGTTTGTACACAAATTTGATCTTGTGGAAATTTCAGTTTTTAACAAACCTTATTCTAAAGAAGTTTCCCTCTCTTCTCAGTGCTCATTTATCTGTTTGCCTGCTTAACATCTGTCTCTCTCTCTAGATAATAGTTTCCATCAGGGGAGATACCATACCAATCTTGTTCACTGTTGCATTCCAGCACCTAGCATGGTGCTTGATACATAATAAGTGATGAATAAGTGTTTGTTGAATAAGTGAACGCTAGCCAAGATGCCGTATTAGTCATCTGTTGCTGCAGAACATATTATCCCAAAATTCAGCAGCTTAAAAACAATAAACGTGTATTAGCTCACACAGTTTCTGTAAGTCGGCAGTTGAGGAGCAGCTTAGCTGGGTGGTTCCAGTTCAGGGTCTCTCACAACGTTGCAGTTAAGCTGTCAGAGCTGTAATCATCTGAAGACGTGATCGGGACAGGAGGATCCATTTCCAAGATGGCTCACTCACGTGGCTGTTGGCCACATGGACCTTTCTATAGACTGCCTGAATGTCTTCACAACATGGTAGCTGGCTTCCCCTGGAGAGACTGATCCAAAAGAGAGCAAGGCAGAAGCTGCAATGTCTCAAGCCTAACCTCATTTCTGCAATATCCTATTGGTGACACAGGTCAGCCCTAGCCAATGCAGGAGGAAACTACACAAGAGTGTGAATATCAGGAGGCGGGATCATTGGGAGCCATCTTGGAGGCTGGCTACCGCAGATGACTAATTCTTAACACATTCCTTGCAAATTCTTAGAATTATTTGGGTAGTGCTAGAGTTCCCAGAAAGTAAGTGGCAATGAAGCCAAAGAAATGCTGTTTATGGCTGTTAAATTTCCTTAGTATTATCCCCCACACTGCTGTAGCCTGGGAAATTTGTATTCCTTATGAAATGTCTTTCATCTGTGTCTCGTCCATCCAAATTCTCAGGGTAAATTATAACAAAGAAAGCACGAAGAACCCCGAAATTCCTCATGGAGGTAGTATAACAATATTCATAAAAAACTATGACAAAGTCTTCCTAAAATTATGGGCAAAGGATAGAAAATTAGTTCTTACTGGGAATCTCAGATAAACATACGTGAATGTGGAAGAAGTATTCAGTTTAATTTTTCAGGTGATAAAGAAATACAAATACTCCTGAAAAATGTGCAAGGTGAATTTTCCTTACTTGTCTTTACTGCCTAACAAAGTCTTTGTTCCAGCAAGTTTGATGTTTTATTTTTAATAGAATTGAATGGGAGAGAAACTGAGATGACAAAATCCATTGATAGCATAAATTGGGGGTCACAAATTCAAATGTCTATAGGGGGCAAGCAAGGGACACAAATAATGCTTAGTTTCCTAGTGCTACTGTGACACAAATACCACAAGTGGGTGGCTTAAAGAACAGAAATTTATTTTCTCACAGTTCTGGAGGCTAAAAGTCCAAACTGGGGTCCCCGCCATGTTACTTCCTTCCTTGGTTCCTTGACTTGTAGACAAATCTCCGCATGGCATATATCTCAACACCCTCACCCCACTCCTCATGAGTACGTGTCTTTGTGTCTATCCTGCTCTTTTTATAACTCAGAAATTATTAGATTTAGAACCCACCCTACTTGTGTATGTTCTAATTAACATAATAAAGAAAACTCTATTTCCAAACAGGATTACATCCACAAGTATAGGGGTTAGGATTCCAACACACACACACACACACACACACACACACACACAAATATGTATATATATATATATTTGAGGGGTGAGGGGACACAGTTTGACCCACAACAAAGGAGTAAAACGAGCCACATGGACAGCTGCCACCCAGACCTAGCCATTGTTGCCCTATAGGAATGTGAGCTTCCTATACTGCCAAAGTGGCTGAATTTTCTCTCAAAAGAGAAGCAAATATCTATTAAATGCTGCAACTAAATCAAAATAATTTTATTTTAACTATGCGGACCAATGTGGCTCTGGGTCTGGCCATTTTGCAACCTCTGGCCCAAATAAACATGCATTCAAGAGCAGATGGAGCAACCACGTGTCCGACTGGGTGCTGGCTGCTGTGTGCGGGGCCTTTTGAGGGAGCTACCTGTCCTTTGGGGTTTTTTGAATTTCCTTTCATTCTCCTTTCTACAAACATTTTCTGCATATTCGTGGGGTGAAGCAAGAAAAAGACATGAGGAGGTAAAGGAGGCTTTTAACTCAAATAACAGCAGCTGAAAGAAACAAAGCATACGAAAGCAACCTTATGCCACCATTACACTCCTTGGAGGTGAGGCCATCTTCCGAAGTGGAATCCCTTCTGTAGGCGATAGCAGGACAACCAGGTTATTGCACCAAAAAAAAGATAAAAACCAAACCCGTTGTTGTCGAGTCAATTCCAGTTCAGAGCGGCCCTATAGGACAGAGTAGAACTGCCCCCATTGGGTTCCCAAGGAGTGGCTCGTGGATTCAAACTGCCGACCTTTTTGATTAGCAGCAAAACTCTTAACCACTGCGCCACCAGGGCTCAGCAATGAGAAAACCAGCCTTGGGCTTTCCTTCCTTCCAGTAATAAAATAATCTAGGACTCCTCATTTCAGTGGGCTCCGCGATTAGGGACCTTCTTTGTATTTGGCAACGCTTCTGAGGGAAGTTAGCTTCCCTCCTCCTGGAGATACAGTGCAAAGGAAAACAGCATTAGGACCAACAGATGGGGGTTCAAGTCTTGCCATTTAGTAGCAATGTGACCTCCTTGGCTAAGTTTTGACCAGTCTGAGCCTCGTGTTTGCCATCTGCAGTATAGGGATGCAAACATCCTCCTCACAGGTTATTGTAAGGATTAAGCAAGAGAAGGTGCAGTAGGCACTTAGCACAGTGTGTGACACATAATGAAAGCTCAACAAATGGTTGCTGTAAGGACTACAGGATTCTTTGGGTGGTGCAAATGGGTAACGCAGTTGGCTGCTAGCCGAAATACTGGCAGTTCAAGACTACCCAGAGGCACTTTGAAAGAAAGGCCTGGCAATCTACTCCCAAAATCAGCCATTGAAAACCCTATGGAGCACAGTTCTACCCTGACACACATGGGGTCACACATGGGGTGCCCATGAGTTGGAATTGACTTGATAGTAACGGGTCTGTTTTCGGTTTTTGTTGGGACTACATCAGAGTGACAATCCCCTCAGTTGATATTTTACATTCCGGTCCTCAACTTAGCAGTTCATAGACTTCTGTGAAGAGTAGAGGTTGCCAAAGTTCTCATGTTGCAGATGAGAAAAACAAGTCCAGAGAGGTCAGGTGACTTGTCGACAGTGTAACTTTGCTCCTCCTGCTTGTCCTGATGCCGGGCAGGGTTCCCTGAGAAGACAGAGGTGGGAGCCAGCTCAGGGAGGGTGATGGGTGGCCCGATAGCAGCAGCCTGTCTGGTCTTCCCGAAGCCCATCTGTGGTGAGCTGGGGCTCTGGGAATTGTCCTGGTGGACTCTCCAGGAGAGGCTCATGTGCCTGACCCACCTCCCAGCAGTGGTGCAAAACCAAACCAAACCTGTTGCCTTTGAGTCAATTCCAACTCATAGCAACCCTACAGGACAGAGCAGAACTGCCCCATAGGGTTTCCAAGGAGAGGATGGTGAATTTGAACTGCCGACCTTTTGGTTAGCAGCTAAGCTCTTAACCACAGGGCTCCCAGCAGTGATTAGAAGGGACTAATTAGTGGCTGGTAAAACAGCAGTGATAGGGCATTCCTATTCCAATAAGCCACCCGAGTGGATCCAGCAGCTACAGCCAGATGGAAAACAGCCACTTAGGCCTTAACGAGCTTGCTCGGCTGTAATTCTGGGGAGTCCTGAGAGGCTTACTAATTTACTAATTACTCCATTTTTGTTGTTGTTTTTGTGTTTGCTCTTTTTTTTTTTTCCTTTTTAATATTTTTCTCACCAGGCAGGAAAGTCTCCAGGTTCTTGCTTTGATTAGCTTGTCTCCCTCATTGACACCGTCACATCCTGTTTGGGGGGTAGATGTTAAGTCATTTGCAAATGCAAGATTATGAGACCGTGTTCGTTTTTGCCTGCTTTCAAGCTCTCAATTCACGTGAATGCTCCCATTTAACCCAAAGGGCACACTTCATTTTTTAAATCCACTCTACAACCTTTTACAACCTACCCAGGGCTCTAGAGGAGCAAGTGGCCAGAGTTTCTCTTTTCCGCGAAAAGTTAACTCTCTCGTTAAGCGATGAACAAAGTGCCTGACCGTGTGTGGGTAAGGAGCGTGGGAGGTGGTGTCCTGCCATAGGACTTCATGAAAAACTCTGTAAATGACACACCACCTCCTGTTCCCCCGTCGTGAAAGTAAAATTGTTAGTCGTTCCACGTTCACACTACGATAGGGTTAAGGGATACCCGAACCAGAAAAACCCATTGCCGCTGAGTTGATTCCGACTCATATTGACCCTATAGGACAGAGTAGAACTGCCCCATAGGGTTTCCAAGGACTGGCTAGTGGATTTGAACTGCTGACCTTTTGGTTAGCAGCCGAGCTCTTAACCACTGTACCTCTAGGGCTGCAAAATCATGCTCCAGAACATTGTCCCCCACCCCGCCACCCCACCACCTGATGTGAGAGTTACACTCTGGGGACTGATGGGAGGCTTGGAGCTCACTCTTGAGATGATCGAATATTGCCATTTTACAGATGAGAAAACTGAGGACCAGAGAGATGAAGTCAATTGCTTAAAGTCATAGTTTGCTAAAGATAGACGTAGAGACGGAATCCAGGCCTCCTGGCGCTAAGGGCTCTTTGCAGAAGAAAAGTCAGGAGCAGAGGAGGCAGCATGAGAAGTTGAGGTGAAAGACTGCTGGAGAGGCCTGAATGGAAACTCCAAATACTTCACATGTTTTCTAAGGATTCTTTCAGGTTAGAGACTAGTGTAGGTGACCCAAAGCTAATTGAATTCTGCTTTAAGGGTAAGGAAAACAGAGATGCAGAACAAAGAAGGGGTCTCTTCAATTTAGTTAGATGAAAGAGAAGGGCTGAGACGAAGCACTATCAGGTGAACTCAGAAAGCTGTGTGCAAATACAGTAGTCCGCTGGGAGCCTTGCAGACGTTCAAGTCAACAGAGATGCTTCTAGCAGAAAGAGAGCAAAGACAATATCATCTGTGGTCCCTAAGAATGACGTAATTATCCCAAGACGTGCCAATGGCCAATTTTAACACTGCCCACACTCCAAACAGGCATTTGCTTGCAGGGATGGCTCCTTCCATGGGTCAGGAGATTCTCCATCTTATGGAAGACTGTTCATCTTTATGAAATGGGGGAGGGCAAAGGCTTCCAAGGGGCCTTCAAATTAGGTCAGGCTTTCACCCAGAGGAGATCAGCAAATGGAAATATGGACCCTGAAGGCACATGAGAAGGGGACAATAAGGAGGATGGAAATGCTGGACCCCAAGTTTCCCTACATCTATTGGGGGCCCCACTTATACCCTGAAGCAGGGTCCTGAGCGGTCCATGCATTTGACTCCCTGGTGGGCAGGAGGTCCAACCCATCAGTCAGAATGTCAGGGCCCTCTGCAGAGTCAGGGCCTGGCTGCATTTGCATAGAGCTGAGCTTATGGAGAACAGAGGGAGGGCCCTCGAGTCTGCAGTTCCAGCCACCTTCTGTTGAGATTTCTATAGTTTTTCTGGACGTCTCCTTCCCACCCACACTCCCAAGGAGAGAAGCTTTTCATTTGTCCTTTCACACAGGGCATAACTGACCAATAATATTTAATGTGGGACTTCCAGGTGGTAGTAGGTACCAAGGCCAAGGGTAACTTGGGTCTTGAGGGAAAAGATGCTAAGAAGGGCCTGGCTACATCATTTTCTCTCCATAACACCCAACCAATCTCCTTCCTCCCTTCGCTTTGGATAGTATGCTGCAGTCATACCCGTAACCGTCAAGTCAATTCTGACTCATAGTGACCCTATAGGACAGAGTAGAACTGCCCCATAGGGTTTCCAAGGCTGTAATCTTTATGGAAGCAGATTGCCACATCTTTCTCATGCAAAGGGGCTGGTGGATTTGAACTGCTGACCTTTTGGTTAGCAGCTAGGTGCTTAACCACTGCGCCACCAGGGCTCCAGTGCTACAGTCATAAACAGTCCTTAAATCTCAGTGACTTAAAACAACAAAGGCTTATTTCTTGCTTGTTGCTACATGTCCACCTCAGGTTGATGGAGGGTATTGGGCTCCACATCATGCTCACTCAAGCATCCAGGATGATGGAGCCTCCATTATTTCAGAAGTCACCAGATAGCCTGGCAGAGTAAAGGGGAACATGGCAAATTGCACAATGGCTTTTAAACCTTCTGCTCGGGAGTAGCACAAGTCACTTCCATTTCCTTTCAATGGCCAAAGTAAGACAGAATAAGCACATCTCAGTTCACAGGTACAGGGAAGTGTACCCTACCATGTACCCAGAAGGAAAGAGAATTAGAATATTTGTGAAGGGCAAAGTGACCTCCATAGTCATAACTTTTGAGTTGATTTAAGAATGTCACTCTGTTTTCTTGGAATTCGACTCTGTCCTGCTCTGAAGGCACCTCTTCCTGGCCTGGAACTCTGCACATTTACATTACCCAGACATTCACAGTTCCTCCCTTGAAGCCAACTAATCCCCTAGGCCTTAGGTCTTAGTTGAGAATACTGCACCTCCTAGGAACACCTTCATTTTAATGGAGAACTTTCAAAAGAGAACATTCTCTAAGATTCAAAGAATTTGTCTCTTAACAGGAGCATTTTAACCACCGGGATTCTGTGCAGATAGTAAGTATCCTGCTGTGATTGCACCTTGGTCATCTCTCAGAAGAGTTTAGAGCAAATTGCAGCCATTGTCATGTCTTCAGTCCAGCCTGACCCTCACTCAAGTCCATCTGACCCTGTCTCAAGTTCACCTCCGACACTAATCCTCAAGTGTTCTGGTCACACGTGCTCTAAGGGAGATGTTTGCTTACCCTTCTCTTTCCCTATTTCTAGAGTCTCATAGAGAGTTGGTATAGTCTAACGTAAAGATCGCAGGCTTTGAAGTCACATAGACCTGGTGTAAATCTCAGCTCCGTCACACACATGTACAAGGTTCCTTACTTCTTTGAACCACAGTGTCTTTATCTGTCAAATGAAGTAATAATGCAAGAAGATAATATAACATGACTCCATCTATAACAAAGAGCCAAAAAGAGAAAGTAAGAGAAACATTTTAAATATGTGGGAGATTGCATCTGCATTCCACTCAACAAGAACATACCCAGAGTGACAGAGGCCTGTAAAGGAAGACATGAATCTTCCCTGTACCTTTATTCCCAGGGGCCCCTCCTGCTGTAAGCATTGACAGCTCTGAGTTCCATTCTTTGTTCTACTGTTGAAAGACGTAATGTGTGTTTTTCACATAACGTGGCCTCTAAATGCTAGCTCCCTTCCTCATCTGGTACTCAACTGAACAAGGGCAATCTATCCCAACCCTGGAGTAAAAACATGGGCAATATGTTGGTCTTCAGTGTGGCCGCTTACAAGAGATACTGCTAGGGTAATTTGGACTTATGTGAGCTTATTTCTTTTTTTTTTTAACCTTATGTCATAACCCAACTCCAGGTAAGGTACAACATCTTGTACTTACTCAAAGAATCATCACAAATATGAAATGAGCTAACATAAATTGAGGACAGTGGCTGGCACATAGTAAGCACTCAGTAAATGGTACCTAGTTTTTTTTTAAGGAGCCCTGGTAGCTCAGTGGTTAAGGGCTCGGCTACTAACCAAAAGGTCGGCAGTTAGAACCCACCAGCCACTCCACAGGAGAAAGATGTGGCAGTCTGTTTCTGTAAAGATTTACAGCCTTAGAAACATTATGGAGCAGTTCTACTCTGTTCTATAGGGACACTATGAATCGAAATCGCCTCGACGGCAATGGGTTTGGTTTCGGTTTAGTTTTTTTGCTATTGTTTCTGATTTTGTTTTTATTATAGAGTCAGTGTAGCGGATTGCATGGCAACCTCCCAATGATATGTCCACGCCCTAATCCCTGTAACCTGTGAATGTTACTTTATTTGGAAAGAAAGTCTTTGCAGATGTAATTAAGTTACAGATCTTGAGATGAGGAGATCATCCTAGATTATCAAAAAAAAAAAAAAACCCCAAAAACCAAACCTGTTGCCGTCAAGTTAATTCCGATTCATAGCGACCTTATAGGACAGAGTACAACTGCCCCATAGAGTTTCCAAGGAGTGACTGGTGGATTCCAACTGCCAGCCTTTCTGTGAGCAACCAAGCTCTTAACCACTGCGCCACCAGGGCTCCAGGATTATCCAAGTGGGCCCTAAATCCAATAACAAGTGTCCTTATAAGAGTGAGGCAGAGGGAGATTTGACATAGAAGAGGAGGAGGCAGTATGTTCACGGAAGCAGAGGTTGGAGTGATGCAGCCACAGGTCAAGCTAGCAGCACCAGAAGATGGAAGCGGCAAAGAATGGATTCTCCGCTAGAGTCTCCAGAGAGTGTGGCCGTGCTGACACCTCGACTTGCAGCCTCCAGAACTGTGAGAGAATAAAAACCTGTTTTCGTTAAGCCACCTAGTTAGTGGTCGGTTTCCTCCTGTGGTATGATTCTCTCGAAGAAGGTGTAGCTAGAGATTGAGAGGATGAAAACATTTATCACAGAGCAGAGCAAAGTTCCAGCCAATAAAGAATCAGGAAACCTGATTCCCAGTTTTAAAACTGCCAGTCACTAGCTGTGTGGCCTAGGGCAATTCACATATGCTGTGAACAGTCTCTGGCCTTATCTATAAAATCAACAGTCTTGATAGTGGTCATTGAGACGATTAAATTATCTTCAACATGACCGTGCTTTAAGATGTGGGCTTTGTCATCAGGCACAATGTATCTGGATTCTTAGTTCCTTGATGGTTCTCAGGTCATTGAGAGGGAGTCTGGTCATCCCAGGCTTTGACCCAAGCAGACCTCTGTCCCATCTGGAACCTGCTCTCCCTTCTCAGGTAGTGAGAGATGTCTAACCTCCTTTCCCTTCCCAGGTGGTCAAGAATGTCTCCAAGGAGCCAGGGAGGACCTCAGGTGGTCCTCAGGCTGACACTGCACTTCACTTGCTCAAGGTCATGCCCCTGCAGCCATTGCATCCTGAGGCCCTTGGTCATAGTTTCTGGGGGAAAACATCATAAAAAGAAGTCCCTGTGCTTGTCAAACAGCACTTCGAGAGCTTCAGAGTGTGTGAATACTATGACTTCCTTTTTTTCTCCTCATTGTCTGAACTGCAAAGGGTAGCTCATGGGCCAAGAGGTTCTTCCAGATCAAAACCCTCCTCACAGGCTTCCCGTGCACCTGCCAGCACAACACCTCCTGAAGCTCTAAGATGCCCAGTCCATTCATTCCTGGCAGGTGTCTCACCTGGACAAGAAGAGTCAGACAGGCTTCCTAAAGGCATTTGATGAAGAGAAAAGGACATTATTATTATTGGTTTTTTTGAACCACACCTTTGAAAACAGACACTCTCAAACACGGCCTGTAGGAGTGTGCATTGGTGCGAACTTGCTGGCAAGGCATTTGGCAAAATGAATCAAAAGTATTAAAAATGCACATGCCATTTGAGCCAGGAATTCCATTTCTAGGAACTTACCCTAAGGAAATATTCTAAGATGTGCCCAAAGATTGAGATGCCAGGGAATTCACTACAACCTTATTCAGAATAGAGAAAACCTGGAAACAACCTAAAGAGGGAGAACCCAAAACCAAACCAAACCCGTTGCCGTCGAGTCGATTCTGATGCATAGCGACCCTATAGAGCAACTTCAATTAATCACGGTGTGATCAAAAGAGGGAATCCTAGGTCTCCGCTACTGATGATCCCAAAATGCTGTAAAAGAGGGAAGGGAGGGAGGGAGGGAGGAAGGAAAAAGTATGTACAATAAAATTCTATTTTTATAAAAATGTATGGAGGACATATTTCAAAAACAGTGGTAGGATTGCTTGTGAATTTTACTGTCTTCACTTCTTAATTTTTCTGCAGAAAACAGAAATTCATTCCATCTTTCAACAAATATTTATTGTGTAACTACTAGGGATCAAGTACTTTGCTAGGTGAGTATTAAAAAATAAGATTCTTACCTCTCAAAAATTTCCTATTGCTACTTGTGCAATTAAAAAGAATTTTTTTTTTAAATCATACTACTAAGGTATTTTTCAGTCTGGAGTCCAGGGGCTGAGTTATATCAGAGGCTCTCAAATATTTCCATTCCACAACCACCTGAAGAGTGCTAAAAGCCCCATGGATGGCCAGGCGTTTCTCCCCAGCCCCACTCCTGCTTGCCATGGCAAACCAAGTAAAATCTTTGGAAGGCCAGTAGGGAAAGCAGACCTGCTTTTAGGCAATGCTATCCTTGTGTTAAATATCAAAGGGCAATTACTGATTTATGCTGGAAACCAAGGATACATGTCATAAGTTGATATCATGATAGATATCATGACAACAGGATGAAGAAGAGTCAAGCGCTGGCTGCTGCACGATCCCTGCGTGGAGTCTAGGTGGCTTTTAGCAATTCACCAAGCTCTCCCTGTCATACTTTCCTGTGTGAAAACTGAGAACAATAATGTCTGTGGTTCCAACTCATAGCAACTCTATGTGACAGAGCAGAACTGTCCCATAGGGTTTTCTAGGCTGTAATCTTTACAGAAGCAGATAGCCAGGTCTTCCTCCCATGGGGCCTCTTTCTCCCATGGAGCTGCTGGGTGAGTTAAAATTTCCAACCTTTTGGCTATCAGGTGAGTGCTTAACCATTGCGCCACCAGGGTCCTGTGTCTCTACTTGTATAAAATAAGGGAAAAGATATATGGGTCACCTACTTGCTTGGGGAGGTTGCTCAGCTCACAATGACCCTCTAAAGATCCCACCTCACCAGGAAGGATGGGCCTCAGCAGCATGTTTGGGCCACATCACCTCCATAATGAGATCTGAAATAATGTGATCACCTCCATGATGAGATCTGTTGTGAGCAGTCAATCAGCTGAACCGAAGTTTCCTTGGGAGTGTGGCCTGCATCCAATATATATATAAATTTTCTGGCAAAGCTCGCTGGCTTTTCCTCTACTCTGGATTCTGCATTCACCTCATCATCTGAAGTCCAGTTCTTGGGATTCCAGCCAGCAGCCTGCCATCTTACCTGCCAGTCTTGACTTTAACAGCCTCCACAGCCCGTGAGCCAGCAGCCTGCTGTCTGACTTGCTGATCTTGGGTTTGCCAGCCCCTGCAGCTATGTGAGTCAGGAGAAGCCTCCAGCCTGATGACTGACCCACAAACTCGGGACTTTCTAACCTCTACAACCTTGTGAGCCATTTTCTTGATATAAATCTCTCTCTCTCTCCATATATATGTATAACCCTTTGCCATTGAGTAGATTCCGACTCATAACAATCCTATAGGACAGAGTAGAACTGCCGATAGGGTTTCCAAGGAGTGGCTGGTGGATTCAAACTGTCAACCTTTTGGTTAGCGGCCAGGCTCTTAACCACTGTGTGTTCAGAAAATCAAACTATCCTGCTGATTTGAATCCCATCCTCCCTCATGTTCAAAACTACATGTTGTGTCCATTTCCTGGGCTTCTAGGGACCCGTGGCATAAAGTAACTTGATTCTTAGATTTTGAATTGGTAAGTAATGCTGGCTGCTATAACAAACAAACCCCCAACTCTCAGTGGCTTAGCAAAATAAATGTCTAGCTCAAGTCAGTGTCCAACGATGTTGGCAGGGTAGCTCTGCTCAACCTTGTTATTTGGGAACCCAGTCTTCTACCACGTGGCTTTCCATCACCAGGGCCTCAGAGTCCTCCACCTAGCCAGCAGATAACAGAACAACAAGTGAAAACACAGAGAACTGCCTGGGAAGTTTTTAAGGGGCCAGGTCTGAAAGTGGCATACCTCATTTCTGCCTATATTCCACTATCCAGAGCTCAGTCATATGCCCCGCCCCCCAACTAACAGAGAAGCTGGGAAGATGCAGTCTACCTCCTTGTCCTGCAGGATAAGGAAATGGGGTTTAGTGACACATCCAGTGGTCGTTGTTACTGAAAAGATGATTTATTGCAAAAATTGTGCTGTTTTTGTAGATTCAGAGATTATACGTAACTTCCAAAAAACCAAACCTACTGCTGACAAGTCAATTTCGACTCATGGCGACCCCAAGTGTGCAGAGTAGAACTGCTTCATAGGGTTTTCCAGGTTGTGACCTTTCGGAAGCAGATCGCCTGGCCTGTCGTTTGAGACACCTCTGGGTGGGTTCCAGCTGCCAACTCTTTGGTTAGTAGTTGAGGGCTTCACCATTTGCGCCACCCAGGGACTCCTATGTAACTTAGATCATGTTAATCCTCAATGAATATATGCTGCTTCATTATCCTTCCCGATATAGAATGTTATTAAGCTTTAATATACAACCAGGACTCTCTGGATTCCTTTTTTAATAAAGATTTCGAGACTTCAGAAAAACGTACTTCCCCTCTCTGAAGGCCTGTTCTCACCTAGGATTCCTATGATTCACAGCAACACCATCCAACTCCCAGTGACTTCGCCAAGCCCTTCTGTGCTGTTTCTGAGGACACAGGTTTGATTTCAAAAAAGAACCAACACCTCCCCACCCTCTAGAGCTCAGAAAATGAGTTTCCACCAGCCTGGTTTGTTGGCTTTGCCCCGAGCCCACGCCCCGTTTTGCAGACATACCGAAGGGAGACCAGGACCTCTGCTGAAGACACCCACCTCTTGGGCCCATGGGTGGGTGCTGGTGGGGTGCAGTTGACGCTGCCCTCCCAAGCCTCAGGGAGACTCTGGGGTTGGGGCTGGAAGACTTTCAGGCTCTTCCTCTGCGCACCGCCTGAAAGAGTAGTTCTAGTCTCTGAAGCATGTTAGCCTTTTTGCTCCCTGCCTTGGGAAAGCTTTTCATTAGTCCATCCCGCTTTGTCATGGATCATACAGCCCATTTGAGAACAGTGTGCATAGTTGTTCCTGCTGAAATGGGTAAAATCTCCCCTTCCTTCCCCCTTTAAAAGAACCTGCTGGAATATAAGCTCCATGAAGACAGGAGCCTTTGTTCTTGTTCGCTGATGGATCCTAGAAAAATGTCTGGAACATATAAAAAAAAAAAAACAACCAAAGTCATTGCCCTTGAGTCGATTCCAACTCACCGTGACCTTATAGGACAGAGTTGAACTGCCCCATAGGGCTTCCAAGGCTGTAAATCTTTACAGGAGTAGATTGTCACATCTTTCTCTCACGGAGCAGCTGGGTTTGAACCGCTGCCTTTCGGTTAACAGCAAAGCACTTAACCACCACACCACCAGGTCTCCTTGGCACATATTAGGTAATCAGTAAGTATTTGTAAAATAAGGGGCTCTTAGATAGAAGATCTGCCTGTATGATGCTTGGGCATACCTCCACGCATGCTTACTGGTGTTCCTTTAGAATTATGCCCTTTTTTGGGGCAGGGAGGGGGAAGCAAAAAAATTTTTTATGTAGGTAAAATTTACACACAGATAAAAGCACAGGTCTTAAGTGCACAATTTGATGAGTTTTGACAAATGTAGATATGTGTGCAACTAATAACCCAGTCAGGATTTATAACATTTCCATCACTCCCGAAAAGAATAATGTCTTCTATTAATCAGCTTGAGTTCCCACCTCATTCTACTTATTCCTCTTTAGAGTTCTGATTTCATTTTACCCTGTTATAAGGGTTCATGCCTGCCTTCTTCCTCCAGGAGTAAACTCAGTGAGATTGGAGATACTCTGACCTGTCATGGCCTCTCCAGAGGCAGGCAACAAAATAAATGTCAAAAGATGCACACATGGATGATCTGAAGATAAAACTCAAATCTGAAGATGCACTAAGGTGCATGCGACCCTTCTCTGAGTGCAGGGCATATACGGATGCGTGGCAGAACATCCCGACAAGGAGCAGGAATGGAACAGCTTGGAATTCATGGAGCAAAAGGAATTCAAGACTAGACTGGGAGAAATCCTTGAAGTGAGGATGATAATGGCAAAGGGTGACTTGTCCCAGATATGAGAAAGTAGTTCTATCTTCAAACTTCATACATCTAATTCCTTCACACACAAAAATGTATTGAACTACTAGTACACACCGGGTATGTGCTCAATGTTGGTGTGCAAATATATCACATATTTATCATGAGGAAACGATTATGGCAATTAATAAAGTATCCTGAAAACACCAATAGGAGGAGAAAGAGCTTGTGCTGCATTTCCATGTTACTGTGGTCTTTGCTAAAAAGTGATTCCTGGCTTCAAAAACTGGATCTACACTTAAACACAACTGCAAATTGATAAGGACTGTGAGAACTGCGGCTGGAATGTTGAGCGGGCATCACTGCCTCATTGTTGCTAGCTCCATCCAGTTGACCGCCAACTCATGATGACCCCGTGTACAATGGAACGAAATGCTGCCTGGTCCTGCGCCATCCGCATGATTGGTTGCAGATTGGACCTTTGTGATCGATAGGGTTTTCACTGGCTGATTTTTGGAAGTAGATCTCCAGGCCTTTCTTCCTAGTCCATCTTAGCCTGAAAACTCAACTGAAACCTGCTTACCATCACGGCAACACGCAAGCCTGCAATGACAGACAGGCGGGGATTATACATGAAGTACATTGGCTGGGACTTGAACCCAGGTCTCCCACAGGGAAGGTGAGCATTCTATCACTGAACCACCACCGCCCCATACTGCATCCTTAGCTCAGAGCAGTGCTGAAGGAGGGAGGGAGGATGTCTTGGGTGCGAAGCTGGTTCCAAGTACTTTTTTCCTTTTTCAGGCCACTTTCTCAATATCACGATTATTAATTATCCATCTAGGTAGTCCCTACTAAAAGGACCACCTCCGGGGAAGAAGCAGCTGACCTTTAAAAAATGTAGTCCTGTAACGGTTTAGACCTATGACTATCCCCTTCGTGACATTCTATAAAGGCTTCTTTTGGCAGTTCAGCTATGACTCACAGGCACAGAATAGCATTTCAGGGAAATTATTTTTCTCTGTCTCTGAAAATTAAGCCCATACATCTTCTGGTTTCTGTCATCAATTACTCTCGTTCAGTTTATGAGACTTTATGGTGACGTCTTGGTGAAGGAATCAGTTACACCTGCAGACAGAAGGCTCTCTGTTTGAGCAGGTTTCTCCTCTCGTGCGGGAGAAGCCAAGGCTGGGGTCTCCTGGTTCTTGGCACAGAGGTCCAGGAACAGTGTCTCTGGCCCTGAAATTCCTCCCCCAGAGTGGGCAGCCCTCCTTGGCAAACGAGGGCAATTTGACTTGTAGAGTGGAGAAGGAATTCCTTCCCATGGGACTCTTTAGCTGGCAGCAGGTCTGGTTAGAAACTTACCTGTTAGCGCTGGAAGAAAGGAACAGAGTGATTCAGCGAAGGCTGCACAATTACATTGGTCAGCCCTCTCGAGTGAAGGCCTGAGGTGGGAGGCAGCCTCGTGCCCCAACAGCAGGTTCAAGTGGACCCACTAATGGATGAAAACAAGGACCTGCCTGCCAGGGGGCAGCATGCTGCAGTGGGGTGAACGGGCTTTGGAGTCACACAGAGCTGTACTTCTGTCCTCACGCTGCCACTTCCCCAATGAGTGATCTTGAGCAAGTTATGTCAACTCTCTAAGCTTCAATCTCCTTATCAGTAGAATAAAACCAGTTATCATCAAGTTGATTCGGACTCATGGCTGTCCCTGTGTGTCAGCGACAACTGTGCTCCACAGGGTTTTCAATGACTGATTTTTCAGAAGTAGATCACCAGTCTTTCTCCCAAGGTGCCTCTGGGTGGACTCGAACCTCCCATCTTTCTGTTAGCAGTCCAGTGCGTTAACTGTATGCGCCACCCAGGGACTCGTTTCTGTAGAACAGACTTAATAAAACCAGCATTATCAGGTTGGCGGAATAATTAAATAAGTCATGGAAAGTGGTCTGCAACGTGCTTGACACATAGTGCCAAACCAAACCTGTTCTGTCGAGTGGATTCCGACTCACAGCGACCCTACAGGACAGAGGAGAACTGCACCATAGGGTTTCCAAGGAGCGACTGGTGGATTCCAACTGCTGACCTTTTGGTTAGCAGCCGAGCTCTTAACCACTGCGCCACTAGAGCCCCTGACACATAGTAGGCCCTCATTAATTTTAGTTTCTTAACATAATTCCTTTCCTATTCTTTTTCCTTTCCTGATGGCTCTTATGGAAGCACGGAGGGTGGGAAGAAATAAAAAGCATGAAGGAAAAGGAGCAGGGAGGAAAACAGGGTTGAGTGAAAAGTCTGAGAAGGAAGGCTTAGGATATTCAGAAACCAAAACAATGATTGTATTTTGTATTCTGGTAGGTTCTGTGGTGGATATCTGTGAGTTTTTTCATCTCTTCAATGTCCTTCCTCCCTGTATTAGTTATCTATTGCTCTAGAACAAATTACCCTGCAGCTTAAAGCAACACACATTTATTATCTCACAGTTTCTGTGGGTCAGGAATCTGGTTGTGGCTTAGGGGGATCATCCAGCTCAGGGTCTCTCACAGGCTGCAATCAAGGTGTCAACCGGGCTGCAGTCATCGCAGGCTCAGGGATCTGCTTCTAAGCTCACTCGATGGCCATTGGCAGGATTCACTTCCTCACAGGCTGTTGGGCCGAGGGCCTCAGTTCCTCGCCGGCTGTTGGCAGGAGGCTACCCTCAGTTACTCGCCAGATGGGCCTTTCCATAGGGCAGCTTATAACATGGCAGCTGGCTTCACCAGAGGGAAGAAGGGAAAGAGAAACATAAAAAGAGATAGAAATAGGTTACAAGTAATCCCTGACTTAAGTAAGTCGGTTCTGACATAAGTCGAATACCTCGCTTTTTTTTTTTGGTTTTCATTATTACCAAAACCAAACCAGTTGTTGAGGTGATTCCAACTCATGGCAACCCTATAGGACAGAGTAGAAAAGCCCCATAAGGTTGCCTAGGAAGCAGACTGCCACATCTTTCTCCCATACAGTGGCTGGTAGGTTAGAACCGCCAACTTTTCAGTTAGCAGCTGAGTGCTTAACCACTGCGCCACCAGGGCTCCTTAGTTTCCATCATTATTGCCTTTTACTACCAGTATCTTAATAAATTCCATCTTTTTTTCCCTAAATTTTATTTATTTTGTTGTTGAGAATATACACAGCAAAACATACACCAATTCAACAGTTTCCACATGTACAGTTTAGTGACATTGATTACATTCTTCGAGTTGTGCAACCTTTATCACCTGCCTTTTCTGAGTTATTCCTCCCTCATTGACATAAACTCACTGCCCCCTAAGGTTCCTATCTAATCTTTTGAGTTGCTATTGTCAGTTTTATCCCATATAAAACCCTAAAAGCCAAACCCGTTGCCGTTGAGTCGATTCTGACTCATAACAATCCTATTTAGATAGTTCCTAAAAGAGCGCAATGCTCAAGGCGGACCTTTCTTACTAGTTAATTTAAACCACTGTTCAGTTTTAAGAAGACTTCAGGGGATATTTCTGGTTTAAGATTTATAAATCCAATCTTTGTCTTTGGGGGTTGGCATGAGAATGATAGAATCAGCAAATTACGCACTGCAGCATTGTATGTAGTGCATATTACTTACGATAAGATGTACCCAAAGAAAACAAAAGGACAGTTGTAAGTACGGTTCATCGTAACTCGAATTTGTCATCATAAGATGGGGACTACCTGTACTGACTTTTGTCAAATAATTTCACAAGTGATATCCCACCAGTTTTGCCATGTTCTGTTGATTAGAAGCAAGTCACTAGGTCCAGACCACACTCAAGGAGAGGGGAATGGATTACATGGAGTCCTGGATATCACTAGGAGAAGTGATCACTAGGAGGCCATCTTAGATGGCTAACTACCTCACTGAGCTTCTGGTAGGAGCAATCATCCTTCTTTTGTAAAGCCACATATGATTCTGGTGGGGCTGCTTTCCATAGTACCTGCCAATCCACCCCATCCTCACACTGAAATGACATGAGACCCAGGTCTAGTCAATCATCTTAGTATATCCTGTTAACTACAGTGATCAGCCCAAGAAGTAACCATGTGACCCAAGCTTGGTCAATAAGAATCTGTCCCTGGGATTTATACACATTAAAGCAAGGATAGAGAAGTTATTTCTTTCATGTGAAATCACTAAGACGGAACGATACAAGCCTGGGGCTTACAGTAACCATATCTTCCTAGCCATGTAAAAGAATGAAGAACAATTGGAGATATCACACTCTAAAGCAGGCACAATAGATTTGAAGTTAAAGGGAGAGCACAAATAAACTAGTGATATATATATAGTTTTTGAATCCCTGAGGCTAATTCCACCCCTGAAAGCTAATATATCTCCCTTTTTTGCTTGAGATAGTTTAAATTACGTTCTGTCACTTGCAGCTAAAAGAATCTTGATTAATTCAGCCTCAGTTTTTGCATCTGTAAAATCAAGTTATTGAACTAAATGATCTCCACGATTCTTCCCACATTTCAAAGTCCAAGATTCTGACTTGAACAGTCTACTCCTTTACCAAGAAATATATTTTTCAAAAGTAGGGAAAGAGCAGGAGGAGCAGCCTGAAGGCAGAGGAATACATAAGAGAGAGAAAAGGTCACTCTTATGATTTATGGGAGCTGAAGACCCACTCTACCTTCTTCATACTTTAAGCAAGCCTTCAAGTTTTAACTCAGAACTGTAAAAACATCACCAAAAAAGACTCATGTCACTAGTGGTCTAGGATAATGCCCAGACATACGTTTCTTTCATATACTGTTTGAACCATGATAAGGTAATGGTCAACGACATGGGCTTTGAAGACAGCAGTCCTGGATTTAATGATCATAATCTAAAAAATAATAATAATAATAGCTAACATTTACTGAGTACTAGTCCCTGGGTGGTACTAATGATTAAGCACCAGACTACTAGCTGAAAGGTTAGTGCCTTGGAAGAAAGGCCTGGCAATATGCTTCCAAGAAATCACAGCCTTGAAAACTCTACGGAGCAGTTTTACTTTGCAACACATGAGGTCACCATGAGTCCAAACCAACTGAACTGAATTAACAACAACACCACCAAACAATAGCTGGCACATGCTGTTCTTCTTAAAATGTCCTTCCCCGCATTTTATACCCAGCTCGAATATCAACAATTCCACAAACCACTCCCCAATTGCCCTCCACCTCCTGTATGCTCCCACAGCACTTTACTCACTCCTGGTTTTCTTGCCCAGACGCTGTGCATTATACTTACCTGCTCATATATCTGTCACTCCTGGTAGACCATACCTTATTTATCTTTGGGTTGCTGAAGCCTGGATCAATGCCAAACATATGATAGGATCTTAATAAATCCAAATGGATTAAGCAAACATAATATTTATCAGTGTCTCAAGCAGACGAGCAGACAGCCTTGTCGGTACACGGCCACACCTTGTAGTTTCACTGCCTCATTGGGAGTTGAGTATTTTTGTTAGGTGAAACTCTGATGGGTGATTGCAAAGCTGCTCCTCAAATGAAATCACCAATTGCTCAAGCTAAAAGTAACAATTCCTCACAACTGGCAGGCCAGCCCGTCAGCAACCAGCCATGGAAACCAGTGGCAACTGGTGCTGTGCTGCTGGTTTGGAAGTTGACCAAAGAGACAGTAAACAAGACAGTTGCCAGGGTATATAAACACAAAACCAGATCCTCATCACCTCACCCAGGAGACGCTCCAGTCACAGTACCAGTGACACCCACAAGTGGTTACTTGTCAGCTCCTGTAAGTACAGTGGCAAAGGACAACCACCCCCAAACTGCATATATCGAGGATGAAAACATAGGAACTGCAGTTTTTATAAAAAGCTAAGTAGTGTGTATGTGTTTGTGCGTGGGTGTTCAGAAAAAGAGATGTTTTTTCTAAGGTGGGTATAAGACAAGGCCCTGTGTTAAAAGAAAAAACATTTCCCTGCTTCTGAGACCACATTCTTTTCACCAGCTGGAGGCTGGGAAGGGCTAAAAGGGAAAAGTTGGTGAAGCTACCCACTCAACTGACTACAAAAAAAGGACATGGGGTGGGGGGGGCGGTCTGCCATGCCACATGGGGCTGACCAAGTGGCACCTCACTCCTCTTTAGAGTAAAACTTAGTTTGGGAAGCAACCCAAAGTGCTTCTGGAATCTACAAGGAGAGTGAGGAAGGAAATAAGAAACATGCCTGGCTGGGGTGGCATAAATTTTTCAAAGTCAGTATTGGAATAAAAAATTTAAATATGACTTTTATTCCCCTGTGTTGTTTGGAATTCAACTCTAGGACACGGAAGACTTATAGGGGTCACAGTGGGTGGTCTCCTACATAACAGGGATCTGAGAAAACGCTCTTACCCTCCAATTCCTCTTCCCCATCTGTTTGTTTCTATTCATGCACTCATTCATTTATTCATATCCTGTCTCATTCCTAAAAGCAATGGGGCCTTAAACTCTATAGGCAATGGGGAGTCATCAATGTTTTTTTAGCAGAAGAATGCCATGATCAAATATTATTTTTAGATCATCTGGAGTAGTATCAACGGTGGGATTAGAGAAGGAAGAGGCTGGTAGCAGTCCAGATGAGGACTGACTAGTGGCCGTAGAGGGGAGAGGATTAGAGATTTAAGACTAAGACATAGGGTGATCAGGATTTCTTGGCTGGCTGAATGTGGATGGTAGAGAAAGAGGGAAAAATAAGGAGAAAGTTTTTTAGTTAGATGACGCCGTGAATAGTGGCACTGATAAGCCTGTTGACAATACAGGAGGAGGACCAGTTTTGGAGAAGGGGTGATATAAAGCTTGGGGAACTGCTTTAGCGAAAAGTGCCATATGATGATTTTAAGATTTCAATCACTTGTCCAGTTACCAATGTAGGTGACGGAATGTTGCTAATGAGAGTCAGTAGTTGCTCCAATGGTTCGTTGTGGGGAAATGTCCAGCCATATCACTTGAAGCTGCTCTGTCCTACATGCATAGCTTGTTCTAATCCTAATCATGCTCATTGGTCACTAGGAGAACTTTGAGAGAGTGTGGAAATAGTATAGTAAAGCCCAGGGTTCCTTAGATACCTAACCACAAGGACTCTGCTCCTGACGGTGGGTCCCCTGTGAAGGTGCATCTCTCCGTTTGATCGGGTGAGAGTAGGGTACCATTTTCACATCTTCTAAATAGCTGGGGGTAGGCAGTAGAAAAAGGAGTATACTAGACGACCTGACAGCTAGGGTGGTCCTCTTCAGCCCTGCCTTGAGTACTTGTCCAAATCCGGCTTCGTAGCTTGAGGGATGGCGTGGAAGAGGGGAGGGGGGAGTCTTCTTTTCCAGTCAGTCTCGTCTTCTCTTTCTTTCCCCCAAAACACCTCTGACCATCTCAGAGCCTTTGCCCTTCCTTCTGTGTCCCCAGAATGCCTTCCTTATCCACACTGGACTAGTCCATCTTCCTGAGGGGAGAGTTGTTGTCTGTTGGAGAAGTCCACCTATGGATTTGTAGGCTATTTGTCTCTGTTTGTTTCACAAATAGAAAACTTTCGTTTCCCTTGGGAAATTTTTGTGTATCGTTTGTTTAGTCTCACCTTGCTTTTAAAAAGGTCTGAGGCATTTTTGCAGTAGAGCAGAATCTTTTTTTTAAAACTAGAACAGCTGGACTGGAGATTGCCTTCCTTGGGGCTAAGAGCCTCCAGTGCAAAGGTAGAGGCTCCCCCTGCTGGCTTGATCTTGTTCCTCCAGCCCTCTGCCAGTCCATATGCTTTATTGTAGTGTGCCACAGAGTCGATTCCGACTCGTAGCGACCCTGTAGGACAGAGTACAATTGCCCCATAGGGGTTTCTAGGCTGTAATCTTTACGGAGGATCCCTGGTGGCACAGTGGTTAAGTGCTTGGCTGCCGACTGAAAGACGTGGCACCCTGCTTCTCTAAAGATGGTTCTTGTGAGGCACCGTTGAGTCAGTTCTGACTCACAGTGACCCCATGTATAATTGAACGAAACATTGCCCAGTCCTGCTGTAGCCTCTCAATCATTGCTACGTTTGAGCCCATTTTTGCAGCTACTGTGTCCATCCATCTCATTGAGTGTCTTCTTCTTTTTCGCTGACCCTCTACTTTACCAAGCATGATGTCCTTCTCTGGGGACTGGTCTCTCCTGATATCAAGTCCAAAGTATGTGAGAAGTAGTCTCGCCATCCTTGCTTCTAAGGAGCATTCTGGTTGTACTTCTTCCAAGACAGATTTGTTCGTTTTTTTGGCAGTCCATGGTATATTCAATATTCTTTAAAGATTACAGCCATGGAAACCCTATGGGGCAGTTCTACTCTGTCCTATAGGGTTGCTATGAGTCAGAATTGACTCGACAGCACCGAGTTTTTAATATTTATGGGAGCAGATTGCCAAGTCTTTTCTTCCACAGAGCTGCTGGGTGGGTTTGAACTGCCAGCCTTTCGGTTAGCAGCCAAGTGCTTTAGCCTTTGCACTGCCATATGCTTTAGTCTTTATGAAATTGTGTGGTTTCATAGGGGAGAAAGTTAGAATCACTGGCTTCAGAAGATGGTCCTACTTTCAGAAACAGTGTTCAGGGGGCCTATTAGACTGACCGTGCTCAACACTCATTCCGTCACTTTCTGCCCTTCTTTTTCACCAACTCTTGCACAAATATTCATGGCCATAATTTGTTCATTTGTGCAACATTTATTGGGACTTGACGTTAAGCCAAGAGTCCCTAGGTGGTACAAATGGTTAACACGCTCAGCTGCTAACCAAAACATTGGAGATTTAAGTCGATCCAGAAGCACGTTGGAAGAAGGACCTGGAAATCTGCTTCTGAAAAATCAGCCACTGAAAACCCTGTGGAGCACAGTTCTACTCTGACACACATGGGGTCGCCATGAGTCAGTAACTGTTTTTCTTGTTTTTGGTCTTTTTTTAACTCTGAGCCAGGCACTGTACTACTAGCACTGGGAACACTAAAGGGAATGAGGCACACTCTTTGCCGTTAGAAGTCCAGCCTCTGCAGAGCTGCCCACCCCCTAGCCTAGGTTGGGAACCCCCAGGCTAAAGGAGCTCCTCAGATGAGCGTCAGGACCCAGGCGAACGATGTGGCCTGAACGCCTATCTAGGGTTGTCAGGAAATGGGAGTATTTGATTAGGAGCTGACTTTGCAGTTTTGCTGGCCCTTTCTCTAGGGCTGAAGCGGAACCCGCCTGACCCCTACAGGTGGGAGGGAAAAGTACTCATCCTGGAGGCTGCAACCTTGGCTGACTTTGCTCCACCCTGGTAAGTAAGCATCATCTCAGAGGGCCTCTTTCCACTGGGCAGGGGAGCTGTAGGACACCGGTTCCTAAAGTCTAGTCCCCAGACCAGCAGCAGCATCTAGAGCCTTGTAAATGCAGATTGTCAGGCCCAACCCCAGACGGACGTGCTGAATCAGAAACTCTGCGGGTGGGGCCCAGCAATCCGTGTTTAGGTAGTCCTCCAGGGGATCTGATGCACACTCAGGTTTGGAAGCCACTGACCTAGAGAGTGGTGTGGCCACTTGATAGCTTGGCCTCACGAGATTTGGCCTCTCCTGCCTCCTACCAGTCTCAAAACCACAGCACAGCTATTGCACACCCCCTTGGCAAATAGAGAAACTAAGGTGCGTGTGTACGTGGTTTGCCAAGGCAGTCCTGTCGGGGCATTTTCTCCCCACAAGCCTCCCAAGTTACATGAGAGGAAAAGGGAGGCCAGTAAAAGCAACCCTCCAGGGTTCCTCAGGCCAGCCAGCTCTGGTTTTCCCGGCCCTGCACAGCCTCTCACCAGGTCTGCCTGGCCTGTGACTCGGTTACAGCGGAGTTTTGGGTCAACTGCACAGGCGATGTAGGCTGCTTGTCTTGTCTTCCTCTCCACGGGGGTAATGCAACATTCAGCTTTCTCTTCTTGGATCACACTGATCCCACCTGGCACTCACTCAGAGATTGAATGTGAAGAGTCCACCTATAAAAGTATCACAAGGAGGTTTGGGTTTGTATTTAATCAGTTTCCAGCATCTAAAGGTATTCGTCAATCACAGAGAGATAGGAAGTCACTAGAAAGACAGGAAACGTTCGAGGATGGAAGCTCACCCTTTTCGCAGGCTGTTTACCTGGCACAGATGGCTTCTTCCACAAGCGCTGGAGTCTTTTTAGCAGGGAGGAATTCAGGGAATGCTTTGCCTCCCCTCGGAGTCCCTGGGTGGTACAAACTGTTAATACACTTGGCTGCTAACTGAAAGGTTGGAGATGCTATTCCACTCAGAGGTGCCTCAGAAGAAAGGCCTGGTGATCTACTTCTGAAAAACAGCCATAAAAAACTCTATGGAGCACAGTTCTACTCTGACACACGAGGTTGCCATGAGTCGGTGTCAACTCCACGGCAACTGTTTTTCTGCCTCCCCTTCCCACAATATTTACAAGTGTGAATTTTCTAGAAAGGAGGTTGAAGAGAGGAGAAAAGGAGAAATGAATAGCATCTTTATTAACATCTTTGAGAACATCATCAGAGGGATTGGGTCCCTCAGGGGAGATTGCACTCTGAAGACAGAGCTTCGTTTCAGAGACCAGAAAAATGATTGGCTCACACTGTGAGCAGTGTCCATGTTGTGCTGATGCTAATGAGGTGCTGATTCAGCCACCACAGGTCTTTCTGTACCTCTCCGCTTATTACGGTCTTTGCAACAGCTCAATGCTCCTTTGTTTCAAAATGATCGCCACACACAGTCTTTCATCCCTTACCCTGTGCGTGGGGTTGGGGGAACCAAGAGGGCTTTACACAAAGGAAAAGCTATACTCGTCCAGACATGGAGGAGTTATTTTTGCAGGCGGCGTTAATCAAATGCAGCAGCTAGCTGTCTTGAGGAAGCACTGGGGGGAAAATAATCCAGTCATAAAAGGACAATCTTTTTTCACACTTGCAAACGGAAGCTCCACTCCCTCCAGACCGCTTGAGAGAGAGACTTGGGGCAGGCCTGTTCCATTCAGAAGTGGTTCCTCAGGTATTGGTAGCATGGCTGGACTTTGGGACTAGAATTAAAAGGAGAGAAGGAGGGGATCTGGTATGGGAAGGGCAGTTCCGGACATACAAACAGTGCTCGTCTCTCACACACACAACCACTCTGAGCTGGTTCTGTGTTTTGTTTTGAGTTTTCCCTGGATTTTCTACCTCCTCATTCCAAGAAAATGGCCAATCCTTATATTTTTTATCCTCAGAGACATTTGGTGGGTGAATAGCTGGTATTTCTAGAAGATAAATTCTTTTCTTTGCCTCAGTGAAAGTTTAATTTCACTGAGAATATTATATTAGATACTCTGGAAGTGGGAGATATTTGGGGGAAGGGATAGGAGTTGAGCAATAGTATCAAGGAAGAGGAAGATGCAGGGGTGCAATGAGGGTTGGGACACACAATCTGTGCTCTCCTAATGCCCCAGGGAGACATAGGGCTTCCGGAAGGCGTGACTATGGCGTGCCCAGGGGGCTAGATCTAAGTCTGGGGATACCCAGTTCACACTAAGAGAGTGTAATGGTTAAAAGAAATTAAATTACATGTGTTTAAAACCAAGCTGTGCCACTTGCTGGCTATATGAAAGGGATAGTTACTTTCCTTTACGTGCTCTGGTTTCTTCATTTGTAAAATAGAGGTTGTCTTAGGTTCTTAGTGCTGCTATAACAGAAATACCACAAGTGGGTGGTGTTAAAAAATAGATATTTATTTTCTCACAGTTAAGAAGCTAAAAGTCTGAATTTAGGCCATTGGCTCTAAGGGAAAGCTTTCTCTCTTCTGTTGGCACTGGGGGAAGATCCTTGTCTCTTTTCAGCTCCTGTTCCTTGGTTCCTTGGAGATCTTCATGTGGCGTGGCACCTATCTTCCCCCATCTGTGCTTCCTTGCTTCTATGCCTAATCTGCTCCATTTATATCTCAAAAGTGATAGGTTTAAAAAAACAAAAGTGATTAGTTTAAGACACACCCTATACTGATATGAACTCATTAGTATAACAAAGAAAGCCACAGTCCCGAATGGGATTATATCCACTTGTACAGGGATTAGGATTTTGAGCAAAAATTTATGGGATGGGGGGACACAATTCATTCCATAACAGGGTTGTTATGGATTTAATTGTGTCCCCCTAAAATATGTGTTGTAAATCTTAACCTCTATGCCTGTGGTCTATCACTCGTCTGTCAGTTTGTTGTACTGCGGTGGCTTGCATATTGCTGTGATGCTTGAATTTATGCCACCGGTATTTCAAATACCAGCAGGGTCACCCATGCTGGACAGCTTTCAGCAGAACTTCTAGACCATGACAGACTGGGAAGAAGGACCTGGAGATCTACTTCTGAAAAAAATTGGCCACTGAAAACCTTATGAATAGCAATGGAACGATGTCTGATATAGTGCCCAGAGATAAACCCCTCAGTTGGAAGGCACTCAAAATACAACTGGGGAGGAGCTGCTTCCTCCAAGCAGAGTCAACTTTAAGGACATGATGGAGTAAAGCTTTCAGGACCTTTATTTGCTGAAGTGGCGCTGCTCAAAACAAGAAGAAACAGCTGCAAACATCCATTAGTAACTGGAACGTGGAATATATGAAGTACGAATCTAGGAAAACTGGAAGTGGTCAAAAATGAAATGGAATGCATAAAGATTGATATCCTAGGCATTAGTGAGCTGAAATGGACTGGTACTGACCATTTTGAATCAGACAATCATAGGGTCTACCATACCGGGAATGACAAATTAAAGAGGAACGGCATCGCATTCATTGTCAAAAAGAACATTTCAAGATCTATCCTGAAGTACAACACTGTCAGTGATAGGATAATATCCACATGCCTACAAGGAAGACCAGTTAATACGACTTTATTCAAATTTACACACCAGCCACTAATGCCAAAGATGAAAAAATTGAAGATTTTTATCAACCTCTCAGTCTGAAATTGATCAAACATGCAATCAAGATGCATTGATAATTACTAGTGATTGGAATGTGAAAGTTGGAAACAAAGAAAAAAGATCAGAAGTTGGAAAACATGACCTTGATGATAGAAACGACACCGGACACTGTATGACAGAACTTTGCAAGACCAACGACTTCTTCATTGCAAATACCTTTTTTCAACAACATAAACGGCAACAATACATGTGGAACTTGCCAGATAGAATAGAACAAGAATCAAATTGACTACATCTGTGAAAAGAGATGATAGAGAAGCTCAATGTCATCAGTCAGAACAAGGCCAGGGGCCAACTGCGAAGCAGACCATCAATTGCTCATATGCAAGTTCAAGTTGAAACTAAAGAAAATGAAAACAAGTCCAAGAATAACAATGAAAACAAGAGCCAAAGAATGACCTTGAGTATCTCTCACCTGAATTTAGAGACCATCTCAAGAATAGATTTTACGTATTGGACTCTAACGACTGAAGACTAGATGAGTTGTGGGCTGACATCAAGGACATCACACTTGAAGAAAGCAAAAGGTCATTAAAAAGAAAGAAAAGACCAAAATGGATGTCAGAAGAGACTCTGAAACTTGCTCTTGAATGTAGAGTAGCTACAGTGAAAGGAAGAAATGGTGAAGTAAAAGAGCTGAACAAAAGATTTCAAAAGGCAGCTCAAGAAGACAAAGTAAAGTATTATAATGAAATGTGCAAAGATCTGGAGTTAGAAAACCAAAAGGGAAGAACACACAGCATTTTTCAAGCTGAAAGAACTGAAGAAAAAATTCAAGCCTTGAGTTGCAATTTTGAAGGATTCTGTAGGCAAAATATTGAACAATGCATGAAGCATCAAAAGAAGATGGAAGGAATACACGGAGTCACTGTACCAAAAGAATTGGTCGACATTCAGCCATTTCAGGAAGAGCATATGATCATGAACCAACTATACTGAAGGAAGAAGCCCAAGCTGCACTGAAGGTATTGATGAAAAACAAGGCTCTGAGAACTGACAGAATACCAATTGAGATGTTTCAACAAACGGATGCAGCACTGGAAGTGCTCACTCATCTATGTCAAGAAATTTGGGAGGCAGCTACCTGGCCAACCGACTAGAAGAGATCCATATACGTGCTCATGCCAAAAAAAGGTGATCCAGTGGAATGTGGAAATTATCGAACAATATCATTAATATTACACGAAAGTAAAATTATGCTGAAGATAATTAAAAATCAGTTGCAGCAGTACATCGACAGGGAACTTCCAGAAATTCAAGCCAGATTCAGAAGAGGACATGGAAAGAAGGATATCATTGCTGATGTCAGATGAACCTTAGCTGAAAGCAGAGAATACCAGAAAGATGTTTACCTGTGTTTTATTGACTAGGCAAAGGCATTAGATTGTGTGGATCATAACAAATTATGAGTAACATTTTGAAGCATGGGGTTTCCAGAATACTTAATTGGGCTCATGCAGAATCTGTACATAGACCAAGAGGCAGTCGTTCGAACCAAACAAGGGGCTACTGCGTGGTTTAAAGTCAGGAAAGGTGTGCATCAGGGTGTATCTTTCACCATATTTATCCAATCTGTGTGTTGAGCAAATAATCTGAGAAGCTGGACTATATGAAGACAAATGCAGCATTACAATTGGTGGAAGACTCATTAACAACCTGTGATACACAGATGACACAACCTTGCTTGCTGAAAGTGAAGAGGACTTGAAGCACTTACTGATGAAGAAAAAAGACTACAGCTTTCACTATGGATTATACCTCAACATAAAGAAAACAAAAATCTTCACAACTGGACCAATAAGCAACATCATGATAAACGGAGAAAATATTGACATTGTCAAGGATTTCATTTTACTTGGATTCACAATCAACACCCATGGAAGCAGCAGTCAAGAAATCAAAAGACATATTGCATTGGGCAAATTTGCTGCAAAAGACCTCTTTAAAGTGTTAAAAAGGAAAGACGTCACTTTGAGGACTAAGGTGCACCTAACCCAAGCCATGATATTTTCAATCACATCACATGCATGAGAAAGATGGACAATGAATAAGGAAGACCGAAGAAGAATTGATGCCTTTGAATTCTGGCGTTGGCAAAGAGTCTTGAATAGACCATGGACCGCCAGAAGAACCAACAAGTCTGTCTTGGAAGAAGTACAGCCAGAGTGCTCCTTGGAACCTAGGATGGTAAGACTTCCACAAAGCCTAAACTATTTACTATTTTGACCTTTACAGAAAAACCTTGCCTACTCTTGCAAAAATGCATCAGCTTTCGAACTCCCGAAGGTATGTTGATTTCTCTTGACCATGTCATTTTCTCTCTTGTTTTCTTTTCCCTTGTGGATCATCACACCACACTGGGTGAACCACTGAATGAGACAACCTCTAAATACGAGGTTCCAGTGCGTAAGGAAGAGCTCAGTTGCTCTTTTCTTCCTGAGGTTCATTGAGGCCTTTCGGTCATTTTTGTAACATTACTGAAATTTTTCATGTTTTAAGTTTTAAGGATACGCTTTCCAAAGAAGAATTGATGCCTTTGAGTTATGGTGTTGGTGAAGAATATTGAATATACCATCAACTACCAGAAGAATGAACCAATCTATCTTGGAAGAAGTACAGCTGGAATGCTTCTTGGAAGCAAGGACGGCAAGACTTCATCTCACGTACTTTGGAAATGTTATCAGGAGGGACCAGTCCCTGGAGAAGAACATTATGCTTGATAAAGTAGAGGGTTAACGAAAAAGAGGAAGACCCTCAACAAGATGGACTGACACAGGGGCCGCAACAGCAGTCTCAAACATAGCAACAATTGTGAGGATGGCGCAGGACCAGGCAGTGTTTCCTTCTGTTATAATAGGGTTGCTATGAGTTGGAACCAACTAGTTGGCACCTAACAACAACAACGATAACATGCCGGTGGTTATAATCCCGTTTGGGAATAGGTTGTCTTTGTTATGTTAATGAGGCACGATTAGTGTAGGGTGCGTTTTGAGTCAATCTCTTACAGAATATAAAAGGAGCAGATTGGGTAAGCAGGGATGGGGAACGAGATGCTAAGCCACGTGGAGATCTCCAAGGAACCAGGAAATAGAAGCGGAAGAGACAAGGACCTTTCCCCAGAGCCCAGAGAGAGAGAAAGTCTTTCCCTAGAGCCAGCACTCTGAATTTGGACTTACAGCCTTCTAAACTGTGAGAAAATAAATTTCTGTTTTTTTTAAAGCCATTCATTTGTGGAATTTCTGTTATAGCAGCACCAGATAACTAACCAAAAAAAACAAAAACAAAACCCATTGCTGTAGAGTCAATTCTGACTCATAGGGACCCTATAGGACAGAGTGGAACTGTCCCATAGGGTTTCCAAGGTTGTAAATCTTTATGGAAGCAGACTGCCACATCTTCTCCCATGGAGTGGCTGGTGGATTCAAAACATCAACTTTTCAGTTAGCAACCGAGCACTTAACCATTGTGCCACCAGGTCTCCTTAGATAACTAAGAGAGGGGTTATTTATTTATTCCATAAGTATTTAATGAATTATATGATGGGTACTCTTCTAGGGGCTTGGGAGACTTAAGTAAACAAAATGAAGATTCTACGCTTATAGACCTTACATTCTAGTGGGGACAAGCAGACAGAAAACACTATAACTAAGGAAATCATATAACATAGTATGTTAGAAGGTGAAAAGTGCTATGGGACCTAAAGCAGAGCAGGGGAATTGCAGGAGACAAGGCACAGAGGCAGAGGGGCCTGGGTAAGCCTCATTGAGAAGGCAATATTTGAGCAAAGTCTTGAAGGAGATGTGGGAGAATCATGAGTTATCTGGGAAAAGAATGTTCCAGATTGAAGAGTAGTTGCCTCATGTAAAATCATTTATATAAAGCACTTCATACTTGGTACTTTAGTACCATTCCATAAATATTAGTTATTGTTATTATTATTGGAGCTCTGGTGGCGCAGTGGTTAAGAGCTCGGCTGCTAACCAAAAAGTCAGCAGTTCAAACCCACCAGCCACTCCATGAGTCAGAATCTACTCGACGGCAATAAGCATTGTTATTATTATTGTTGCTGTTGTTATTTTTATGCCCAAGTGTGGCCTCGCAGCTACCAGATACCACGGCGCCACCTGGGCTGGAAAAATGAGCATATTCCCAGTAACCAGCACACCCTGAAACTGGAGGGACCCCTCCAGACATCCTCCTCTGGGGTAACAGGAGGAATCCCTAATAATAACTGAGATTGAATTTCCCTTCAGCTCTGCCAGATCAGGACTCAGAGTTAGATTTTATTATGATTTAAAGAAAATAAAGTAATGGAGGTTTCTGACCTGGGCTGATAAAGTCAGATTCCTACCAATCCCAGAGGAAAATGGAAGGAGGCAGAGAAGGTAAGAACAACCTAGATAGGTGATAGGATCCTAGAATGAAAGTTCTAAAAACGTCTTAATGCTACAGACTAGCAAGTAAATATGACTTTAGCAAGGTATGGAACAAGAGGGGGAATAAAAGACAAATGGGAGGCAAAAAGGAGTTGGGGGGTCAAAGAGGAGAAACATGTGCCAACAAGGATCATGTTGGAGGATATACTTGGAAATGCTAGAAGTGAAATGCAAGAGACTCCGTCAACAAGGGCAGGTCCTGAACGTGTGTTCAGAACAACTGACCCTCAAAGGAGGTGGGGGTGTAGACACCATAGGTCAGGGGGTTGCTGATGCTAGGGGCAGAGTGTGCCATATGACTCCAGTGAAAAAAGTTCATCCACAGTCAAAAACGTTTGAGCCCCATAGGTTGGGGGCCTTAAATGTGTTAAAATGCTGAAATGTTAAAATCCTGGAAACGACTTTAGAGCTCACCTAAGTCCACTCCCTCCTTTATATACGTGAGGAAACTGAAACTCAGAAAGATGAGTCCCAACAGCTCACCCAAAGTCACTTTGTATTTGCCAGGACTCTTTCCATCACAGTGACAGAAAACCATCGCAAACCAGCAAAATAAACACAAGGGAAGTATTGACTCCTGCAGCTGTGAAGACTGGGGTGGGGGCGGGCGGTTCATAGGCCCAGACTGAGACAGAAATTTGGGTTGAACGAATCCAGGATTTATAGCAGAGACAAGATTAAAAGTATACTGCTGTCTGGGTATTCTCTGAAGACATATGCAAGCATAAGGCTCCCTGGAATTTACAAGAATTTTCTTGAAACACACAGTGGTCCATTTCCCAAAATAAACTAAATCGAACCTCTGCTTCGTGGAAGGCGGGAAACTGCTTGCAACTCTAAATGACACTTTTTTCCAACGACTGTTCAATAAGCCTCTAAAACTGAGCTACATCAAATCTCCAGATGTGTTTCATGGGATCCACATGGTAGGATGTTTTTAAAAATTTATTTACTTAACATATATTTGTTGAGTACCCACTATGTGCCAGGTACTATTCTAGGCACTTGGCATGCAATGTTGTTGTTGCTGCTGGCAGGTGCTATCGAGTCAATTCCGATTCATAGTAACACTATGCACAACAGAACCAAACACTGCCTGGTCCGGCACCATCCCCATAATTGTTGCTATGTTTGAGTCCATTGTTGCACCCACTGTGTCAATCCATCTCTTCAAGAGTCTTCCTCTTTTTCAATGACCCTCTACCTTACCAAGCATTATATCCTTCTCCAGGGACTGGTTCCTCCTGATAACACGTTCAAAGTATGTGAGACAAAGTCTCACCATCCTTGCTTCCAAGGAGCACTCTGGCTGTACTTCTTCCAAGACAGACTTGTTGGTTCTTCTGGCGGTCCATGGTATATTCACTATTCTTTGCCAACGTCATAATTCAAAGGCCTCAATTCTTCGGTCTTCCGTATTCATTGTCCATCTTTCTCATGCATATGAGGTGATTGACAATATCATGGCTTGGGTCAGGCGCACCTTAGTCCTCAAAGTGACATCTTTCCTTTTTAACACTTTAAAAAGGTCTTTTGCAGCAAATTTGCCCAATGCAATAAGTCATTTGATTTCTTGACTGCTGCTTCCATGGGTGTTGATTGTGAATCCAAGTAAAATGTATTCTTGACGTCAATATTTTCTCCATTTATCATGATGTTGCTTATTGGTCCAGTTGTGAGGATTTTTGTCTTCTTTATGTTGGGGTGTAATCCATAGGGAAGCCTGTAGTCTTTTTTCTTCATCAGTAAGTGCTTTAAGTCCTCTTTACTTTCAGCAGGCAAGGTTGTGCCGTCTGCGTAACGCGGGTTGTTAGTATTCCACCAATCCTAATGCCACGTTCTTCTTCATATAGTCCAGTTTCTCAGATTATTTGCTCAGCATACAGATTGAACAAGTATGGTGAAAGGATACAACCCTAACACACATTTTTCCTGATTTTAAACCACGCTGTACCCCTTGTTCTGTTCAAACGACTGCCTCTTGGTCTACGTATAGGTTCCTCATGAGCACAATTAAGTGTTCTGGAATTCCCATTCTTCACAATGTTATCCATAATTTGTTATGATCCACACAATCTAATGCCTCTGCTTAGTCAATAAAACACAGGTAAACATCTTTCTGGTATTCTCTGCTTTCAGCCATGTTATCAAAAAATATCACTAATATCACATCCAAGTAAAATTTTGCTGAAAATAATTCAAAGATGATTGCAGCAGTACATCAACAGGGAACGGCCAGAAATTCAAGCTGGATTCAGAAGAGGGCGTGGAACAAGAGATATCATTGCTGCTGTCAGATGGATCTTGGCTGAAAGCAGAGAATACCAGAAAGATATTTACCTGTGTTTTACTTACTGTGCAAAGTTATTCAACTGTGTGGCATACAATAGTGAGCAAAAAAAGAACATCCCTGACCTCATATAGCTTGATTATAGTCATAAGAAATGGGAAAGTCAATAAAATAACCAGGAAAAAAAATCTATTATTTCAGAAGATGATAAATAGTATGGAGGAAAAATAGTAAGAAAACAAGGAAGGGGGAAAGAGAACAGGTGGGAGGGAGTGGGTGATGTGATATTTGGATAAAGACCCAAACAGAAGGAGCAAACCTTGCAGGCAGGGACAGGTTACCAAATAAGCAAGGTATGCACGGGCTTACTTGTGCTTACTTACTAACCTGTAGTGCACAATTTCACCTGTTTTTCACATGATGTGGTGAAAGACAGATGAAATTGTGTGCTACAGATTAGTAGGCCTGTGTGTACCTTGCTTTCTGTAAGCCCCCGTTGCCCCGTTGCCATCGAGTCCATTTTGACTCATAGTGACCCTATAGGACAGAGTAGAACTGCCCCATAGGGTTCCCAAGGGGCGCCTACTGTAAGCAGGTGCATAAAATGCTTACTGGGTAATCTGCCCCTGTTTGCCGTTATCTAGGGAAGAGCATTCCAGGCAGAAGGAACAGCCAGTGCAAAAACCTGGAGGCAGAAACATATCTATGATGCTTGGGAAATAGCAAGAATATTGTTTGTTTGGTTTTTATAATCTCTGTTAGCTGCCAACATTGAAAAATTGAGAGACTTCACATCAAAATCCAGATTTTTAGCTCTTTTTGGAAGTAAAAAGTTAGAATCTGGCAGTTAGAATCTGGCAATGCTGACCCCAAATTATTCCATAGCAATAATGAGCTAAAACTGAATAGCAGCTCTTCTCCCGTGGTAAAGCATGCACCTCCGATTCAGCATAGTTCCCTCACCCCAATGTCTTCTCTTACACTCACTCCCAACTACTCCATTCATTTTCATTGCCTGTCAAGCCCTTGTAGGCATTTACGCCCTAGCATAGGCTAGGCTCTGCTATGGTAATAAGTAACCCCTGGCAGCTCAGTGGTTTAATTTAACAAAAGGTTTACTTCTTGTTCACATAAAATCCAACAGGGGTGGGGTGATTCTTCCAGGCACTGGCCTCCATGCGATTTCCATCTTGTGGCTCCACCATTTCAACTTGTGGGATTCAGATTCAGCTGAGAAGGGAAAGAGAGGGCAGGGAGGGGCACACTGGCCTTTAGCTGCTTCAACTTAAAAAGGATATGCATCACTTCAGCTCATATTTTATTGGCTAGAACTAGTCATATGGCCTTGCCTAACTGCAAGGTAGCTGGGATGTGTAGTCTTCCCATGTGTGCAGGGAAGGAGAAAAGACCCGGATATAGGTAAGAACAAGTAATTTCTGGAGCGCTGGTGGAGCAGCAGTTAAGAATTCGTCTGCTAACCAAAACGTCGGCAGCTTGAATCCAGCAGCTCCTTGGAAACCCTGTGGGGCAGTTCTACTCTGTCCTATAGGGTTGCTATGAGTCAGAATTGACTCAACTGGCAACAGGTTAAGAAATTTCTACCGGATCTCTGTTTAAAAACTGTATATCTAATCTTAGCCAGAGCCACTTTGTTATAGCTATATGATACGATGTCACTGAGAAATTTTCCAGAGAGCTGAGCTACCAGCCATGTGGCTGATTTATCTAAGCGATTATGTAATTATATACACGACACAGAGGTTAAGTGCATGAACTCTGGGATCAGACACCCTGTGTTTAAATTATCGCTCTACCAATGCTAGCAGTGTGACCCTGGCGAAATTCTTTAACCTCTCTAAGCCTATTTCCTCATCTTTAACATGGAGCTAATAATAGTACCCACCTCAGGGCTAATATGCAGATTAAAAGAGATTATGCACATAAGGTGCTTTGAAGAGTGTTAGTAAATCCTTGATAAGTGACCAGTAAGTTTAAAATAAAGGCTAGTTATTATTATGACATGTTTTTAAACTCTATATAACGAAATAATTTCAGACTAACAGATCGCAAAAATAGTATAATTTCTATATACTCTTCTCAAATTCCCCAAATGTTAATACTTTCCCACACTTGTTTTATTATTCTCTGTCTCTCTCTCCACACACATTTTTTCACTAAAATATTTGTCATGGATTGAATTGTGTCCCCCGAAAATATCTGTCAACTTGGCTAGGTCATGATTTCCAGTATTGTATGATTGTCTACCATTTTATCATCTGATGTGATTTCCCTATGTGTTGTAAATGTAATGTAATAAGATGTAATAAGATGGATTAGCAGCAGTTATATTGATAAGGTCTACAAGATTAGATGGTGTCTTAAGCCAATTTCTTTTGAGATACAAGAGAGAGAAGGGAGCAGAGAGACATGGGGACCTCATACCACCAAGAAAGCAGAGCCAGGAGCAGAGCACGTCCTTTGGACCTGAGGTTCCTGCGCTAAGATGCACTTAGACCAAGGCAAGACTGATGACAAGGACCTTCCTCCAGAGCCGACAGAGAAAGAAAGCCTTCCTGGAGCCGGTGCCCTGAATTTGAACTTCTAGCCTACCGGACTATGAGAGAATAAACCTCTCCTTGTTAAAGCCATCCACTTGTGGTATTTCTGTTATAGCAGCACTAGATGACTAAGACAATATCTGAGAATAAAATTAAAGACATGACTCCTTTTTACCTCTAAATAATTCAGTACATGTTTTCTAAAAACAACATTCTCTTACATAACTATAGGACAATTGTCAAAATCAAGAAATTGACATGAGGCAATCGTGATATTTCATCTACAAACCTTATTTCTGGTTTTGCCGGTTGCTCCACAAATGTCCTTTGCCTGGTTCAGGATTCAGTTTAGGATCGTATGCTGCATTTAGTTATTTTGTCTCTTTAATCCCCTTTAATCTGAAACAGTTCCTCTTTCTTTGTTTTTCATGACCTTGATATTTTTTTAAGAATAGAATTAGTTGTTTTGTAGACTGTCCTTCAGTTTGGGTTTGTCTGATGTTTCCTCAGAATTCGATTCAGGTTATGCATTTTTGGCAGGAATATTCCAGAAGTGGCATTGTGTCCTTGCCAGTGCTTCTTGTCAGGAGGCACGTGAGGCCTGTCTGTCCCATTACTGGTGATGCTCCCCTTGATCACTTGGTTAAGGTGGGATCTGCCAGGTTTCTCCATTGTAACGTTACTCTTTTTGCGTCTTTAGTAAGTATCTTATAGGAAGATACTTTGAGATTGTATAATTATCCTGTTTTTCATCATATTTTCACCCACTCATTTTAGCTTTTATTGGTGGTTCTTGCCTGAAGCAATTATTCCTGTGGTAGTGGCCAATTGGTCATTTTCTCATGCCATCATTCCTTCTACATTTCCTGGTTGGTTATAAATACATAGTAATGCATCCTGAACCTCTCAGTGAAATAGGCTCTCTGGAATGGGACTAGAAAACTTGCCTTAAATTAAAAGTCAGGGAGATAAGCTGAACAATGAAAAAATGTAGCAGCATCAAGGGACCTATGAAGTGAACACCGTTGTTTCTACAGGAACTGATGATGTGATCTCTAATAGTAAAGAATGTGACCACTGTGACGACCCATAGCCTTCTGGATTGGAAGTAGGATGCAGCAGTCTGATGTAGTTATACAGACCCTTCAAAATTATCCAGAATAAATTGTGCCTCCTAGGACCTAATATATTCTTAGTCACATTAAAGAAGCAGGCAATTCTACCAGGCTTTCAGAAGACATGGGAGTAAATGAGAAAGCAAGGAAGATATACTGAGAGAAGGGAGCCTAAAGAAGAACCTGGTGGTGGTAAGATTTTTACAGTGCATGTAACAGGTGAGCCAGTGAGAGAGAAAGACCAGGCAGAGAGGAAGGGATAAGGTGGTGCTATGGAAGCCATGGTAGGAATCTAAAGAAAGAAGGTACTTTACTTGCAAGGTTGCCTTCCATTCTTGGGTATAGTTTTGGATCTGGAGTACCTTAGGTTCTTCAGATTAGAAAAACTTGGGGTTAGCATTACCAACTTGCCTAAGTTGGTAAAGATGAAACCTCTCTGTGGGCTCTGGGTATCTGCACAACTCCTTTGCCCAAAACAAAAACCACACTGCCGGGCTTCTGCCCAGGTGGTGTTCCACCAATCCTGTCAGAACAAACTGGAGACACTACCTCATTGGGAGAGTAGGGCCTAGGAGGCACCTCTGTCCCCTTCACCCTCCACAAAAAGAAACAAAGCCCAAGGTCATGGCGTCTTTGGCTCAGATTTACCTCTTTACTGGCCACTTGCAAAAACTTTAATTCCCTTCTGCCATCTCATTTGCCTCCTTCTCACTCCCCAGTCTCCTCTGTTCCCCATTTCTAAGCACGGCTCATAGTCAGGAGTGTGGAAGATTACAGAGATCAGCAGGATGAGGTCTTTGGATCTGATGTTTAAGCAATTTTGATGAACTTTGAGCGGACAGTTTTAATTAATAATGTGGTGGTACCAAACTGTGTAAAACAGATAAGAAGTGGATAAATTGACTACAGCCCACACTTTCCTGAAATGTTTGTAAAGAGGAGAAAGACAAGTTAGCAATCAGGTAGGGAAGCAAGGTCATGGGACAGGTTTTTGCAATTGGGACATTACAGTAGGTTTTCAAGGAGCTCAAGGAAGGAGCCAGAGAATAAGAACCTAAAGTTGCATGAAACAGGGAGATAATGGGTGGAGAATTAATGATAAAGTCAAGAAACTCAAATCAAGTTAGCTTTGGGGACAAAGATGGATGTGGCTTCTCTGGAAATGTCCCTGGGTGGTGCAAACGGTTAACGCACTCTGTCGCAGCAGCGACGGTTGATAAAGTCAATGTAACGCTCATTTGCCACTTGGCGAATAGTGGCAAATGAGCCGGTGGGCGTTCTGGAATCAGGGATTTTACTCCAGGCTTTGGCGGCAGCATCGGAGGCTTGACTGAATGCTTGCCTATTCATCTGGCTCTGGGCCTGAGGAGTGGAATAATTCCCAATACCCAGGAGCATGTCAAGACTAACAGGGATATTATGATTAAGATTGTCTACAGCATAAAGGTTACAAAGCTCTTTGTACTCTTGACTCCATACACTAAATTGAGCAGGAGTTAAAACTGTTCGCATTAGGAGATTTCAATCCCAGGGGGTCATTTCAAAGTATTGTCCTAAACCTTCCACAATCCCTTTTGTAAAGGAACATTGTAAACCATTTTCTGTCATGCTTTTACGAAGTTCCTTAAAAGCTTGAAAGCCAAGGCCATCGTGACGGGGCAGTCCTGATCCCCAAATGACAGGATAAGCAGAAAACCCCTCTTTCTCACGGCCCTCCCGCAAACATCTTTCCGTAAGAGACTCATATTAAGAGAAATCAGCCTTGGGAGGCGTGGAAAGAGGAGGGCCATAAACATTTTCTTTACTAAGGGAGGGAGCACAAGGAGCTGCCTGTAGGGGCTGTAAAGCGAGGCGGCAGTGATGCCAAGCAGTAAGAACTGAAGCTGGGATGTTCATGTCACGAATGATGTTACCGATATGTTCCCATGCTTCTACATCAAGGTTCCCCCGCAAGGGGTACCAAGGACAGGCAGATTCAATTAAAAGCAGAAGTTGGGTAAGGGCTTCTTCTGACACCTTAAGCTTAGAGGCCTTTAACAATCCCAACAACTGGGTTTTGTGTTGACGCTGCTCAGAAGCAAGAGAATTCCCCATAGCGAGGAGGAATAGGAAAATGAAGGAAAGAATGATAGGAAAGCTCCTGGCCTGAAGCCTGAAATCCCTTGGGAGCGGTCAGGAAAGACCTGCCGTTCTGGGGCTAAACCAGCCTGATCTGAGAGCATTTGGGAAAATTCCGCCCACGGAAAAACCCCGCCGCTCTCGGGCTGTGCCTTTAAACAGCCTGAAACGGATGTCCAATACTCACCACCTAAAGGGATTGAGTGCAAGGGTGCCTATGCAGCTATACGACGGTCTGTCCTCACACGGGGCACCATCTGTCGCAGCGGCGACGAATGTCAGGGTGGCGGAGACA
>NW_004443940.1:18700952-18708381 GCF_000243295.1 Trichechus manatus latirostris | reverse complement strand
ATACAGCATAGAGGCCTGTGGGGGCTGCAGTTGTCAATAGTGCAGCCATGTTTAAATGGCATATATCCCCACAGCACTCGACTGCTAATGGAAAGGTTAGTGGGTCGGGTCCACCCAGAGGTGCCTCAGAAGAAAGGACTGGAGATCTACTTCTGAAAAAAATCAGTCATTGAAAACCCTATAGAGCACAGTTCTATTCTGACACACGTGGGGTTGCCACAAGTGACGGCCAACTCAACAACAGTTGGCTTTGGTTCTCTGGAAATAGGGAGAAAGAATGAAAGAAAAAAGCAAAGGATGGACGATGATCCAGACAAAATTGATACAATGAGGAGGAGAGCTGAGGTTTTGACCTTCTCAGTAAATCAGGTGTGGCAGTCATCCCCTGAAGGAGCAGGAGTGGGTCAGAAGAGTGAAAAAGGTTTGGAGCAGCTGCCTTGAAGAATTTAGTAGAAAATCAAGAGGAGTGAAAAGGTTGCTCTGACAACAAAATGACTTGTGAATCTGAAAAACAAACATGCCTGGGTAGTGCTTCGGGGACAGATTGATTTGCTCCAGAAACGTCTTTACAGATCTCTACCGATTGTAGTGCTTGTTGGAACATCTATCTGAATGTCTAACTCCAATAGCAATCTTCGGCAGACTAACTAATGGCTGCGATAACTATTTGCATGGACTTTCCAATACTTAGAGAAATGAAATTTTCCACTCACAGCAAGCTGTTAAAATCCTAATTATCCCCTTGGAGACTGGCCCTCTCCATTTCAGAAACGAGCTCCTTTACAAAGGAAGGAAATCACACACATGCACAAGTACCCATTCATACACACTATGAATAAAATTAATCGATCTTCATTTCCCCATCCAGTAAGATACTCTAAGTCACTCCTTGACACATTGACTTTCTGGTGATCCCATCATTGATCATTCCAAACAAAGCAAGCTTTCTACCCACTGGTGAAAGCAGCAGCTGGTTTTTGTTGGAAGAAGCATTTACGTCAGCCATGGAGAACATTCACTCATACTCCCACTGCCTTCCCACACCACACTGTGGCCAATTATGAATGAAAGGCCAGTTCCTTTCCTCCTGGGCTTTTGTGGAGAGACCGAGAAAATCATTTCCTCGGGAAATGAAGGCTGAAAACCATGGCAGGGAGAGAGATAATTCTCCAGAGACGGGTAGGAAAAGGTTGGCAAGGAGAGGAGATGTAAGGTATGGATGTCTGAAGCAAGGTACCTGTCTTAGTCATCTAGTGCTGCTATAACAGAAATACTACAAGTGGATGGATTTAACAAAGAGAAGTTTATTCTCTCACAGTCCAGTAGGCTACAAGTCCAAATTCAGGGCATCAGCTCCAGGAGAAGGCTTTGTCTCTCTTTCGGCTCTGGAGGAAGGTCCTTGTGATGCATCAGTCTTCCCTTGGTTTGGGAGCATCTCAGCTCAGGAATCTCAGGTCCAAAGGATGAGCTCTGCTCCCTGCACTGCTATCTTGGTGGTATGAGGTTCCCGTGTCTCTGCTCACTTCTCTCTTTTATATCTCAAAAGAGATTGGCTTGAGACACTATCTAATCTTGTAGACCTTATCAGTATAACTGCCGCTAATCCATCTTATTACATCATAGTGATAGAGTTTGCAACACATAAGAAAATCACATCAGGTTACAAAATGATACACAATCATACAATACTGGGAATTATGACCCAGCCAAGTTGATAGATATTTTTGGGGGACACAGTTCAATCCATGACAGTACCTAATGCTGATGCCACCTTCTTCCAGCTGCTAAAGGGCTTCTTCATGGGCTGGAGATTTCAGCAGTGCCCATGGCAATGCTGGGCAGGCAGGAGGGTAGGCTACTAAGCAGTGAGGAGGATTGCCCTCACTTGGTCCTGAGAACAAAGAAGGCCACCAAGGCAATTCTCCCTGGGAAGCCAGGGGTCAAACAGAAGCCCCATGGCAGGTTGCCCAAAGGGAAACCCAAGGATGGAGTGGAGGTTGGGGGAGGTTTGGGAAGCAGAGCCAGGCTCTGATCAAAAGGTAATTAACAATAGAAGAATGGGAATAAAGTCTTCCCTGTGCTGTCATTTGTGTCTAGAAGATGGGAGAAATTATAAGTTCTGAATGTAAGTTCATTAATTCATTGAATTAATGAAGTTAGAAGACTCAAGTACAAACTTTAGAATTTACAGCATTTCATTATTTGGGGGCTGGTGCTAGACTGCAGTTTGATGTGCAGTTTATTATATACATATCACATTGGAAAAAAAAAAAATAGAGGGTTCCGGGCAGAGCTGGAGAAAAATGTAGAACAAAACTCTAACTCACAAAAAAAGAGCTGACTTATTGGAGAAAGCCCAAGAGTATGGCCCCTAGAGACCTTTTTAACTCAGTACTGAAGTCACTCCTGAAGTTCAGCCTTTAGCCAAAGATTAGACAGGCCTATAAAACAAAACGAGACTAAGTGGGCACACAAGCCCAGGGGCAAGGACGAGAAGGTAGGAGGGGACAGGAAAACCAGTAACAGGGAACCCAAGGTGGATAAGGGGAGAAGGTTAACATGTCACGGGGTTGGCAACCAATGTCACAACATAATATGTGTATTAATTGTTTAATGAGAAACTAATTTGCTCTGTAAACCTTCATCTAAAGCACAATAAAATAAAAAATTTAAAAGAACAGTTGTGAGGTTTCAATTCCAACTCATAGTGACCCCATGTGCATCAGAGTAGGACTGTGCTTCACAGGGTTTTCAATACTGATTTTTCAGAAGTAGGTCACCAGGCCTTTCTTAAGAGGCATCTGTGGGCGGACTCGAACCTCTAACCTTTCAGTTAGCAACTAATCTCATTAACCATTTGCACCACCCAGGGATTCCTATATCATATTGTTATAATTATTAGAGTAACATTGCTATTTGCAAAATATGCCCTGTAGAAAACAACCATCTCCCCAACTAAGTGATGACTGAAGGAGTGAGTCTATGAAAAAAAAAAATTTGTAACTTTAAGGTTAAATGCTTTAGAAGAAGTTAGTCTTAGGACCAAGTTGTCTTTATCTTTAGAAGTTACGCTGGAGGCAATAAGTGTGCATTTTGAATCTACTAATGGTTAAAAAAAAAAAAAAAAAAGGAGGAAACAACAGGGCCATGAGGATGAGGGATGCTATGGGGACACAGATATGGACAAGTAAAGGCTACCAAGAATATGGAGTTAAATGAATAGAATGGGGTTTACCCTGGGAGATAAGGGTAGACAATTAGGTTGAAGCACAACCAGACAGGTGATATATTGTGTTCTTTTCCAAGGTTGGATTTTCTTTAATTGTGCTGTTTATCTCCTAAGAACACTTGAGTACTTGCAAAGCCAGCTTTTGAGCTGAGAGTCAAAGTCTCAACTCAGGCACAATCCACTAACAAATTCCCTATTGTAGATTCCCGGTAAGGAACCCAAGACCCTTCATAAATTGGTCTCAGCTTACCTTTCCAAACTAAGGTATAGAACGGCCTGTAGTCAAAGTATTATCTTAAGAAGTGAAGGGTTAACACAGGGCCTCGCTCACCCCATGTTGATAACTAATTAGATATTACTACTGGTTACCTAAAAAAGGAATAGTGTGGTGTGGAAAGCAAGGCCTGCTGGTCGACCCAGGCCTCTCTCACCTCTTCTGCTGCCTTTCCATTACCTCCCTTCTCCCCTCCTGCCCCATTTCCAAGGCATCCCCTGCAGTGTTCTGAATGTGCTCTCTGACTAGCCAGAGTTATCAAAATATCCTAGTCCGGATTTGACTGCCCTTTGACATTCTCCAAACTTATCCTCCTCTCCTTCCACTTTCTATCCCTTCTCCTAGACAAAATTCATCAAGAAATCATAGCATTATTTGTAATAGCAAAAAACACAGTAGACACATCTTAATGTTAATCAACATGGTTATGAAATAAAAAATAGACAAACAGATGAGTAAAATTATGGCCAGCCACGTTATGGAGTACTATGCAGGTGTAAAAAAGAACGAAAAAGTGCTATGTGGATTGATATGGGATAGTGCCCATCAGGAACGGATTACCCAATAAGCAAGGTAAGCACCTGCTTAGGGCATCAACAAAACAAGCATACCAGTTGTCCAAAGCAGAGACCCATAGATACCAAGCAGACAAGACACAAGGAAAATTGAACAATGCAGTGGAGGGAAACTGGTAGAGCACTAAATGAAATTGATACCAACTCCAGCGTGTGAGAATGTGCCGGCTGGAAATAAAGTTCACACAGGTTCACAAGGGCACCCATACACAAGGTTGTTTAAGCTATGAGGCCCCCTACCACTTCAACATCTTCATTGACATTTGTCTCCTACGGTCCCCTCCCATGCAATTGAAACTCCTTATCTTGGCAGGTCTCTTGGGAGTGTACTAATTCTTTCTAATAAATAAGAGATGGGCGTGGGCTGTTGAGTCTAACTCTTGCTACATTCACCCAATATGCAACTGGATCCAACATGAGCAGTTACTGGGCAAAAATGAAGTGTATTAATAGATAACAGTTCTCTGATCCATTTTGAGAGAACTGTTTTGTACATCCACGTCTGCTGATCCAGCAACTCCAGCCAGGAGCACCAGCAATGCTCTTTGCCATGTGTCTTAGGCTGGGTTCTCTAGAGAAGCAAAACCAGTAAAGTGTATATATACAGAGAGAGATTATATCAAGGAAACAGCTCACGCAATTGTAGAGGCTAGAACGTCCCAAGTCCATGGATCAGGGTAGAGGCCTCTCCCAAGTCACACAGCTGCAGAAGCTGGCAAGCCCAAGATCAGAAGATCAGAGAGCAGGGCTCCCACTCACAGGCTGTGCAGATCGACGAATCCCAGGTTCGGTAGATAAACTGACAGCTCAAGTCCCAAGAACGGGAGATGAGATGACGGGAAGCAGCTGCAGGATCCAGAGAGAGCAAAAAGCCAGAACGTCTGCTTATATACAGATGCGGACCACACCTCCAAGAAGACTCCCTTTCATCTGATCAGCTACTCACAGTATATTCAATCATGGGAGTGATTACGTTAAAACACGGAGAATCATGGCCCAGCCAAGTTGACACACAATCTCAACCATCACAGTCCACCCCTTGTTGACTTGGCACATGTACACATCTCCCTTAAACCATATGTAATCTCTGAATAAAGACAATGAGAAAGTCATACTTGTGCCTAACGTGATACAACTAACATGTGTACAATCGAAAACACATTAGCCCCATTTACAGCTTATATTTCATAAGTGAAGGAAACAAAAACGTTTGATGCACACATACAAAGTACAAATACTCATAACAATTACAGTCCCTGTTTCTGCAACTGGTCACGTGGCCGTAACAGGTATTTAGAACTCCTTCTTCCACCACCCATTCTGTATTTCCTTTGCCCTCAGCAAGCACCTCGGCTGGTCATGGTTCTTTGCCTGGTGGAATGACCCAAACCTTCATTCCTGAAGGGTGTGTGTCATTAGTAGTCATGTCAGAATTAGGTTGCTGTAGTTTTCCATTGACTTTAATCACAGGGCATGGTAGTACTAGGAGATGCCCCAAGGAATCTCCTGCATTCCAGACATACTCTTCTTTACCTCCATTATGTAATATCAATCTGATTTCCTCTTGGTAGTCAGGGTCAATGACTTCAGTCAGTATGGTAACTCCCTTCTTTGCCTGTTGAGCCAGAGGCATAAGGAGCCCAAAGTGGCCAGGTGGCATTCTTAACTTCCAGTTCAATGGAATCGGTGATGTGTCTCCAGGTGGGAGCATTCCTCCCTTTGGAACTAAGACCTCTAGGCCTGCAGATCATAAGGTCAAGGGGACAGGAAGCAAAAATATTGCAAGTGGGTCACTAGGGGTAATAGTGAGTGGTGCCACTCCCATTTCCACCCCTTGATTCCTGGACCTATGAATCCTGGCTATGGGAGAAACAGCACCATATATTGGATGCTGGTTTAAAACATATACACCCTCCTGGAGAACATTGCCCCAACCCTGCAAGGTATTGCCACCTAGCTGGTGCCGTAATTGTGTATTTAGAAGGCCATTCCATCGTTCTATCAAGCCAGCTGCTTCAGGATGATGGGGAACATGGTAAGACCAGTGAATTCCATGCGCATGGGCCCACTGCCGCACTTCATTTGCTGTGGAGTGAGTCCTTTGATCTGAGGCAATGCTGTGTGGGATACCATGATGGTGGATAAGGCATTGTGTAAGTCCACGGATGGTAGTTTTGGCAGAAGCATTGCATGCAGGGAAGGCAAATCCATATCCAGAGTAAGTGTCTATTCCAGTAAGGACAAAACTCTGCCCTTTCCACGATGAAAGTGGTCCAATGTAATCAACTTGCCACCGGGTTGCTGGCTGATCACCTCGAGGGATGGTGCCATATTGGGGACTCAATGTTGGTCTCTGCTGCTGGCAGATTAAGCACTCAGCAGAGGCTGTGGCCATGTCAGCCTTTGTGAGTGTAAGTCCATGCTGCTGGGCCCATGCATAATCTCCATCCCTGCCACCATGGCCACTTTGTTCATGAGCCCATTGAGCAATGGCAGGAGTAGTTGGGGAAAGAGGATGAGTGGTTTCCACAGAACGTGTCATCCTATCCATTTGATTGTTAAAATCATCCTCTGCTGAGGTCACACTTTGGTGAGCATTCATATGAGACACAAATATCTTCACGTCTTCAGCCCATTCAGAGAGGTCCATCCACATACCTCTTCCCCATAAATCCTTGTCTCCAATTTTCCAATCATGTTCCTTCCAAGTCCCTGACCATCCAGCCAAACCATTGGCCACAGCCCATGAATCAGTATATAATCGCACATCCAGCCATTTCTCCTTCCGAGCAAAGTGAACAACCAGGTACACTGCTCGAAGTTCTGCCCATTGAGAGGATTTCCTTTCACCACTGTCCTCCAGGGAGGTCCCAGAAAGGGGCTGTAGTGCTGCTACAGTCCACTTTCAAGTGGCGCCTGCATATCACGCAGAACCATCTGTAAACCAGGCACGAGTTTTCTCTTCCTCAGTCAACTGATCATAAGGAACTCCCCATTAGGCCATAGGAGCAGACTGGGAGATGGAAGGTAATGTGACAGGAATGGAGACCGTGGGCATTTGGGCCACTTCCTCATGCAACTTACTTGTGCCTTCAGGTCCTGCTTGGGCCCGATCTCGAATATACCACTTCCATTTAATGATGGAGTGCTGCTGTGCACGTCCAACTTTATGGTTCTGTGGGTCAGACAACACCCAGTTCATGATGGGCAGCTCAGGCCTCATGGTGACTTGGTGTCCCATGGTTAAGCGTTCAGTCTCTACTAAGGCCCAGTAACAAGCCAAAAGTTGTTTCTCTAAAGGAGAGTAGTTATCTGCAGAGGATGGCAGAGCTTTGCTCCAAAATCCTAAGG
>NW_004443940.1:18685336-18700852 GCF_000243295.1 Trichechus manatus latirostris | reverse complement strand
AATTTAGAAAACTCATCCTTACAATTTTGTTTCTCTAGAACCACTCCCGGTACCAAATGTCTTAGGCTGAGTTCTCTAGAGAAGCAAAACCAGTAAAGTGTATAAATATATAGGGAGAGAGAGATTATATCAAGGAAACAGCTCACATGATTGTAGAGGCTAGAACCTCCCAAGTCCATGGATCAGGGTAGAGGCCTCTCCCAAGTCACACAGCTGCAGAAGCTGGCAAGCCCAAGATCAGAAGGACAGAGAGCAGGGTTCCCACTCATAGGCTGTGCAGATCGACGAATCCCAGGTTCGGCAGATAAGCTGACAGCTCAAGTCCCAAGAACAGGAGATGAGACGACAGGAAGCAGCTACAGGATCCAGAGAGAGCAAAAAGCCAGAACGTCTGCTTATATACAGATGCGGGCCACACCCCCAAGGAGACTCCCTTTCATCTGATCAGCTACTCACAGTATATTCAATCATGGGAGTGATTACGTTAAAACACGGAGAATCATGGCCCAGCCAAGTTGACACACAATCTTAACCATCACACCATGATACAAACACAAGAGTATGCTCTTGCACACATCCTGGTAAACAACCAATGGGAACTGCATATCCTCTTTGAATGTGTGAGTAAATAGAGGAGAGGCACTACAGATTATCAATGCTTGGTGTCCTCACGTGCCTTAATCCAGCCCTGGTGCCCATAATAGGTTGTTGAGGAAAAAAAGCAAAAAAAAAACCTAGAAAACAGAAAATCAGTAATTTGCCCCTAAATATTTCTAGTGTCAAATGATTTCATTTTTATAAAATAAATAAAAATTACCTAGGTGCTTTGAGACTACCCCTCAAGGGTATGCTTGAGAAACAAGTGGTCTGGTTTGGCTAAAGCCCAAGGCTCCGGTTTTGCTGGGTTGGGTTGAATATACACTCTGAGAAGATGTAGAGGTGGAGGTGGGGAGAGCCCAGAGCCAGCCCTGGGGCAAGAAGCCTGGGAGGAGGCTGGTTTGGGAGAAGGAATAATCAAAAAAACAAACAACAAACCAGTCAAGTGTATTCCAACTCCTAGAGTAGAGCTGCCCCAGACTGGCAATCTTTACATAAGCAGACTGCCACATCTTTCTCCCACCAGCCACTGGTTAGCAGCCAAGTGCTTAACCACTGCACCCACCAGGGCTCCTGGAGGAAGGAATAGGAAGAGGGAAAAAAAGACAAAGGTCGGGGGCTGGGAAGGAGAAAATAGGGAGATGCCATAGGGAGAGGGACTTTGGGGAGGGAGACAACTTTGGGGCACTTGAAGAGGGATGCCCTGCCATCTACCGTGGGAGTCACTATAAGTTGTGTGATCACCAGCTTCTAGGGCCAGCTTCTCAGCTCCAAAATAGGATTCTTTTTTTAATTTTTTTTAGGACACTGTAAAAGAAGAAAAACTCCTCACTGAGTTTTAGGTTACTAAACTGTCAGAAGAATCTTTTATTTACTTACTTATTTCCTTACTCATTCACTCACTCGCTCACTTATTTTTAACCACTGTGCCTCAACACCAGAGATAGCACGGTATGGTCTTAAAGAAGAAAAGCCCGAGACAGGTGGGAATGGAGAGGAAAAGAACGCTCTGAATTGAATGGAAGCTTGTGTGTATTTTTCATGGATAATAGTAGGTCATTTGTAAGCCATCACCTTTTCCTGTGTTCGTTGTATTACTTTCCACAAGCATCTGAGCTTTTCTCACGAGCTTTCATGTCACTCAGATACAACATGTTTACATTCCAAATGAATAAGGCTCTGTAGAAAAACGTTGGACAACAACGATATCCTTACCCCCTTACGGTGAATGGCAACAGAGAAATTTGTACCTTGATGAATATCAGAACACAGACAAATTTATTCTACTTTGAGACCTTCACCTGGATGCCATTAGTTGGCTAACAAAGGCTTTGTTTAGTTCATTAGGTTCTCATTTCAGCTTTCCTTACCAGCAAAGAGCAGGGCATTTACAACACACCATTAAATAAACAAAACATTTTAGATCCAAGTGATTTGTTTCATTGATTCCATTTAATTAAAACTGATTTTCCTCTCGAGGGAGAATATATTTCTGGGTATTCTGATTGTTTGTTTTAGGAGCCCTGGTGGTGCAGTGGTTAGGAGCTATGGCTGCTAACCAAAATGTCAGCAGTTCAAATCCACCAGCTGCTCCTTGGAAACCCTATGGGCAGTTCTACTCTGTCCTGTAGGGTCGCTATGAGCTGGAATCAACTCGACGGCAATGGGTTTGGTTTGGTTTTGGTGTTTGGTTTTGTTTGTTTGTATGTAAATAGTCCTTTCAGTATTTTCCAAATGTTTACAATAAACATATTTTAAGTTGTAACTATATATATATATATTTTTTTTTTTTTTTTAAATAATATAGACCAATAACAAAAGAAATTTCTTTTAAGGAGCTCAGCTTGTATCCTGAGTCCTCACTGCAGTGTCCTCTCATAGAAGAGTCAGGGTGCCAACACAGCAAGAAAGCTGGCTTTATTGGTGGAGTCAGCCTTGGCGAGTGGGATTGCCTGGCTCAACCAATGGCAGTTGACAGCCCTGGAAGAAGCTTCCACCATTTGTAAAAATATCAGCGCTTCAGCTGCCTCTAGCTGCCTCTAGCATCTGTACTTCTGAGGTCACAGCCCTGCTTGTTTTGTCACCACAACCTCTGTGTCCCATGGAAGGCAGAGTGTGAATCATCCCACTAGTAAATGTATTGACCAGGATCCAGTCAGGGAAACAGTAGATCAATAGGCGAGATTTAATATAGAGATCTAGTTACCCAGGTGTTGAAAGAGCTGAGATGCCAAGTAGGGGACAGTGATGCAACCAGAAGCCAGGGCTGCATGGCGAGAGCTCGAATCACAGAGAGAAGGGCTTTCTCATGGGAGTTGAACTACGGAGGAGACATGGAGAAGCCACCTGAAGAAGGCAAGGGTTGAAGGGAGTTGGGGTGGGAGGATACCCAGGATTTTTCCTTCCACCCTCTGATCTACCACCAGTGCCTGCCATTAACCGGAGCTATTCAGAAAGCCATTTGGCATAGATCTTGGGAAATGCACAGCCGAGCAGAAGAGCAAGAAATGGATCTGAGAGCAAATGATCAACAGAGTTCATTAGTGAGGGACCGTTGAGGCACCATGTCCTGATAATTTCACTGTTTAAATATTGACTCTGTCCCTTCTTCTCCATCCCTGCTTTAACCCGCTCACTGTCGTCTCCCACTTGAATTGTGCAGTGTTCATTTAACTAGTCACCCAGCCTCTCTTCCAGTTTCCACACTGCCACTTAAAGCTTGCAATGACTCCTCAGGATGCTCAGGGCACAGGCCAAGCCAAATCCACAAGTCTTTCCCAATCTGACTTGCCCACCACTCCACCCTTACCGCTTCCATTTGCCATCTCTAATTCTGTGCTCCCACCAGATTAAAATTTCTTACATTTCTTTTCTTAATGAAAGATTTCAGACATGCAAAAGGTATAGAGAATAATATAATGAACACCTGTTCAGTCACCAAGTCTAAAGATAAAAACTTTACAAGTACAATTGAAGCCCTCTGTATGCATTTCTATGATTACATTCCCCTTTGATCCATAGCCAATGAAAATTGCTACCCTGAATTTGATATTTATCATTTCCATGTGTGTCTTCATGCTTTTATTACATATGTAAGTATTCCTAAACGATAAACAATATTGCAGGTTTTCAGGAAATGTGTGTTTATGGTATCATATTGTGTATATCCTTTGGCAAGTTGCTTTTTTTCAATCAGTATTACATTTATGAAATAAATCCCTGTTTCTACATGTAGCTCTACATAGCTGATTCATTTTAACTGCTCCATACTATATGACTACGCCATATTTATTTACCTATGCTCCTAGACAGACAAGTAAGTTGTTCCAATTTTTTCTATTAAAACAATGTTGGCGTTAACATTCATGTTCTTGCCTCTTTACACTCACTTGCCAGGGTTTCTCTATAACATACTTTTAACAATAGAATTGGAGCTGGCTCATGGGGAATGTGCTATTTGTTTTATTGGTATTAGCAAATTGCTTTCTAGAATGGATGTACCCACCAGCAGAATAATAGGAATTTCTGTTGTTCCACATTTTTACAAACACTTGATTCTGTCAGTTGTCACTGTTTTTTCTCAGACTAATAGGCTTGAAATTAGTCTTATTGTGCTTTTGATTTTTATTTGCCTGATTCCAGCGAGGCTGGGAATTCTTTTTTATGTTTAGTGGCCATTTGGGTCTTCTTTTTCTGTGAATCACCTGTTAATATCTGTGTGGTAATGAATCCTTACCAAAAAAACTAAAAATTTTTTTAACTTTATCCTTGGTTCCTGAGAGATAACCATTGGATTTCCTGAGTAATTGAGGTGGCTTTATTATTTAAAACCCCCAGACCACATCTGAAGATTTGAGCTTATGAATAGGGGCCGGCCAGACCAGAAGGACCACCTGCTAGCCCGATAACAACAAACTTCAGGAGGCATGATTTAACCTACTATGCGCATGTAATGAGGCCTCAGTCATGTCTGTAATGAAGCCAAAAGCTCTGAACACAGAGGCTCCAAGAGCTTCCTGTTTGGCAGAGAGAAGGTGACGCACCCTCTTTGGGATATGGAAGCTCCGCATTGGGAACCTTCCTAGAACTCATCCATGTGTCTCTTCTTTATGATGATCCTGATTTGTATCCTTTTGCTATAATAAATCTGTAATTGTAAGTAAAGCACTTTCTGTGAGTTCTGTGAGTTCCAGTAAGTATCAAACCCAAAGGAGTAGTGAGAGTCAACAGGTAAAAGTGAGAGAGCTTAATGGAGGCCCCTGACCTTGTGACTGGTATTCTGAAGGGGTAGTGAGAAAACCCCAAATTTGCCATCAGCAGATCAGAAGTAAGGGTGTCATGTGGACTCCTGAGTTTGCTCTTAGTGTCTGCCTATTTGGCAGTCTGAAAGACAGTGTCCTTTCAACTTGTGAGCTCTGACCTAGCTTTGGGTAGCTAGGGCAAGGGAGAGAAATGGAAAGAGTGCTGCATGGGTGTCAGAGATGATTGAGAAGTGGGAAAGTGAGGATTTGATTAATCTTTGTATTTTGGCTATTGGATTTATGTCAATCCTTATCCATGAAATACCCGTTGTCCATTCTATATTGGATGTTTACTTTTCTCCTATTTGTAAGAATTCTTTGTATTTTCCGGATATTAATCCTTTGTTATATGCCTTGCAAATATTTTCTCTTGGTTTTTGGTGTATCTTTACACTTTTAAAATATGCTGTCTTAATTTATTGACACAGTGGCAATGGGCTCAAACATAGCAACGATTGTGAGGATGGCACAGGACCAAGCAGTGTTTCGTTCTGTTGTACACAGGCTTGCTATGAGTTGGAACCGACTTGATGGCACCTAACAACAATTTATTGAGATTTTAAGTTTTAAATTTTAATGGATTCGAATTTATCAGTCTTTTCATTTGTGGCTTGTGCTTTTTATATTTTATTTAAGAAATATTTCCTTATTCTGAGGTCAGAAAAATATTCTTCCATATTTTTTTCCTGAAAGTTTAAAAATTTTGCTGTTTATATTCATGTTTTGTTTTTAATCTATCTGGAATTTATTTTTTCATCTATTGTGAAGTATGGTTTTAATGTTATTTTTTTCCATATAGATAACCAGTTTTGTAGGCATTATTTATTCCATTCTTTTTCCAATGATCTGCAATGACAACTCTGTCACATATCAAGTTTCCATATTTGCACACATCTGTTTCTGGGCTCTCTGTTCTGTTGTTTTGGTCACCTGGGTATCCCTGAGCTAATACATATTATCTTAAATATTATAGCTTTCTATAAAGGTTTGGTATCTGATAGGGGGCATCACCCCACATTATTCTTCAAAATTTACTTTTTCTTGGCCCTTTGCTCTTCCAAATAAGTTTTTGAATTAGTTTGTTAAATTTTATGAAAAAAATCTATCTGAATTTTTATTGGAAATTCAAGAATTTTGTGTATTTATTAGCAGAAAATTGATACAATATTGAGTTTTCCTTTCTATAAACACAGAATACCTCTCCATTTATTTAGGTATTCTTTAATATATTTCAATAAGGATTTATGATTTTCTTCTGTAGGATCTTGCCCATCTTTTGTTGGATTTATTCCTAACAAATATTTGAATTTTTGTTGCTAATATGAATAATATGTATATTTAAATTACATCTTCCTCACTGTTGCTTATGTATAGTAATGCAATAGATTTTTGTATATTAATGTTACATTTAGCAAAATGTTGAAACCCAATAATTTGTCTGTATTTTGAATTTTCTATATTGTCATTCACACTGTCTTTGACTATGTCTTTTTGTTCCCTTTCATATACACATATAAACTGATATATATGTATATATATATATAAATTTGTATATATATGTGTAAACCCATTGCTGTCAAGTCAATTCTGACTCATAGCGACCATATACGACAGAGTAGAATTTCCCCATAGGGTTTCCAAGGAGTAATTGGTGGATTCGAACTGCTGACCTTTTGGTTAGCAGCCAAGCTCTTAACCACTGTCACCTAATTTTAAGAACTTGGGATATAGATCATCCAAAATGTGCACACCATTTGATCTAGCAATTCCAATTTTAAAAAATGTTAGGACAAGTCCTCAAAGATGCATGAGTAGAGATGTTACAGTGCTATTTGTAATATCTAAAAATGAAATATAAATATACTTCAACAAGAGACTGGTTAAATGAATTAGGTATTTCCATTCAGTGAAACACAGCACTGCCCCTAAAGATGCTACGACAGGTTTTTACGTACTTTTATGGAAATAGGTACCAACTATTTCCAACACGAAAAGCAGGTCATGAAATTGTACTTATAGTATTATCCTACTTGTATTTTTTTTAAGTTTGTATGTGTTCATAGAGCAAAAAAACGCCTATGTACACACACACACATCAAGTGCTAACATTGATTATCACTGGGGAAGTGGAGTTGGAGTGGAGACACTTTCCCTTTTCCTGTATTGTTTTCAATTATAACATGTAATTTCACAAAAGATATTTCCGGATTGTTTCATTTTTTATTGTGGTAAAATATACACAACATAAGATATGCCACTTTAATCATTTTCAAGTGTACAATCCAGTGGCATTAATCACACTCACAATGTTGTACAATAATCACCACTATTTGTTTCCAAAACTTTCTCATCATCCCAAACTGAAACTGGATAACTAAGACAGCAGCCAAGCACGTTAACCCTTTGCACCGTCCTGGAACTCCATGTACTTATTGGCCATTTATATATCTTCTTTCGAGAAATGTCTATTCAAGTCCTTTGCCCATTTTTTTTTATTGGGTTGTGTGATGGTTAAGATTATGTGTCAACTTGGCCGGTCCATGATTCTGAGTGTTTGTATGTGATCACTCCCATGATTGAATATGCTGTGAGTAGCCAATCAGATGAAAGGGAGTTTCCTTGGGGCTGTGGCTGCATCTGAATATAAGCAGACGTGCTGGCTTTTTGCTCACACTGGATCCTGCGGCTGCCTCCCATCATCTCACCTCTGGTTCTTGGTACTTGAGCTGTCAGCTTATCTGCTGAACTTAGGACTCTTCGATCTTCACAGCCTGTGAGCGGAGCCCCGCTTTCTGACCTGCTGATCTTGGATTCACCAGCCCTTGCAGCTACGTGAATCAGGAGAAACCCTGCAGTCTTGCCTGCCAATCTTGGAATTCGTTGACCTTCACAGCCTGTGAGTGGGAGCCCTGCTCTCCGACCTGCTAATCTTGAGCTCGCCAGCTTCTGCAGCTGTGTGAATTGGGAGAGGCCTCTACCCCAATCCATGGACTTGGGACATTCTAGCCTCTACAATCGTGTAAGCTGTTTCCTTGATATAATCTCTCTATATATACATATACAGTTTACTGGTTTTGCTTCTCTAGAGAACCCAGCCTAAGACAGGTTGTTTGTCTTTGTTTTCGAGTTTTAACAGTCTTTTTTATATACTGGATATTGAACCCTTATCAGATATATGATTTCCAAATATTTTCTCCTGTTCTGTAGGTTGTCTTTTCACTTTTTGGATAATGTCCTTTAATGCATAAAATATTTTTATTTTGATGAAGTCCAATTTATCTATTTTTTTCTTTTGTTGTTCATGTTTTTGGTGACGTATCTAAGACTCTATTGTCAAAAACCAGGTACCAAAGCATTAAACCTGTTTTCTTCTAAGCGTTTCATAGTTTTAGTTCTTATATTTAGATCCTTGATCCATTTTGAATTAATTTTTATATGACGTTGTGATATTTGGGTCCAACTTCATTCTTTTGAAGGTGGACATTAGTTATTCCAGTACCATTTATTGAAGAGATTATTCTTTCCCCATTGAATAGACTTGTCACTTGTTGAAAATCAATTGGCCATAGATATATGGGTTTATTTATGGACTTTCAATTCTATTCCATTGGTCTATATGTCTCTCTTTATACCAGTACCACACTGTTTTGATTACTTTAGCTTTGTAGTATGTTTTTAAGATGGGAAGTGTGAGTCCTCCTCCTTTGTTCTTCTTTTTCAAGATTGCTTTGGCTATTCAGGATTGACTTTTCAATTTTTTCAAAGAAGGCTGTTGGAATTTTGATAGAGATTGTACTAAATCTATACATTGCTTTGGTTAGTATTGACATCTTAACAATATTAAGTCTTTCAGTTCATGAACATGTGATGTCTTTCCATTTATTTGTTGTTGTTGTTAGTTGCTGTCAAGTCAGCTCCAACTTATGGCCACCTTATGTATAGCAGAACAAAATGTTGCCTGGTCTTGTGCTGTCTTCATGATCTTTGAGTCAATTTATTTAGGTCTCCTTTAATTTCTTTCAGCAATGTTTTATAGTTTTTACTGTACAAGTCTTTCACCTCCTTGGTTAAATTTATACCTAAGTGTTTTATTCTTTTAGAGACTACTGTAAATGGATTTGTTTCCTGAATTTGAAATTGTTCATTGCTAGTGTATAGAAACACGACTGACTTTTGTATGTTAGTCTTGTGTCCTGCAGCTTTGCTGAATTAGTTCATTCGGTCTAGTAGTTTTCTTGTGGAATCTTTGGATTTTTTAAATATAGTATCATATCATTTGTGAATAGCAATAGTTTGCTTCTTTTCCTCTTGGATGCTTTTTATTTATTTATGTACTCCCTAATTGCTCTGGCTAGAACTTCCAGTACAATGTTGAATAGCTGTGGTGAAAGTGAATACTCTTGTCTTGTTCCTATGAATTTTTGCATTTTTATGATTTAATATAAAAAAATACAAACAGATTTTTTTGAAATAAAAAAGATCTCAGACTTGGAATTCAAAAACAAGTCTTTGGTATTTGTAAGCACTGTACTGCAAAAAGGAGGGCAAGGACTCACCAGCCAGGGGCTGGGAACCACCAACACCAGTTCCTTAGTGCACTGATTTTACAAGTTCTCAGGTTCTCTTTTACACACAGCTCAAACCAAGATTTAACCCTGTCCCATTGCACCCCAGGTAATGCTTTGCAAACTGTAGGGGAGAGAGAGCCTTATAAACACCGGAAACATTGATCCAGTCAAGGCATCTGCTTGGAAGACATGGACCATCCATCTTTTGCAAATACCCAGACCAGAGGATAGAGGTAGGATAGCACTGATGGAGGGCAGCAGACCTACTACGCACCTATTAACAAACTTCAGACATTTATTTGAAAGGAGAAACTGGTAATATACATTTGAAAACAAAGGAAGTCACTGTTTTTGTTCAGAAGACCAAGGATCCATAGGATATTGAGATAGTTATCTTTTAGAAGAAGTGACGTGAAATTTTTGGTTATGGAGCTACTGATTTCCTCTTCACAGGCTTCTACCAACTTCTGAGACTATGCAGATGTTGACATTTTGACATACGCGCTACAGATATTTCTCTAATTTTCAGAAATAAAATGTGACAGATGAAACTAAAGCCTCCTCTCCCAATCCTTCCCTGGTCCCTCTTCCCAGAGAGACACACAATCTCCTAACACTGCCCAGAGATCTCCATTTCCTTGCAGTTGGTATGTGATATTTCCCATGCATGTTTTTATGTTGTAAAACAGCACATATAGTTTTATGCTTAAATTTACATGGACAAGTTCATGCTATGTATATCCTTTAACAATTTGCTTTCTTTTTCAGTCAACCTTGTTTCTGAGATTTATCCACGTTGATTTAGTTCATTTATGTTATGCAAGAATAACCACAATCTATTTAACCGTCCTGCTATAGGTAAACAGTAAGATCATTTCCACTATCTCACTGTTACGAACAGAGCTGCAATGGATGTCCTTGCACTTACTCCTTGTGCACAGGTGCTGGAATGGTTGGTTCATGGGAGGTACTTACTGGCATAGATATTTTCTGAGCTTCCTCGTAATGAACTCTGAAGCAATTAATCTCTCCATTATTCTATGAATACACGTGGAGTCGAATGTCTCTTGATGTGTACAGTTTGGTCGCTTAGGGTATGTTCACCTAAACTTACTCTAAGATGAGAGGCAGTAAAGCCAGTAATAATGACCCTTTGCACCTGAAAAAGAGAAGTAGGTTTTCCTGGTATTATCTGGCCCTTGTTTGTGTGCATATCCTATATCCCAAACTAGACCACAGGCCTCTTGTCAGGAGAGAGTATATCTGAGATTTCTTTGAATTGCCAGCACCTAGGAGAATGTCCTTTGTATAGTATAACCCCTTGCTACTCAAAGGGTACACTTTCAGTGTCACCCGGGCACTTTTTAGAAATGTAGAATCTTAGGCCACACCCCAGATCTGCTGAATCTGATTTTGCATTTTAACAAGATCCCCAAGTGACCTTAAAATTTGAGCAGTGCTGGTGTAAGCTGGATGTTCTTCATCCTTACCAGCATGTGTAGTTAATTTTGACCCTGTTAACCTCAATAACTCATATTCCCTGGTCTTGCCATTATTTGCTCTCAAGGACCTTAACTACTACTGTGACATATGATAAGTGTTTCCCAGTGAGCTCTGGGGCAGAGGAAAAGGACGTTCTCAGATGGCGAGTCCAAACATCTTTTCCAAAGATGTGATATCAGCGCAAGTCTTAAAGGACTTGCAGTCATTAATCAGGTAGAAAAGGGAAGGATGCTATCTTAGTCATCTAGTGCTGCTGTAACAGAAATAACACAAGTGGATGGCTTTAATAAAGAGAAGTTTATTCTCTCACCTCCTAGTAGGCTACAAGTGCAAATTCAGGGCATCAGCTCCAGTGGAAGGCTTTCTCTTCTCTGTCAGCTCTGGAGGAAGGTTCTTGTCATCAATCTTCCCCGGTCAAGGAGCTTCTCAGCACAGGGACCCTGGGTCCAAAGGACACACTATGCTCCTAGTACTTCTTTCTTGGTAGTATGAGGTCGCTCTGTCTCTCTGCTCACTTCTCTCTTTTATATCTCAAAAGAGATTGGCTCAAGACACTATCCAATCTTGTAGTTTGAGTCCTGCCTCATTAACATAACCGCCACCCATCCCACCTCATTAACATCATAGAGGTAGGATTTACAATACATGGGAAAATTATGTGAGTCACAACTGGTAGACAACCACACATACTGGAAATCATGGCCTAGCCAAATTGATACACATATTTTGGGGGAACCCAATTTAATCCATGACAGATGTCCTAGAGAGAGGGAATCACATGGGAAAATTTATGCATGCTTGAAATATTTTCAGTAATAAATGACACAATTAAATTTGTAATATAGATAGATCACTTTGGGAGCCATTTCAAGATTGAATTTGGAGGAGGCTGGACTGACAACAAAACAAACGGATGGCAAGGTGACCAGCATATCCAGAAGTGACCCACAGACCAGGGTCAACAAATGAAGTCTTGAGAAATATTCCACCAGAGAGTGGTTTCTCTACATGGTCAAAACTCCAGAAGCTTTGTGATGACAGATCTAGATTGCTGCTCTGTGACGGAACTGGGCAAGAGCAAGCTTCAGTTACACTTTTCTAGATTGGGCGTTACAAAAGATGGACAGCTTGGGTTCTCTCAGCAGGTCCCTTGCTAAGATCAGTGTTCCAGTTGTTCAGGATAGACACAAGTCTGCGGAAGTTGACACAGATTTCACGCTGCTGATGCTGTCAAGACATACGTGCTCAGTCATTCAATAAACATTTGAGTGTCGTATGTACATAATAAGGAGCACTGGTGGTGCAAAGGTTAAGCGCTCAGCTCCTAACTGAAAGGTTGATGGTTTGAACCCTCTCAGCAGCTCCACAGGAGAAAGACCTGGAAATCCGCTACTGGAAAGATTACAACCAAGAAAACCCTATGGGGCAGTTCTACTCTGTCACATGGGGTTGCTATGAGTTGGAATCGACGGCACCTAACAACAACATGTGCATAATACCAATGAAAAGATAAAAGCACCATGATAAATTAAGGATTACACTTCCAACTTTGTATAAGGGGAGACAGGAAACTCAAGAACCCTCACCATCCCCTCCACCCCTATCCAGCTACTTCTGATAACTCTACGGAATGATCAATTTTCTACTTTTATAAAGTATTTGAAGAAATATTTATTTTTATTACTGACTAATGAGGAACAAATCCTTTTCCTTATCAAAGACATTACTTTCAAGGCTTTGGTGAGAGCTAACTATCAGGTTCTTCTAGGTTGTAATCTATATACCTGGATCTGGATTGTCTCCTAAGTTGTTCATTACAAACAAAGCCATAAATTTTGGATGTACAGCAGGATTAATACCCCTAATAAGGAGGCTGTTTGAGTGGTATCCTCACTCACATGAGTAGTGACCATTTCTTTTCAAAGATCCTCTCGGGCACTTGAACCTGTGCTCAGGAGATCTAAGATGGGCCACAGTACGTATTCAGAGCCATGCCATCCTCTTCTTGGCATGACTTATCTATCTCAAACTTCATGCAGCTGATGTAACAGGAAGACATCGGGTCTATCTCTCACTTGGTAGGGATACATTATTCATGGAAAAGCCAAAACAACATCAGCAAGAGCTAACATTTACTAGCACATAAATCCCAATCTGTCTTAATTGCTTAGGGCTACCATAACAAAATACCACAAACTGGGTGGCTTGTAAGAACAGAAATTCATTGTCTCACAGTTATGGAGGCTATAAGGCTGAATGCAGGGAGTTGGCAGAGCATCTGTCTGCTCTAGGGGAAGACTTGTCCCTGTCCTTGTCAGCTCTGGTAACCCCACGCATTTCTTAGTTTGTAGACACATCTTCACATGGCCATCTTCCCTCCTGTGTGTCTCTCTGTGTCTGTTCTCCTCTTTTATAAGGAGTTACTCAGATTGGCTTAGGCCCCATCCTACTTTGGTATGACCTCATGTTAACTGAGAACATCTTCAAAGGCCTCATTCCCAACAAGGTCACATTCACAGTACTGGAGGTTAGGACTTCAACATATCTTTTTGGGGGACACCATTAAATCCATTCAATTCTGTGTTAGACACTTTATTTATAGCACCTCACCTAAACCTAGACCTCATATAGGTCCATGAGGTAGGGATTACTATTTTTTTAATAATTGTTTTGTTGAATTATAGAACACATAGAAAAATGCACAAACACGATAAAAACCTCTGCATGTACCTGATACTAGGCTACACACTCCTGGAGGACAGGGAGGGACTTACTCATCTTTATGTCTCACAACAGTAGGACAAAGCCTGAATATGCTGGTTGTTGTTGTTAGCTGCTGTTGAGCTGACCTCTGGCTAATGGAGACTCCCTACACAATCGTTGTGATCCACAGGGTTTTCACTGACTGATTTTTGAAAGTAGATCTCCAGGCCTTTCTTCCTAGTCTGTCTTAGTCTGGAAGCTACGCTGAAACCTGTTCAGCATCATAACAGCACACAAGCCTCCACTGACAGACAAGTGGTGAACTGGTGGCTGTGCCTGAGATGCATTGGCTGGGAATTGAACCCAGGCCTTCTGCATGAAAGGTGAGAATTCTACCACTGAACCACGACTGCCCTCTTGCAATAGTAGTTAATGTTTGTTAAATGGGTAAATGATATGCTAATAGGAAAAAGAAAACAAATGGCCCTTTGGCTTAGAAGTTCTCAACTTTCAGTACCCTTCACTTTCATCTGTGGAACCTTGACTGACATAGCTACCGTTGCCTCATGTCTGGAGAAATTGACACAGTGGGTGAATCCTGATTCAGTAGCTAGATTTTTTTTTTATCATACAAATATTTTTACTCACCTTTAACTTCTTGTTCTCAAAGGAGAAGAATGTGTTTGCCATGACTTCACTACATTATAAGGCTAGAAGCACCACAATGTATGTCTATCATCTCTTCACTTCTAAAATGATTTCTTTTACACAACTCTTCCTCCCAAATAGTTAAAGTGCTCCAGGGAATATCACTCAATCGGCTTCTGAAACCCACACTTTCAATATTTTTACATCAAAAAGAATAAACATAATCATCAGAATAACAATGAAAATTTCCCTGGCAGTACATAAAATGGGAATAGTTACTAGGTTAAGAAGGAATCCATTAAGATTATAGATATCAGTAATATCCAAAGAATTTACAAGGATATTTCATAAAAGCAGTATTCTAAAATTTGCTCTATTTTATTGTTAGTAGAACCTTATAGGTGTTCTATTATGACAAGAATAGAAACGGTAAAAAATAAATAAAACAGCCTCGAAATTATGCCTATTTTATGTCTAGGGCTGTGATGAGCATACTAAATTTCATACTGTCAACTTCATTCAATTGATCATTCATCCAACAAGTGTTAGATGAGCACTATACTAGGCACCGAGGAGCCCTGGTGGCGCAGTGGTTAAGTGCTGGGTTGAACCCACCGGGTGCTCCACCAGAGAAAGATGTGGCAGTCTGCTTCTGTAAAGATTTACAGCCTTTTCATGGAAACTTCATAAACACATCCAAACTCCCTGAGGGACCAAATTACTGGGCTGAGGGCTTGGGGATCATGGTCTCGGGGAATATCTAGCTCAATTGGCATAACATAGTTTATAAAGAAAATGTTCTACACTAGACAATAGATAAGTGGTAACTTTGGTGAAGGATAAGACAGTACACAATACTGGGGAAGCCAGCACAACTTGTTTAGGGTAAGATCATGGAAGCTCCATGGACAAATCCAAACTCCCTGAAGGACCAAATTACTAGGCTGAGAGCTATGGGGACCATAGTCTCAGGGAACATCTAGCTCAATTGACATAACATAGTTTGTAAAGAAAATATTCTACATTCTACTTTGATGAGTAGTGTCTGGGGTCTTAAAAGCCTGTAAGGAGCCATCCAAGATACTCCACTGGTCTCACTCCTTCAGGATCTAGGGAAAATAAAGAAACCTCAAGAGCATGGCCCCCAGACACCCTTTTAGCTCAGTAATGAAGTCACTCTGGAGGTTCACCTCTTA